>NC_052146.1:25038474-25393362 GCF_902713615.1 Scyliorhinus canicula | reverse complement strand
CCATTCACACAGCCCCACCCATTCACACAGCCCCACACACAGCCCTACACATTCACACAGCCCTACCCATTCACACAGCCCCACCCATTCACACAGCCCCACCCACAGCCCTACCCATTCACACAGCCCCACCCATTCACACAGCCCCACACACAGCCCTACCCATTCACACAGCCCTACCCATTCACACAGCCCTACCCATTCACACAGCCCTACCCATTCACACAGCCCCACCCATTCACACAGCCCCACACACAGCCCTACCCATTCACACAGCCCCACACATTCACACAGCCCCACCCATTCACACAGCCCTACCCATTCACACAGCCCCACCCATTCACACAGCCCTACCCATTCACACAGCCCTACCCATTCACACAGCCCCACCCATTCACACAGCCCCACACACAGCCCTACCCATTCACACAGCCCCACACATTCACACAGCCCCACCCATTCACACAGCCCTACCCATTCACACAGCCCCACCCATTCACACAGCCCCACACATTCACACAGCCCTACCCATTCACACAGCCCTACCCATTCACACAGCCCTACCCATTCACACAGCCCCACACATTCACACAGCCCTACCCATTCACACAGCCCCACACATTCACACAGCCCCACCCATTCACACAGCCCCACACACAGCCCCACCCATTCACACAGCCCCACACACAGCCCCACCCATTCACACAGCCCTACCCATTCACACAGCCCTACCCATTCACACAGCCCCACACACAGCCCTACCCATTCACACAGCCCTACCCATTCACACAGCCCCACCCATTCACACAGCCCTACCCATTCACACAGCCCTACCCATTCACACAGCCCTACCCATTCACACAGCCCTACCCATTCACACAGCCCTACCCATTCACACAGCCCTACACATTCACACAGCCCTACCCATTCACACAGCCCCACACACAGCCCTACCCATTCACACAGCCCTACACACAGCCCCACACACAGCCCTACACATTCACACAGCCCCACACACAGCCCTACCCATTCACACAGCCCTACCCATTCACACAGCCCTACACAATCACACAGCCCTACCCATTCACACAGCCCTACCCATTCACACAGCCCCACACATTCACACAGCCCCACACACAGCCCTACACATTCACACAGCCCCACACATTCACACAGCCCCACCCATTCACACAGCCCTACACATTCACACAGCCCCACACACAGCCCTACACAATCACACAGCCCCACACACAGCCCTACACATTCACACAGCCCCACACATTCACACAGCCCCACCCATTCACACAGCCCTACACATTCACACAGCCCCACACACAGCCCTACACAATCACACAGCCCCACACACAGCCCTACACATTCACACAGCCCCACACACAGCCCCACACACAGCCCTACACATTCACACAGCCATATATATTTCAGAGTTATTTTTACCCCAAATTCCTATTTTTTTTAAATTAAAAGAACAAATTATTTGGATTCACTTGCAATGGTATACTTCTGTTAGGAATTGATTTTAAAACATTCCTCTTGGATCACCATCTTACCAGTTACACCGTTCATAGAATTTACAGTGCAGAAGGAGGCCATTCGACCTTCATTTGCTGAATGCAAAAACATAACTACTTGACCCAAATCTGTATAAAAAAGGATGAATTGTGAGGGCACTAGATTAGCAAGGTCCCTCAGTTGGGTTCTGTTTCGCTTCTTACTTCACAACATTCTCCACATTCAGTGGGGTTAATGTTAAATTTTGCTGCGGGCTTTAATGATTTAATATCAGATCACAGGCCCACACATCTCTCTCCTGAATTTCTGTTCTGAAAACAAGTACTGGGAGAGGTGTTCAATAGGCAGGCAATCCAATATCAATTTGTTTAATCCTCCACCATCAACACCTTGGGGGTCATTAAGAAACTGAACTGGACCATCCACATGAGAGGTAGAGGCTGGGTATTCTGCAGCGAATAATTCACTTTCTGTCTCTCCAAAGCCTGTCCACTATCTACAAGATACAAGTCATGAGTGTGGGGGAATATAATCCACTTGACTTGGTGGGTGCAGCTCTAACAACACTGAAGAAGCTCAAGACTATTCAGGACAAAGCCACTTGTTCGGCAATCTACCTGAGACAATCATTCCTTCCATTACTGGTGCACAGCGGCAGTGGTGTGCAACATCTATAAGATACCGTGACTGGGAAAAATATTGCTGTTCTTTCATCAAAATCCTGGACCAACCTCCCTTAACTGGTGTAGCTGCACAATAAAGACTGCAGCAGTTCAAGAGGGCAGCTCAACAAGGGCCTTCTCAAGGGCAATTTGGGATGGTCCATAAATGTTAACCTCGCCAGCAACGCCCACATCCCATGAATTAGTAAAAATGCACTCTCGAATTAAGTGAATCCTGCAATCAGACCAACTGTCAGGCTTAGGATCCACTAGGAAGAGAGAATTTTTTTTAAAGTGAGCAAGTCAGAAACCAAAAGCTGCACATAATGCAATTATATTTCAGAGGAATTCATATCATCATGGCAACAGAGATCGGGGGGTGCGACTTACAGCCTTGTCACGCCCAACTTGGTGTCAGGACAAGGCCATTGAATCTCGCGAGAGGGCGTGGCCCCGGTGAGCGTACCGCGAGAGGGTGGGGCCCCGGTGAGCGTACCGCGAGAGGGTGGGGCCCCGGTGAGCGTACCGCGAGAGGGCGTGTTCCAGGTGAGCGTACCGCGAGAGGGTGGGGCCCCGGTGAGCGTACCGCGAGAGGGCGTGGCCCCGGTGAGCGTACCGCGAGAGGGCGCGGCCCCGGTGAGCGTACCGCGAGAGGGCGCGGCCCCGGTGAGCGTACCGCGAGAGGGCATGTTCCAGGTGAGCGTACCACGAGAGGGCGTGGCCCCAGTGAGCGTACCGCGAGAGGGCGTGGCCCCAGTGAGCGTACCGCGAGAGGGCGTGGCCCCGGTGAGCGTACCGCGAGAGGGCGGGGCCCCGGTGAGTGTACCGCGAGAGGGCGCGGCCCCGGCGAGCGTACCGCGAGAGGGCGTGGCCCCGGTGAGCGTACCACGAGAGGGTGTGGCACCGGTGAGCGTACCGCGAGAGGGCGTGGCCCCGGTGAGCGTACCACGAGAGGGTGGGGCCCCGGTGAGTGTACCGCGAGAGGGCGCGGCCCCGGTGAGTGTACTGGGAGGGCGTGGCCCCAGTGAGCGTACCGCGAGGGCGTGGCCCCGGTGAGCGTACCGCAAGAGGGCGGGGCCCCGGTGAGTGTACCGCGAGAGGGAGTGTTCCAAGTGAGCCTACCGCGAGAGGGAGCAGCCCCGGTGAGTGTACCGCGAGAGGGCGGGGCCCCGGTGAGTGTACCGCGAGAGGGAGTGTTCCAAGTGAGCGTACCGCGAGAGGGCGTGGCCCCGGTGAGCGTACCGCGAGAGGGCGTGGCCCCGGTGAGCGTACCGTGAGAGGGCGTGGCCCCGGTGAGCGTACCGCGAGAGGGCGGGGCCCCGGTGAGCGTACCGCGAGAGGGCGTGGCCCCGGTGAGCCTACCGCGAGAGGGTGGGGCCCCGGTGAGCGTACCGCGAGAGGGTGGGGCCCCGGTGAGTGTACTGCGAGAGGGCGTGGCCCCGGTGAGCGTACCGCGAGAGGGCGTGGCCCCGGTGAGCGTACCGCGAGAGGGCGGGGCCCCGGTGAGCGTACCGCGAGAGGGCGTGGCCCCGGTGAGCGTACCGCAAGAGGGCGTGGCCCCGGTGAGCATACCACTAGAGGGCGTGGTCCAGGTGAGTGTACCGCGAGAGGGCGTGGCCCCGGTGAGTGTACCGCAAGAGGGCGTGGTCCAGGTGAGCATACCACTAGAGGGCGTGGTCCAGGTGAGTGTACCGCGAGAGGGCGTGGCCCCGGTGAGTGTACCGCGAGAGGGCGTGGTCCAGGTGAGTGTACCGCGAGAGGGCGTGGCCCCGGTGAGTGTACCGCGAGAGGGCGTGGTCCAGGTGAGCATACCAGTAGATGCCGTGGTCCAGGTGAGTGTACCGCGAGAGGGCGTGGTCCAGGTGAGTGTACCGCGAGAGGGCGTGGTCCAAGTCAGCATATTTAAAACGAGCCATTAGAGCTCTCATTTCACCTCGCCAGCAGGTAATGACTCCCTGTGCGGTCTTGGCAGAGAGAAACTCCCCGAGGCCAAAAGAAATGGCAAAGTGCGGTTAAGTAGCGGGGTGTTCGGACACCACAGCTGCTGAGATACACCCCGGTAAACACGCCCCGGTAAACACACCCCGGTAAACACACCCCGGTAAACACACCCCGGTAAACACACCCCGGTAAACACACCCCGGTAAACACACCCCGGTAAACACACCCCGGTAAACACACCCCGGTAAACACGCCCCGGTAAACACGCCCCGGTAAACACACCCCGGTAAACACACCCCGGTAAACACACCCCGGTAAACACACCCCAAATCGCAAATACATTTTTTCTGGTTAAATCAGGCCCTAAAAATGGGAGTGCAATTAGAAAGAAAAATGTTACATTATTAAATTATCTCCTTCCTGTAATGTAGTAGTGTGTAAGTGTACCCAGTATACTCTGCCTTACAGGGTTAGAAGGATCAGATTTCATTGCCAGGTCGGGAATTTACCAAGACGGATGTAGTGAGGGTGGCAGCCTGGCAGAGTGAATCCTGATCAGCTGATTCAGGATTGGTTACAGGAAATTTGAGATTTTGTACGGACCATTTGTAAAGTGTTACATGTGTGATATACAGGAATCTTAATATATTACATAGGAAGCTTTTACACAATCTACAAAATTATTTTTATATCTTAGGAATTAGGAACAGAGGGCGCGATTCTCCGCACTCCCGATGGTGCGGAGAATAAAATTTTACGGCCACGCTGTTCCGACGCCCTCCCGCTATTCTCCCCCCCCCCCCCCCCCCACGCCCAACTCCCGACACGAATCGCTGCCGCCGTTTTTTTACGGCCGGCAGCGATTCACAGCTGATAGATGGGCCGAGTTCCCAGCCCTTTACGGCTGTTTTTACGAACGGCAAACACACCTGGCCTGGCCGTTCGTAAAAACGGCCGTAAACACTCGCATTTTATAACCATGGCACCGATTGGCACGGCAGTACCACGGCCGGGTTTGACGCCAGCCTTACGATTTCTCCCGGTTTGGGAGAATCGCGCCCAGAGTGTTATTATATACATTGTGGTCTTATATGGAGAACTAAATTGTGATTTACAACCAGCACAAAGCACCATGGGTGGGACCCAGGAGGGCCTCCGCTGTGGCCTCCGACCCCAGGGTGGCATCCGCTGTGGCCTGGCCCACGATCGGGGCCTACCGATCGGCCAGCTCTTTTGCTCCGCGCCGGCCCCTATAGGCCTACGCCATGTTGCATCGGGGCCGGCGCGGAGAAGGGAGCCACTACGCATGCGCGCACTGGCGCCGGTCCCACTGCGCAAGCGCAGACCCGTGGCGCCCATCTGACGCCAGTATCGGCAGCTGGATCGGCGTGGGTCGCTCCAGTGCCATACTGGCCCCCTGTAGGGGTCATCCTGAGGGCATGTTGACGCCATCGAGAAACGCGACGGCGTTTAGAACGACATCAACGCTAGCCTCAGGATGATAGAATCCCGCCCCTTATCGCGTCTTCCTCAAATTGCTGTGCATAAATTGGTTGTTGCATTTCCTACAATCACAAAAATCCCGATAAATCGAGACAAAGTGAAAGCATTTTGGCTGCAAGGGTGCTTTCTTTATATAAATATGTTTCCTAGTGTAGAAATATACTTCAGAAATAATCTGTATTTATGTTGCATTTTTAATAGGAACATAGGAATTAGGAGCAGAAGTAGGCAATTCAGCCCTTCGAGCTTGCTCCATCATGGCTGATCTCTTCCTGGTCTCAAATCCACCTCCCCACCTGTTACCCATATTCCGTTAACCCACTTATATATTTTTTAAAATCAGAAATATATCTATCTCCTTCTTGAAACTATTTAATGACTCAGATTCCACCGCACTATGGGACAGCAAGCTCCTCAAATTCACCACCCTCTGTGAGAAGTAGTTCCTCCAGTTCTAAATCTACCGCCTCTCAACCTATATTCGTGACCTCTTTCTCTCGATTGCCCCACAAGGAGGAACATTTGGTCTGCGTTTATTTTATCAATCCCTCTTAGCATTTTATATACCTCGATCAGATCCCCTCTCATTCTTTTAAACTCCAGCGAGTATAGGCCTAAGCTGTTTAATCTCTCCTCATACATCAACCCTTTCATCCCCGGAATCAATCTGGTGAACCTCCTCTGAACTGCCTCAAATTCCACCACATCCCTCCTCAAATGAGGAGACCAAAACTGGACACAATACTCCAGATGTGGTCTCACCAACACCCTATACAATTGCAACAATACTTCTCTACTTTTATACTCCAGTTCTTTTGCAATAAATGCTAACATTCCATTTGCCTGCTTTAATTACCCCAAACAGATGCCGGAATGTGGCGACTAGGGGCTTTTCACAGTAAATTCATTATTTGAAGCCTACTTGTGACAATAAGCGACTTTCATTTAAGTTTCATTAATTACATGCTGTACCTGCATACTGACTTTCATAGAACTTACAGTATAGAAGGAGGCCATCGAGTCTGCACAGGCTCTTTGAAGGAGCACCCTACATAAGCCTACGCCTCCACGCTATCCCCGTAACCCAGTAACCCCAGCTAACCATTTTTTTTGGACATTAAGGGCAATTTAGCACGGCCAATCTACCTGACCTGCACATCTTTGGACTGTGGGAGGCAACCGGAGCACCCGGAGGAAACCCACGAACACACGGGGAGGATGTGCAGACTCCGCACAGACAGCGACCCAAGCCGGGAATCGAACCTGGGACCCTGGAGCTGTGAAGCAACAGTGCTAACCACTGTGCTACCCTGCTGCCAACTTTCTGCGAATCATGAACAAAGACACCCAGATCCCTCTGCCCAGGTGCATCTTGAATCTGCTTTCCATTTAGATAATAATTTGCCTTTCTATTTTTACGGCCAAAGTGGATAGCCTCACACATCAAACTCTGCCAAACTTTGGTCCAATCTCCTAACCTATCTATATCGGTCTATAAAATCTTTATCTCCTCTTCACTGCCCGCTTTCCCACCTCTTTTAGTATCATTGGTAAATTTTGTTATGTTACATTTTGTCCCTGCTTGCACAGAGGACGGACCCCTGCGGCATCTCACTGGTTACAGTTCACCAGCCAGAGAAGGACTCATTTATTCTGACCCTCTACTTTCTGTCAGTCAGCCAATCCTCAATCCAGTCTAGTATTCTACCCCTAACCCCCTGCAATCTCACCTTATGGATCAGTCTTTTATGCGGCGCTTCGTCAAACGCCTTCTAGAAGTCTAGATATACCACATCTAAGGCTCCCCATTATCCACCTTGCTGGTTACATCCTCAAAGAACTCAAGCAAGTTTGTCAAACATGACTTACCCGTCATAAAATCATGCTAATAAAGGTTGATTGAGCTTTGTCTTTCCAAATGTTCAGTCATCTCCTTAATGATTGATTCCAGCAACTTCCCCACCACAAGAGGTCAAGCTAACTGGTCTATAGTTTCCTACTTTTTGAATAGGGGTATCACATTAGCATGTTTCCAACCCACAGGAACCCTTCCACAGTCCAGGCAATTCTGAAATATCAGAACTAATGCAATCACTATTTCCGCTGCCACATCCCTTAATACCCCTGGATGCAGGCCATCAGGTCCCGGAGACTTAGCTGCCCTCAATACCATCAGGTTATTCAACACCGTATCCCTAGTGATGGTAATAAATATTCTAAACGACATTAGTCAGGAGGGAAACATGGGATTGAATGAAAGCTTTGTCAAAGAGATGAGTTTTGAGAAGCTTTTTAATAGGTCAAGAAAGAGGAACGGGGAGTGTGTTCCAAAGTGTTGGATTGAGACAGCTGATAGATCCCTTTCCCAGGATCATTTCCCAGTGAAGGAAATGCAGGTGGATGGAGTCTGAAGAATCAAGCAGTCAGGGGGAGAAAGAGAGCTGGAGGATTTTAGATAGGGAGCAGCTTTAATGGAGGATAACAATTGTACATATAAACGTGTTGGGGTCTGACAGTCAATGTATGTTTGAGAGACTGAGCAATGGGTGGAGACGATTCCGTGAAACATGAGGATATGTAAGGCAGATGTTTGGAGTTTATTGAAAGTATAGTCTCAAGAGGGTCAAAAAATGAGGGGCGAATAAGATAAAGTTTACAGTTCATCTTGCTTAATATTTGTGAATTATTTCGAGGATTAGATTACAGGATATGTCTGTGGTTTTAACTGGCCAGAATTCTCTGGTCACTTTTCCCGGCAGCAGCGTATCCCTGCTGGCAGGTTTCGCAGTGGTGTGGGATGTTACTATGGGAAATCCCACTGACAAGCAGTGAGAAGATAGAATCCCGCTGCCAGCGAACGTGCGCCGTCAAGAAACACATGGCTGGAGAACAGGAAGATCCAGCCCACTGAGACAGATGGTAATCAAATGACAAAACATGATAGGCCCAAAACTGGTGAAGGCCCAAAACTGGTGAAGGCCCAAAACAGGTGAAGGCCCAAAACTGGTGAAGTATTGTTTTCCACAATGTTAATATTGGTAAATATGGAGGAAGTTTCTGAGTGACAAGTGAAGAAATTTCAATTTCAACAGCACATGTTACACCTACACTAATAATTGGGTGGAGTGTCATTTTGGGCAGGAAATCCTGCCAGTTGTTCCGGTGCAATTCCCATCGCAAATCTTAAATCATGTCTTTGGAGCCTCTGTGAAACCCACCAAGAAAGCGATGTGTGGGACCTGGAAACGGTGGCAAGCACAACTTCATAAAGGGTCTCCCTTCAGGCCCGCCCCCTTCTAGCCAGCACCAGACCCCGCCACTCCAAATTGTCACGCCTATGGGGTTGCCAGGTGCCCCCCCCCCTTTTATGGCCCTCTTTTAATACCTGTCCATCCATGGCCCAGTCTTTCATGACCACGCCCTATTTTCATGCCCCACCTCTTGACAGTGCCCCTTGGCACCCTGGCAGTGCCAACCTGTCACTCTGATTGTGACCAGATTGCAGCCGATGCTGTGGGCATCACGCTCCATTCGGCACTAACTTGAACCCCACTTCGGGGCTCTCCCGCTATTCTCCTGGCTCCTCCGATAATTCTCCATTCACATTCAGTTACTCAAGCACCAAAGCTTACACGCGAATTGCAATAAAATTGCTTACTATGGTCAATTCACGATTAAGGAACTTTGGTAAGTTGAAGGGATAAAAAAAAGAGCTCTTGAAGATGGATACCATTGTGCTGGTGCTCGGGAGTCGACATTTACCAAAACCCAGGGCTTTTAGTGTTTTGACTGACGGGTTTAGATCAGTTAAAGGAAAAGTGATGGCGTCTTGATGAAGAAATGATCGGCAGATTGGAATGCCCTTGGATGCTGAAGTAAAAGAGTGGTAGCTTTATCCCAGTTATCCAGAGATGAGAGAGGAAGAAAGAGACATGTCAAAACTAGAAGAGGAGACAACACGAAGGAAGAGAAAGGTGTTTGTGCAGAAGAAAGCAGAGTCAGAATAAAGTCAGTTCAGAGAGAAGGATAGGAGATTGAAAGTAGAATTCTAGAAATCAAGTTACCACTGTTAGCAGCAGAGGACCTCACACATTCCTATAGGTCCCACTGTATTCAGTCTAATGGAAGCATTAGGCTATTTCAAAGAAATAATGGATCCATTTACAAAGCTGGCATGGGAATGTTGTACAAATTGGTTAATCAATGATTTCCTTGTATTGTTATCAACAGTAGTGTCTGGAGTATAGAGAGTGAACAAAGACAGCGGAGAAACTGTCATCTGATAACCAAGCATGCAAATTAGTCAGTGTGAACCTGCTGAAGCTCTAACCTGTCATAACAAATGTATTAAATAAGAGACGGAACCAGCTCACTGTAGAACATTCAAACTTGGGCCGACAAGAGCAAACGATTCTCAACCTTCTATTCACACCATAGGCTTAAACAGAAATGATGCGACTGCTGTCAATTATGCTACTTCACAAGACTACCTAGGAACACAGAGGCAGAAGTTGGCTATTTAGAAGCCTGTTTCTCCATTCAATGAGAGCACGGCTGGTCTGTGATCAAACTCCACCTATGCCCCATACCCTTAAAACCTTTGGTTAGCAAAAATCTATCAATCTCAGACTCAAAACTAACAATTGGCCGAGCATAGATTGTCATTTGCAAAAGAGATTTCCAGACTTCTACCATACTTAACTTCAATCTTGAAAGATCCTGCTCTCATTTTTAGACTGTGCCTCCAGTCCTAGACTCCACAGCAATGGAAATAGCTTCTTTCTATCTATCCTATCTTTTCCCCTTATGATCTTGAAAACATTGATTAAATCATCCCTTAACCTTCTAAATACCAAGGAATACAACCTTATTTTGTTATGTAACTGGCGGAGGTGATGGGCAGGATTCCCCCTTGTACTCTAGACCTCCAGATATAAAGACCGCATTCTGTTATCCTGTATGATTATTTTCTAAGCTTTTTCATTACATTAATTATTTGTCTACATGAATCCCCAAGTCTCTTTGGACTTCCATAGTTTCTAGATTTTCAACATTCAGAAAATACTATGTTCTATGTTCTTCCGTTTGTAACCCTGGGATGAAAACTATTTTGTCCTGGGGATTTGCCATTCTTCAGTGCCATTATTTTCTTCATCACTGTTAACTTGCTTATGTAAACTCTCATGAATTCCCATCCTTAATTCCTCAAGATGTCCAGCATGGTGTCCTCTTCATCTGCTGTAAATACTGCCACCATGTAACATCCATTTTCTTCTTTTCGTTTAATTTTTGTTATCATTTTTCAAACACCACATTGTTCCCTACCACCCTCTCCGTGCTCAATTTGATATTCCCGACAAGTTTATTTTCCTACTCCCATTTTACCCATTGCCAGATTTGCCCAGTTTACTTGAGACTGTCTGATCATATTGAAGAATCTTAACCGTTTCATGCTTCTCCCTGTCAAACACCATATTGAACTTGATCATATTATGATCACTATTAGATAAGTGTTTATGTCCTGTTAGGTTGCTAACTAAATCTGGTTCATTACTCATTATTAAATCTAATATGCTCCAGCCCCTTGTTAAGTCTTGGACACATTGTTGCAGAAAATGTCCATGAACAAACTCAGGAAAATGACTGCCTTTCTGAGCTGAGCTTGGTCTGCTTATCCCAATTTATATTGAAATTTAAAACCATTCTGACTTGCTACATCCCTGGCCAATCTCTGTACTTATACATCTACCAATTCACACTGCTAATAGAGATCTATACTCAACTCCCAACAAAGTCCTAATTCCATTTATTTTTCTTAATTCTACCCATGAAGTCTCCATTGTCCCCTTACCTTTCGTTATAACTGAAGTGATTTGATTTCATCCTTAAATCCACTAAAGCTACACTTCCCTTTCTACTGTCTTTCCTCTAGACCAGGGGTGGGCAAACTTTTCCGTGCAAGGGCCACATTCAGAAATTCACAATTCACAAAGGGCCGCATAGTATATTAAGTAAAATAATTACTTCACCCGGTTATGATTCTGGGCGCCTCATATAGAACATAGAACAGTACAGCACAGAACAGGCCCTTCGGCCCTCGACGTTGTGCCGAGCAATGATCACCCTACTCAAGTCAACGTATCCACCCTATACCAGTAAGTAACCCAACAGCCCCCCCCCCCCCCCCCCCCCCCCATTAACCTTAAAACAAAATTTTTTTAAAAAAATTTTTTTTAAAAATTTTTTTTTTAATGACTTGGTGGGCCGCAGAAATACCTTTGGCGGGCCGCATGCGGCCCGCGGGCCGTAGTTTGCCCACCCCTGCTCTAGACCTTATAACCTGGTATGTTAAGTCCCTGGACCACTCTGTTTCACAGCCTTGCATCAATAATAGCTACCATGCCATATCTTCGCAAGTTGAATTTGAACCTGAAATTCATTCAATTTGTTCCTTATACTCTATACTTATTTGGATCTCACATCCTCAGAGTAGTGTCTCAGGCCCGACCATCTTCATCAATGACTTTCCCTCGGGGGATGTTCGCTGATGGTTACATACAAAATAGGGGCAGAAGTTGGTCATTTGAAGTCTTGAATGTGCTCTGCCATTCATTGAGATCACGGTTGAATTTCACATTCCACATCTACCCTCGGCAACCTTTCATTCCTTTGCCTGATAAGAATCTGTCAACCTGCCTTAAAAATATTCAGTGATCCCATTTCCTCCGCCTTCTAAGGCCCATAGTTTCAAAGTCATACAATGCGCCAAGAAAGAAAATTCTCCTTTAAAGGGCCCCCACTAATTTTAAAACAGTGCCCCCTATTTCTGGATTCACACACAAGAGGAAACATCCTTTCAACGTCCACCTTGTCAATACCGTTTAAGATCTTGGCCGGAAATCTCCGGCTGTTAGGATTCTCTTTTCCCATCGGCTGAGCACACCCATCCACAGGTTTCCCAATGGGGTTGGGTGGCTTCAATGGGGAATCCCATTGACAAGCGGCAGCAGTAGAGAATCCCGGGTGGGTGATTAGAGAATCCAGCCCATTATATACTTCAATCAAGTCAACACTCCCTCGTCTAAACTCGAGTGAAAACAAGCCCAGCTTTTCCAACTTATGCTCACATGACAACCCGTTCATTACAAGTATCAATCTAGTCAACCTTCTCTGAACCGTCTTAAAAACATTTATATCCTTCCTTAAAAAGGAGACCATAGCTGCACACAGTACTTGAAATGTGGTCTCACCAATGCCCTCTATAACTGAAGCACAACATCCTTACTTTTATGTTCAATTCTTCTCGTAAAGTGTAGCATTCCATTAGCTATTTTGATTGCCTGCTAAACCTGCATACTAACCTTTCGTGACTCAAGCATGGAAACAGCTACATCCCTCTGCACCTTGGCATTCTCCATTTAAATAAAACTTTTTTTTTGTTCTTCCTGTCAAAGTGAACAACTTCACATTTCCCCACATTATTCTCCATGTGCACACTCATTCAACCTATCTATATCTATCTGCAAATTCCATACGTCTTCTTCACAACACACGTTCCTACCCATCTTTGTGTCGTCTGCACATTTATCTACCATGCTTTGCTCCCCTCATCGAAGACATTCATGTAAATTGTGGAATATTGGAGGTGCAGAATAGGCCCCTGCAGGACTCCACTCGTCACATCCTGCCATTCAGACAAAGACACGTTTAAGCATACTCTGTTTTCTGTCAGCCAGCCAATCTTCAATCCAAGCTAATGTGTTACACCACGAGTGTTTATTTTTTGTAACAACCTTTGATGTGGCACCTTCTCAAATCCTTTCCAAATACAATGTTCAACACCATTTGTGACTCCTCTGATACTGAATCAGTCCATGTCTGTATGCAGCAATATTAGGCTTTGGGCTGATAAGCAACATTCACGTCACACAAGTTCCAGGCACTGATCACCCCAGCAAGACAGAATTTAACCATTGCCACTTGACATTCAATGGCATTATCATCACTGAATCCCCCACTATTAACATCCTAGAGGTTACCAATGACCAGAAACTGAACTGGACCAACCATATAAATACTATGGCCACCAGAGCAACTCACCTCCTGAATCACCAAAGCCTGTTTCACCATCTACAAGGCACAAGTTAGGAGTGTGGTGGAATACTCTCCACTGATCTCCAACAACACTCAAGCTCGACGCCACCCAGAATAAAGCAGCCCCCTTGATTGGTACCCCATCCACCACCTTAACCTTTTACTCCCTCCACCACCGACATATTGCAGCAACAGTTTGAACCATCTATAAGATGCACTCCAATAACTCACCAAGTCTCCTTCGACAGCACCTGCCAAACCTGCGACCTCCACCATCTAGAAGGAGAGCTGTAGATACATGGACACACCACCACCACCTGCAAGATTCCCTCCAAGCTGAACAGAAACCTGATTTGGAACTGTATCGTGGTTCCTTCACTGTCGCTGGGTCAAAATCTTGGAATTCCCTTCCTAACAGCACTGTGGGTGTACCTACACCACATGGACTGCAGCGGTTCAAAAAGACAACATCACCTTCTCGGGGCAATCAGGAATGGACAATAAAATAGCCACATCCCATGAACAAATAACGCAAAACAAAACTATTTTACTATTCTCATGTTTTACTCACATGTGCCTGATTTCTCTCTTCTGGGTCACATATTTTATAGATTTTGCAATTCCCCTTGCCTGTAGTACCTAAAGCACAATTTCTGACTTATTGCTTTACTCTCTTTCCATTTGTTTATTTAAAAATTATATAAAATATTATTTAATCCACCTTTCCCTTATTTAGAGTTTAAGGATCTCGGGATAACCCTATCTTTCATCTTTGAGAAAGAATGCTAAACGGAGATGTTTCGGGAAGTTGAACCAAGTTAAAGTTTGAACTGCCATTGTGGTAAACTGAATTATGCCATATTGATGTGAACCCTGTTAATAATGTGCTGCTATAAATCGTTATTGCTGCTATAAATCGTTAGTATTTGTGCTGATTTGACAAATGTGCCAATTTTGTATACCTAAAAAGTAAGAAAATGAAGTAATGTTGAAGATACAGCTGAATATTGTCATTATTTCTTGGTCTCTGGTTAGTCAAGTGTTCCGTGGTTTTCAACAAATACTGCTATTTATTCAGATTGTTATTAGAACATATCCTTCTTATCATTCAGCTTGCAGGACTCTGCGGATAAGTTCTTTCCTCCTACAGTTCAAAGATGTACGTGTTAGGTGAATTAGCCATGCTAAATTGCCCTTACTGTCCTAAAAGGTTAAGTGAGGTTACTGGGTTACGGGGATAGGTGGAGGTGTGAGCTTAGGTAGGGTGCTATTTCCAAGGGCTGGTGCAGACTTGATGGGCCGAATGGCCTCCTTCTGCACGGTAAATTTTATGATTCTATGATATTCAACAAAGTATTGAGAATACAACTTGGGCCTTTGCCGTGTTACATATTTGTTGATCGTATAAAGATCTTTGACACAATCATTAGAAGTTACAGAAAAATGTTGGCTGGCCCAAAATGTTTTTCTTCTACCTTGCTTAGTATATTTTGTTTGCTTCTATGCTTACTTTTACCTTCAGGAATTTGTATAAAGAAGTGGATATTCACTTCAGACTGATTCACAACTGTACAAGATCCCAGATACTAGAATCCCTCATAACAGTATATATGCCAGGCATAAGGGCATTGATATTGAAGACAGAGGTGGGCTGGTCACCTTACACCACCCAAAACTGCCCAGAAAGATATGCTACGGTGATACAAAGTGGAAAATTCTCTTGTGATGGTCATTGCAAGCAGCTGCGCAATCCAAGGGAACATGACAGCTTAACAGACACATGGAGCCACAATCGTTGTGACAGGGGTAAAAATGGCATAAGACAACTAATTACAGTACAACAAAGCTTGAAGCAGCTTGTCAAAGAAGAGGACCCCAAAGGAAACAAAAGAAAATCAAAGACCGATCAGCCCTCAGATCAGTCTAACATCCGATTTCCTTTATATGGGAAAATATCATTGAGCTGCAGGCTCAAGTTCATTTAGTTTGGCAATTCTTCTTTAATTCTCTGCCTGAAGGCAGGTCCTTGACAATCAATCACCTAACCATGGCAAAGTGCCATGATAGGCCAAGGATGCAGGCCCCGACTCTACCTGTGCTGCTGTTGGCATTAATCTGACCCACATGCTAGCTATCTAACTGGCTCAGCTAACGGCCCCCCCCCTCCCCCACCTAGGTATTAGTTTTTTTAAGCAATTCCTTTGCTCTTTCACATTTCTTCACCCCTCACCATTTAGAAAATATTTAGATTTGTCTTTCTCAGATCCAAAGTGGATGGTCCCACGCTTCCTCACATCTGCCACATCTGTCCGGGCCCCTTTGTAACGGTCTTCTTCCAGCCACATGTGTTATTAAGGATTTAAGTTGCAATGAGGGTAAACAAATAGGTGAGTCTAGTTCTGCTGTTGAAGTGAAAGATAATGAGCAGATACTGCCTGGCCTACTGCGTATTTCCAGCATCTTCTGTCTGCATCTCAAATTTCCAGCATCTGTCCAAGGGCAGGTGCAGACTTGATGGGCCGAATGGCCTCCTTCTGCACTGTAAATTCTATGATTCTATGATAGGATATGGGGTCTGAAGCTCAGTTCAGTGACTAACGGGATATCCAAGAGTAAAACATTTCAATTAGTCTCCACAAGGTTTGGAATGGAGTTGTGGCAAAGCTGCAGATCTTTTTGCCAAAGCCAACAAAAAGGTGCTTTCAGTCCTCCCAGTCTCAGTTGGAGAAAGTTCTACCATATCCCTGACTTGATATGAAAGAGTCTGACAGCGCAATGATACTGCTGAAATTAAGGTGCTGGAGGATTTGAGTTTGCTGTGATCAACATCCATGTGGAAGGTGGTCAGACATCACTGTTAATGCCTCGAGGGAGCTACGTGACTGAGGGGGGGGGGGGGGATGAAGCTTTGGGCAGTCCTGAAGTGACCTTGCAGAATTGGTGTGCTGGCTGCATTAGGGCGAGTAGCAGTGAAGACAGACACATGGAAGGATCCATGGGAGAGAGGCAGTCCAAGAGGATGGAGTTGGTAACCATGTAAAATTCTGCAACACTGTCACATGTTGACATGACTCTAACCAAATGCATTGGTCTGGGCAAAAACGGACTAAGGGGATTAAAACAAAAAAGGGAGACATTTTAAAAGAAAACACAGTCCCAACCTTGCCAGGATATCAGATATCTAGGTGACTGGGTGAGTGTTTAAGTGAGATGGTTTGAGACAGTGATAGATTCTCACCTGAACCCTTCGCCTCCAGTATAGTCGGTCTCGGGCACAGACAGGGAGCCCAAACTCACCGCCGGCCGCTCCTGGACCACAGCTGTGTTCATCATGCAGGAGCTGCGGTGAAGCAAGAGAACAGATTGTGAGAGAGATTCGGGAGACACAGACATTAACTATCAATATATCCAAGAAAGGAAACGTACAGTGTGTAGGAGAGAGAGAGAGAGAGAGAGATTGTATCCGGGAAGGTCACACGGTGTCCTGTGGCTGGCTGTCTATCTCAGTCTCTGACTCCTGATCAATGAAGATGAGCAGCTCCGGATCCTCACACAGATCCTGCCGCCTGCCCCCGGCACCTTCCCCTGCGGCTCCCGATTGTTTCACCCTCTCCGTCGCTGCAGAATCGCGGCTGGATCACCTCCCGGAATCTGTTCCTGCTCCTGACGTCATTCCAATTCCATTTAAAGGGGTAACGCGGAGAGACCCGGGGGTCAGAAACAAAACCCGGGGGTCAGACCTGGACCGGGGGTCTGAACGTGGCCCTGGGGTCAGAAACAAAACCCGGGGGTCAGAAACAAAACCCGGGGGTCAGAACCTGGACCGGGGGTCAGAAACAAAACCCGGGGGTCAGAACCTGGACCGGGAGTCAGAAACAAAACCCGGGGGTCAGAACCTGGACCGGGGGTCAGAACGTGGACCGGGAGTCAGAAACAAAACCCGGGGGTCAGAACCTGGACCGGGGGTCAGAACGTGGACCAGGGGTCAGAAACAAAACCCGGGGGTCAGGACCTGGACCGGGGTCAGAAGCGATACCCAGGAGTCAGGACCGGGACCGGGGGTTAGAAACAAAACCCGGGGGTCAGGATCTGGACCTGGACAGGGGGTCAGAAACAAAACCCAGGGGTCAAAACCTGGACCAAGACCGGGGGTCAGAAACAAAACCCGGGGGTCAAAACCTGGATCAGGACCGGGGGTCAGAAACAAAACATGGGGTTCAGAACCTGGACCGGTACCAGGGGTCAGAACCAAAATCTGGGGGTCAGAACAAAACCCAGCGATCAGGATCGGGACTGGGGGTCAGAACCAAAACCCTGGGGTCAGGACCGGGACTGGGAATCAGAACAAAAACACGGTGTCAGGGCCGGGACCTGGGGCCAGAACCAAAACCCAGGGTCAGGGCCTAGACTGATACCTAGTGTCAGAACCAAAACCTGGGGGTCAGGACCGGGGGTCAGGACAAGGGGACCAGGACCGGGACTGGGGGTCAGAACCAAAACCCAGGGTCAGGGCCTAGACCGATACCTAGTGTCAGAACCAAAACCTGGGGGTCAGGACCGGGGGTCAGGACAAGGGGACCAGGACCGGGACTGGGGGTCAGAACCAAAACCCAGGGTCAGGGCCTAGACCGATACCTAGTGTCAGAACTAATACCTGGGGGTCAGAACCTGGACTGGTACTGGGGATCAGAACCAAAACAGGGGTGTCAGGATCAGAACCGGGACCTGGGGTCAGAACCAAAACCCTGGGGTCAGGACCGGGACTGGGAATCAGAACAAAAACACGGTGTCAGGGCCGGGACCTGGGGTCAGAACCAAAACCCGGGTCAGGGCCTGGACCGGGACCTAGTGTCAGAACCAAAACCTGGGGGTCAGGACCAAACCCGGGGGTCAGGACCAAACCCGGGGGTCAGAATCAGGACCTGGACTGGGGGTCAGAACCAAAACCCAGGGGTCAGAACCTGGACCGGGGGTCAGAACCAAAACCTGGGGGTCAGAACCAGAACCCAGGGGTCAGGACCTGCACCGGGACCGGGGGTCAGAACCAAAACCTGGGGGTCAGACCCTGGACCGGGACTGGGGGTCAGAACCAAAACCTGGGGGTCAGACACTGGACGGGGACCGGGGGTCAGAACCAAAACCCGGGGGTCAGAACCAAAACCTGGGGGTCAGAACCAAAACCCGGGGGTCAGGATCTGCACCGGGACCGGGAGTCGGAACCAAAACCTGGGGTTCAGAACCAAAACCCAAAGGTCAGGACCTGCACCGGGACCGGGGGTCAGAACCAAAACCCAGGGTCAGGGCCGAGACCGGGACCTAGTGTCAGAACCAAAACCCGGGGGTCAGAACCAAAACCCGGGGGTCACAACCTGGACTGGACATCAGAACCAAAACCTGGAGGTCAGGATCTGGTCAAGGACCGGGGGACAACCAAAACCCGGGAGTCAGGATCTGGACCAGGACCGACGGTCCGAACCAAAACCCAAGGGTCAGGACCTGGACCGGGACCGGGGGTCAGAACCAAAACCCGGGAATCAATGGGCCAGTTGGACCAGGAACATTCCTCGTCACACTGGACGTCTCGGCACTCTACACCAGCCCTCATGACGACGGCATTGCTGCAACAGCCTCAGTACTCAACGCCGATAACTGCCAATTCCCTGACGCAATTTTGCAACTCATCCGCTTCATTCTGGATCACAACGTCTTCACCTTCAACAACAAGTTCTTCATCCAGACACGCAGAACAGCCATGGGGACCAAATTCGCACCTCAATATGCCAACATCTTCATGCATAAATTTGAACAAGACCTCCTCAACCGACGTTATTGTGGTGCATTTACTGTAGTCGACCGCAGGGCTAACTTCTAGCTTATTAAAGCCTAACTTTTGTACAGCAACTCGTCTCGCGTTCGATTGATGGTTCATCAGTTATACACCAGATACATCGATGACATGTTTTTTCTTTGGGCCCACGGCGCAGAATCACTGAAATGACTACACGATAACATCAATAAATTCCATCCCACCATCAGACTCACCATGGACTACTCTCCAGAATCGGTTGCATTCTTGGACAGACTCATCTCCATCAAGGACGGTCACCTCAGCACTTTGCTTTGCCGCAAGCCCACAGATAACCTCACGATGCTTCACTTCTCCAGCTTCCACCGTGAACACGTTAAAGAAGCCATCTGCTATGGACAAGCCCTCCGTATGCACAGGATCTGCTCAAATGAGGAGGAGCGTAACAGACACCTACAGATGCTGAAAGATGCCCTCGTACGAACGGGATATGGCGCTCGACTCATCGATCGACAGTTCCAATGCGCCACAGCAAAAAACCGCACCGACCTCCTCAGAAGACCATCACGGGACACAACCGACAGAATACCCTTCGTCGCCCAGTACTTCGCCGGAGAAACTACGACATCTTCTTTGCAGCCTTCAACACGTCATCCATTAAGCCGAACATCTTGCCAAGGTAACCCCACATCCCCACTACTTGCCTTCAATCTACTGCAAAACCTCAAACAAACCATTGTTTGCAGAAAACTACCCAGCCTTCAGAACAGCGACCACAACACCACACAACCCTGCCATGGCAATCTCTGCAAGACCTGCCAGATCATCGACATAGATACCACCATTACACATGAGAACACCACCCACCAGGTACGCGGTACATACTCGTGCGACTCGGCCAATGTTGTCTACCTCATACGCTACAGGAAAGGATGTCCCGAAGTGAGGTACATTGGTGAGACCATGCAGACGCTGTGTCAACGGATGAACAGACATGCACAACAATCAGCAGGCAGGAATGTTCCCTTCCAGTCGGGGAACACTTCAGCAGTCAAGGGCATTCAGCCTCTGATCTTCGGGTAAGCGTTCTCCAAGGCTGCCTTCAGGACGCGTGACAACACAGAATCGCTGAGCAGAAACTTATAGCCAAGTTCCGCACGCATGAGTACGGCCTCAACCAGGACCTTGCATTCATGTCGCATTACATTCACCCCCCACCATCTGGCCTGGGCTTGCAAAATCCTACCAACTGTCCTAGCTTGAGAAAATTCACACCTCTTTAACCTGGGATTATCCCTCTCTCCAGTTGCTCCGTTTGGACCTGCAAAGACCTAATTACCTGCAAAGACTCGCATTCAAAGTATCGTCTTGCACCTTTGACTTTGTCTATATATATGTTTCTGGAACCTATCTCTTCATTCACCTGAGGAAGGAGCAGTGCTCTGAAAGCTCGTGTTTGAAACAAACCTGTTGGACTTTAACCTGGTGTTGTAGGACTTCTTACTGTGCTCACCCCAGTCCAATGCCGGCATCTCCACATCATCTCCAACAAGAGAGAATCAAACGATCTTCCATTGAGGTTCAACAGCATTACCATCGCTGAATCCAGCACCATCATCCTGGGGGTTAGCATTGACCAGAAACGTAACTAGCCTAGCCTTACAAGACTGTAACAACAGGAGCAATTCAGAGGATGGGAAGTCTACAGCGAATTATTCATCTCCTAATTGCCCAAAGCCTTTCCACTATCTGTAAGTTAGGAGTGTGTGTCCTGTTTCTGGATGAGGCAGCACCAACAACAATCAAGAAACTTGATACTGACTTCCGGTGGCGGCAATGAGCAGTTAAGCCGCACATTCGGCGGCTCCCGCGGAGAACGGACTTTGGGGCTCTTTTCAGGGCCCCCAACGGAGCTGCAGCGGCGAATCCCAACGGGGGAAGAGGACAGGAGTCGACCCCAACGGTCCCATGGTCCGGACCAGGAGCGGGACAGAGAAAAAAACCGAGGAAAGCGCCTATGAAAAAACGGGGGCAGGAAGTTAAAATGGCGGCCGGAGAAGGCCTCGAGGAGCTGAGGAAGTGGGCCCAGGAGCAGCAGGCGATTCTGCTGCGCTGCTTCCAGGAGCTTAAGTTGGAGCTGCTGGAGTCGCTGAAGGTAACCAACAGGGAGCTGATGGAGACCCAGACAGCCCAGGGGGCTGCGATCCGGGAGCTGCAGCAGCAGGCCTCCGAAAGAGAGGACGAGGTCGTGGCCGTGGCGGGGAAGGTGGAGATGCACGAGGCGCCCCATAAAAGATGGCAGGAGCGGTTCGAGGAGCTGGACAACCGGTCGAGGAGGAAGGATTTGCGGATCCTGGGCCTCACGGAGGGGCTGGAGGGGTCGGACTTAGCAGCCTATGTGGTGATTATGTTAAACTCGCTGATGGGGGCTGGGTCCTTCCAGGGGCCCCTGGAGTTAGAGGGGGCCCACAGAATTCTAGCTAGGAGGCCCAAGCCGAACGAGCCGCCGCGGGCGGTGTTGGTGCGGTTTCATCGGTTCGTAGATCGTGAGTGTGTGCTCCGGTGGGCCAAGAAGGAGCGGAGCAGCAAGTGGGAGAACACGGAGGTGCGGATCTTCCAGGACTGGAGGGCGGAGGTGGGAGGCGGAGGGCGGAAGGCGGTGCTCCACAGACGGAAGGTGAAGTTTGGAATGTTGCAGCCGGCGCGTCTGTGGGTCACCTATAAGGATCGGCACCACTATTTTGAGTCCCCGGAGGAGGCGTGGGCCTTTGTGCAAGCCGAGAAATTGGACTCAAACTGAGGGTCTAGGATGGGGGATGTTGTATAATATTGTATTTGCATTTGCTTGGTTTAGTGTACGAATGTCGTACTGTTTTTTCTAAAGGGGGTTTTTAAGCAGGGGTCGGGTGGACGGGTTCGGGCAGGGGGGTAAACGGGGAGTTCGGGGAGCTGGTGGGGGGGACTGACAATGGGAGTGGCCCTGGAGGAGGCGGGGCTCGGCAGGGCGAAAGCGCGGGCTTTCTGCGGGTTTCCCGCGCTGTGAGACGGGGGGGGGGGGGGGGGGGGGGGGGGCGGGGCTGAGAAGCGCGGGTCGTTGCTGGCTGTTTTCTTTTCCCGCGCAAGAGCGGGGGGAGGGTGGACCCGTTGACGGGCACAATGGAGGAGGGGCAGTCCCACGTGGGGAGGAGCCGAAGGTAGGGCGGGAGTCGCCGGGTTCAGCAGAAGTTAGCTGGCTCATGGGAGTGCTGTGGAGGGAGGGGTCCTAGCCGGGGGTGGGGGGGGGGGGGGGTACCGGGTTGCTGCTGAAATGGTCAGGAAGGAGCTGGAGGACGCAGGGGGTGCTGGAGGGGGGGAGTTGCCGCCGTGGGGAACTGGCAGAGCGGGGGACGCTGGCCGGGGGTGGGCAAGGGATGGGGTATGGCTAATCGGCAGGGGAAGGGGACAGGGAGCCCTCGGATCCGGCTGATAACCTGGAATGTGAGGGGGCTGAATGGGCCGGTCAAGCGGGCCCGGGTATTTGTGCACCTGAAGGGACTGAAGGCGGATGTGGCCATGCTCCAAGAGACACACCTGAAAGTGGCAGACCAGGTTCGGCTGAGGAAGGGATGGGTGGGCCAAGTATTCCACTCAGGGCTGGATGAGAAGAGTAGGGGGGTGGCGATCCTGGTGGGGAAGGAGGTGTCGTTTCAGGCGTTGAAGGTGGTGGCTGACAGTGGCGGGAGGTACGTGATGGTGAGTGGCAAGCTGCAGGGGGAGCGGGTAGTGTTGGTGAATGTTTATGCCCCAAATTGGGACGATGCGGGGTTCATGCGGCGTATGTTGGGCCGCATTCCGGACCTGGAGGTGGGGGGCCTGATCATGGGGGGGACTTCAACACAGTACTGGATCCCCCACTGGATCGATCCAAGTCCCAGACGGATAGGAGGCCGGCGGCGGCTAAGGTGCTGAGGGGATTCATGGACCAGATGGGGGGGTTGGACCCCTGGAGGTTTGCGAGGCCAAGGGCCAGGGAATACTCGTTTTTCTCCCACGTACATAAGGCCTACTCGAGGATTGATTTTTTTGTCCTGAGCAGGGGGTTGGTGTCGAGGATGGAGGATGTGGAATACTCCGCCATTGCCATTTCGGATCATGCCCCGCACTGGATGGACCTCGGGCTGGGGGAGGAGAGGGACCAGCGTCCGCTCTGGCGCATGGAGGTGGGGCTGTTGGCAGATGAGGAGGTGGCCGAGAGGGTTCGGGGGTGTATCGAGAGGTACCTTGAGGCCAATGATGACGGGGAAGTTCGAGTGGGGATGGTCTGGGAGGCATTGAAGGCGGTGATGAGGGGGGAATTGATCTCCATCCGAACCCATAGGGAGAGGGGGGAGCAGAGGGAGAGTGAGAGACTGATAGGGGAGATGGTGCAGGTGGATAGGAGCTATGCGGAGGCCCCAGAGGAGAGATTTCTGGGGGAGTGGCGTAGCCTTCAGGATGGATAGAGCTGGGAAGGTGGTGCGGAGGGGGGTAGATGTTAATGGGGTCTTCAGGGACTTCTATGGGGAACTGTACCGGTCTAAACCCCCGGTTGAGGGGGCTGGAATGGGGTGCTTCTTGGACAAGCTGCGATTCCCGAGGGTGGAGGAGGAGCAGGTGGAGGGACTAGGGGCGCCGATCGAGCTGGAGGAGGTGGTCAAGGGGATAGGGAGCATGCAGTCGGGGAAGGCGCCGGGGCCGGATGGGATTCCGGCGGAATTTTATAAAAGGAATTTGGACCTGTTGGGCCCCCTGTTGGTCCGGACCTTTAACGAGGCAAGGGGGGGGGGGTTTGCCCCCAACTATGTCACGGGCACTGATTTCCTTGATCCTGAAGCGGGACAAGGACCCTCTGCAGTGCGGATCATATAGGCCGATTTCGCTGCTGAACGCCGACGCTAAGCTGCTGGCAAAGATCCTGGCCACTAGAATAAAGGATTGCGTGCCCGGGGTCATTCATGAGGACCAGACGGGGTTTGTGAAGGGAAGGCAGCTGAATACAAACGTACGAAGGCTCCTCAACGTTATTATAATGCCGGCTGTGGAAGGGGAGGCGGAGATAGTGGTGGCATTAGATGCGGAGAAGGCCTTCGATAGGGTTGAGTGGGAGTATTTGTGGGAGGTGTTGGAGAGGTTTGGGTTTGGGGAGGGGTTTATCCGGTGGGTGAGGCTGCTCTACGAGGCCCCGATGGCGAGTGTAGCCACAAATAGGAGGAGATTGGAGTACTTTCGGCTGTACCGGGGGACGAGACAGGGGTGCCCCCTGTCCCCCTTGCTTTTGCGTTGGCAATTGAGCCCCTGGCCATGGCACTGAGGGAGTCAGGGAACTGGAGGGGCCTGGTGCGGGGTGGGGAGGAGCATCGAGTGTCGCTGTACGCGGACAACCTGTTGCTGTATGTGGCGGACCCGGTGGGGGGGATGCCGGAGGTGATGAGGATTCTTAGTAAATTCGGGGGTTTCTCGGCGTACAAGTTGAACCTGGGCAAGACTGAGGTGTTTGTGGTACATCCGGGGGATCTAGAGGAGGGGATTGGTAGGCTCCCATTGAAGCAGGCAGGGAAGAGTTTTAGGTACCTAGGGGTCCAGGTGGAGGGGAGCTGGGGGGCCCTGCACAAGCTCAACCTCACAAGGTTGGTGGAGCAGATGGAGGAGGAGTTTAAGAGGTGGGATATGTTACCGCTGTCACTGGCGGGGAGGGTGCAGTCCGTTAAGGTGACGGTGCTCCCGAGGTTTTTGTTCCTGTTCCAGTGCCTTCCCATCCTTATCCCGAAGGCCTTTTTTAGGAGGGTCAACAGGAGTATCACGGGATTTGTGTGGGCGCATGGGACTCCGAGGGTTAGAAGAGTGTTCCTGGAACGAGGCAGGGATAGGGGGGGGCTGGCGTTGCCCAACCTCTGTGGGTACTATTGGGCTGCCAACGCTGCGATGGTGCGTAAGTGGGTAATGGACGAGGAAGGGGCAGCATGGAAGAGGATGGAGGCGGCGTCTTGTGTGGGCACGAGCTTGGAGGCACTAGTAACGGCGCCGTTGCCGCTCCCTCCAACGAGGTATACCACGAGCCCGGTGGTGGCGGCTACCCTCAAAATTTGGGGGCAATGGAGACGGCACAGGGGAGAAATGGGGGGCTCGATGGAGGCCCCGATACGGGGGAACCATCGGTTTGTCCCAGGGAGCATTGATGGCGGATTTCTGGGCTGGCACAGGGCAGGGGTTAGGAGGTTGAGGGCCCTGTTTGTGGAGGGGAGGTTCGCGAGCTTGGGGGAGTTAGAGGGGAAGTTTGGGCTCCCCCCGGGGAACATGTTTCGGTACATGCAGGTTAGGGCGTTTGCCAGGCGGCAGATGGAGGGGTTCCCCTTGCTGCCCCCACGTGGGGTACGGGACAGGGTGCTCTCGGGGGTGTGGGTTGGAGGAGGGAGGATTTTGGACATATACTGGGTAATGCAGGAGGTAGACGAGGCCTCGGTGGAGGAACTGAAGGGTAAATGGGAAGAGGAGCTGGGTGAGGAGATTGAGGAGGGGACGTGGGCGGATGCCCTGGAGAGAGTGAATTCCTCCTCTTCCTGTGCGAGGCTTAGCCTCATACAGTTCAAGGTGCTGCATAGGGCCCACATGACTGGGTCGAGGATGAGCAGGTTTTTCGGGGGCGAGGACTGGTGTGCTAGGTGCTCGGGGAGCCCAGCGAACCACGCCCATATGTTTTGGGCGTGCCCAGCGCTGGGGGAGTTTTGGAAGTGGGTAGCAAGGACGGTGTCGAGGGTGGTGGGATCCAGGGTCGAGCCAGGCTGGGGACTCGCAGTTTTTGGGGTTGCAGTGGAGCCGGGAGTGCAGGAGGCGATAGAGGCCGGTGTTCTGGCCTTTGCGTCCCTAGTAGCCCGGCGGAGGATCTTGCTCCAGTGGAAGGATGCGAGGCCCCCAAGCGTGGAGTCCTGGATCAATGATATGGCGGGGTTCATTAAATTGGAGAGGGTGAAATTTGCCCTAAGGGGGTCAGTGCAGGGGTTTTTCAGGCGGTGGCAACCATTCCTGGACTTCCTGGCAGAACGGTAGGGAAATAGGCCGACAGCAGCAGCAACCCCGGGGGGGGGGGTCTGGATTGGGGGTAGGGAGAACTGTGTACATGGGTCTGTGGGATGTGGCGGGTGCTATCTCTTTCCCTTTTGTTGTTTGGGTGCTCTTTTGTTTTTTTTTCTTTTTCCTTTTGTTTGAAGTTGCTCTTGAAGTTGGGGGGGGTATTGTTCTTGGGGTGTTACTGCGGTTGTTTGTTAATAGAGTTAAGATGTTTATATTTTGTAAAATTTTCAATAAAAATTATTTTAAAAAAAAAGAAACTTGATACTATCCAGGTCAAAACAGTATGCTTGACTGGTCCCCCATTCACCACCTTGAACATTCACCCCTTCACCACCGGTTCAAAGTGCCAGAAGTGAGTCCCATCTACAAGATGCACTGAAGCAACTCACCAAGCCTCTTTTGACAGTACCTTCCAAACTCACAATCTCTTGAAGGACG
The DNA here is from genome assembly GCF_902713615.1 of Scyliorhinus canicula. Lineage (NCBI taxonomy): Eukaryota > Metazoa > Chordata > Chondrichthyes > Carcharhiniformes > Scyliorhinidae > Scyliorhinus > Scyliorhinus canicula. Next base: position 25,366,302 of record NC_052146.1, on the reverse strand, counting down.
AGGGCAGCAGATTCATGGGAACACCGCCACCTGCAATCTCCCCTCCAAGCCATGCACTTTCTGACTCAGAACTATATCGCTGCTCCTTCACTGTCACTGGGATAAAACCATGGAACCCCCTTCCTCACACACCCAAAGGTCTGCAGTGGTCCAAGAAGGCCACTGACTTCGCATTTCTCAAGGACAATGAGGGATACGCATAAATGTTAGCCTAGCCAGATGTGCTCACATTCCATAAAAGAATGAAACAATGAGGAGTAAACTGATAATAAAAGTGAAATTAATAGGACCATCTACAAGAGAGGATCTAACCACTGCGCCTTGACATTCAATGACATTGCCATCGCTGAATCCCCCACAATCAACATCCTGAGGGTTAAAATTGATTAGAAATTGATCTGGACTAGCCATATTAATACTGTGGCTACCAGGGCAGGTCAAAGGTTAGGAATTCTGCAGTGAGTAACTCACCTCCTGACCCTTCCCAAAGCCTGTCCACCATCTACAAGGCACAAGTCAGGAGTGTGATGGAATACCCCCCACTTGCCTGGATGAGTGCAGCTCCAACAGCATTCAAGAAGCTCAACACCACTCAAGACGAAGCAGCCCGCTTGATTGCTCCCCCTTCTACAAACACTCCCTCCACCACCGATGAACAGTGGCAGCCGTGTGTAGACGGACAAGAGCAGCAGATACCTGGGAACCCCACCACCTGGAGGTTGCCCTCCAAGTCACTCACCACCCTGACTTGGAAATATAGGGGCTTTTCACAGTAACTTCATTGAAGCCTACTTGTGACAATAAGTGATTATTATTATTATTATATCGCCGTTCCTTCACTGTGGCAAAATCCTGGAACTCCCTCCCTAACAGCATAGCGGGTGTACCTACACCTGAAGGACTGCAGAGGTTCAAAAAGGCAACTCACCACCACCTTCTGAAGGGCAATTAGGGATGGGCAATAAATGCAGGTCTAACCAGTGACACCCGCAACCCGTAAATGAATTAAAAATAAAAGAGGAAAACCGATTGCTAGATATTTTGTTCCTGTTTCAAGAGCTAAACAACCGCAATAAATTTGTATATCTACACGTGATGTGCAAGTTTAACACAGGAACTGTTTAATCTGAATGAATGATTTATGGTATATGAAAACAATGAATATATTACAAACTGTTAAGAGGCGGAATGTAGTAACGTCTGACCTCGACTTATTGGGTTCAGCCTATCCCTCCTGCAGTTTTCACAATAACTTGCAGACTGCAGTGCTCCTAAACCCTGATGGAACAACATTAATCACTCAAAACCAATGCTTCTGTTATCAGGCTGTGGTGGTTCATGAATCAGCCTATAGTGGAGCCAGCCACAGAACATGAATGGTTGATGACAACTCAAATCATATGGGTCCATTATTGTTAATCCAGAAAACTACATATCAGCAAAAGTGTTTATATTTAACAGGAATATACTTTAGCTTTAAAGATACTGGAGGAATAGTGCAGCAATAAAAATTGGTTCATATCCAATCGGATCCAGTGGGCCTACCTCTTAAAGGGGAAATGCCATACTTTCCTCTCCACCGTGGGACTAGTCAGGGATGTCCTATGTCCCCCCTGCTGTTTGCATTCACGATTGAGCCGTTGGCCATCACATTAAGGAGTCTGGGTGTATGGAAAGGGATAGTGCCGGGGGATAGAGCATAGGGTGTCCTTACATGCCGATGACTTCTTATTATACGTGTCGGAACCGAGTGTGTCAATAAGGCGAATACTGGAGCTGCTTCGGATGTTTGGGTCTTTCTCGGGGTACAAATTAAATCTAGACAAGAGTGAATATTTTCTGGTGCCTCAGCCAGGGGTAGGGGGGGGCTACCATTTCCTAGGACAGGGACTCACTTTGGGTACCTGGGGGTGCAGGTTGCTCGGGTTTGGGGCGGAGCCATAGGTACAACATTTCTACATAGAACATAGAAAAATACAGCACAGAACAGGCCCTTCGGCCCACGATGTTGTGCCGAACCTTTGTCCTGGATTAATCATAGATTATCATAGAATTTACAGTGCAGAAGGAGGCCATTCGGCCCATCGAGTCTGCATCGGCTCTTGGAAAGAGCATCCTACCCAAGGTCAACACCTCCACCCTATCCCCATAACACAGTAACCTCACCCAACACTAAGGGCAATTTTGGACACTATGGGCAATTTATCATGGCCAATCCACCTAACCTGCACATCTTTGGACTATGGGAGGAAACCGGAGCACCCGGAGGAAACCCACGCACACACGGGGAGGATGTGCAGACTCTGCACATACAGTGACCCAAGCCGGAATCGGACCTGGGACCCTGGACTAGTGAAGCAATTGTGCTGTCCACAATGCTACCGTGCTGCCCAGTTTGGTGGGGAGAGTGAAAGCTAATCAGGCAAGGTGGGATGGTCTCCCTCTGTCACTGGTGGGTCGGGTGCAGACAGTTAAAATGAATGTGCTGCCGTGATTCCTGTTTATTTTCCAATGCCTGTCGATATTCCTGCCAAAGGCATTTTTTAGAGATTGAAGGGATGATTACCTCGTTCATATGGGGAAGGAACGTGGCCAGAATTAGAAAGGTTCCACTACAGAGAGGAAGGCAGGCAGGGGGTTTGGGTCTTCCGAACCTGATGTATTATTTACTGGGCAGCGAATGTGGAGAAGGTACGGAGCTGGGTCAGAAGGGTTGACTCCCAATGGGTGAGAATGGAGGAGAGTTGTGCAGGGGTCGGGATTGAAGGCGCTATCGACAGCGCCGCTCCCGATGGCCCCGGGGAGATACTCAGGGAGTCCAGTAGTAATAGCTTCGTTGAGAATTTGGAGGCATTTCGGCAGCACTTCGGGTTGGGGGCAGGGTCAAGGGAAATGCCGATTCGGGGGAATCATAGATTTGACCCATGGAAGTGGGATGGAAATTTTCGGAGATGGGAGGGGAAAAGAATTGGGACACTAAAAGATTTGTTTCTTGGGAGCCGGTTTTCAGGATTGAAGGAGCTGGGAGCGAAGTATAGGCTGGAGCAGGGGGAAATATTTAGAAACATGCAGGTTCGAGACTGCCAGAAAGGAGAAATAGAGCTTCCCAGTAGAGTCAGTTTCCACATTGCTGGAGGAGGTGCTGACGACAGGGGGACTGGAGAAGGGGGTAGTATTGGCAGTTTACGGGGCTATTTTGGAGGAGGAGAATGCACCACTGGAAGGGATCAAGGCAAAGTGGGAGGAAGAGTTGGGAGAGGGTATGGAGGATGGGTTCTGGTGTGAAGTGCTCCGGAGGGTGAACGCTTCCACTTTGTGCGCAAGGTAGGGGCTGATACAGCTGAAGGTGGTATATAAGCAAACCTTACAAGGGCGAGGATGAGCCGGCTCTTTGAGGGGGTAGAAGATGTGTGTGAACGTTGCAGGGGGGGTTCGGCAACCGTTCATATGTTTTGGTCCTGTCCAAAGCTGGGGGATTGCTGGAAGGAAGGTTTTAGGGTAATCTCTAAAGTGGTGCACGTGAAACTGGATCCGGGCCCTCGGGAGGCCATATTCAGGGTGTCGGACTAGCTGGGGTTGGAAACGGGTGCGGAGGCAGATGTAGCCTTCGCCTCGTTGATCGCCCGAAGGCGGTTCCTTTTAGAGTGGAGATCAATCTTTCCACCCTGTGCCCTGGCGTGGCGGGAGGACCTGCTGGAATTCTTGACGCTGGAAAAGGTCAAATTTAAACTGGTACTTGACCTGGGGGATGAGGTTTCTGGTGCTGTTGGGGGGGAGGGGGGGGGGGGGGGGGGGGGGGTGGGGGGGGGGGGGGGGGAGTGGAAAGTGGGTGGAGGCTGTTTTGCTGACAGGTAGGAGGAACTATTGTCGGGGAAGAAATGGGTGGTCGGGAACGGCTGCTGCTCATGGGGGTAGTCGGGGAAGTGGGGGGCACGGGCCCGAGTCTGGCCTAAAAAGGGGAATGGCTAGTTGGCAGGGGGGTGGGGGGTGGAAGCCCCCCTACCTCACCGTCCAGGCAGATTACGTGGAACGTGAGAGGACTGACTGGGCCGGTCAAGCAGGCTCGCGTGTTCGCGCATCTAAGGGAACTGAAGGCAGACGTGGCAATGCTACAAGAGACACATCTTAAGGTCATAGAGCAGACGAGATTGAGGAGGGGATGGGTTAGCCAGGTGTTCCACTCAGGGCTGGACTCAAAGACCAGGGGGGTAGCAATTCTGATCAGCAAGCGAGTGGCATTTGAGGCTGGGAGAATCGTGTCAGATAAGGGGGGGTAGGTACATAATGGTGAGTGATAGGGTGGAGGGTGTACAAGTGGTGCTCATGAATATATATGCTCCAAACTGGGATGACGTGGAATTTATGAGGCGTGTGCTAGGTAAGATCCCAGAGGGTGCAATTCCCCGCACTCACGACGGTGCGGAGAATAGCGGGGTTCATAAATTTTTACGGCCACGCTAGTCTGACGCCCTCCCGCTATTCTCCCCCTCCCCCACGCCCGACTCCCGACACGAATCGCTGCCGCCGTTTTTTTTACGGCCAGCAGCGATTCTCAGCTGGCCGATGGGCCGAAGCCCAAGCCCTTTACGGCTGTTTTTACGAACGGCAAACACACCTGGTCTGGCCGTTCATAAAAACGGCCGTAAAGTCCCGATTTTGAAAACCATGGCACCGATTGGCACGGCAGTACCACGGCCGTGCCAAGGGTGCCATGGGCCCGCGATCGGTGGGCACCGATCGCGGGCAGCGGGTCCGATTCCCGCGCACTCTTTGTCCTTCCACCGCCCCGCTGTATCACTTAGCGGGGCGGCTGAGGGGCATCCCGGCCCGCGCATGCGCGGGTTTCGCGCAAATGCGCGATGACGTCATCCGCGCATGCGCGGGTTGGAGTCTTCCAATCTGCGCATGCGCGGCTGACGTCATGTGACGCGTCAGCCGGCGCAAACTCTGGCAAGCGGGCTTAACGAAATTCGTTAAGCCCGCGATGCCAGAGTTCACGGCCGCGGCATACTAGCCCCGACCGGGGACGAGAATCGGTTCCCGGTCGGGGAGGGGGAGGCTGGCGTCAAACCCGCCCGGATTTGACACCAGCCTTACGATTTCTCCCTGTCTGGGAGAATCGCGCCCTTAGAGTCACATAACCTGATCATGGGGGGGAATTTAACATGGTCATTGATCCGGAATTGGACCGGTCAATATCCAGGTCAGGGAGGAGGCCGGCTGCGACAAAGGAATTGAAGGGCTTTATGGTACAGATGGGGGGTATAGACCCATGGAGGTTTACACGGCCGAGGGCGAAGGAGTTTTATTTTTTTTCTCACGTCCATAAGGTTTACTCTCGCATTTACTTTTTTGTTCTGAGCAGGTCGCTAATACCGAAGGTAGCGGGGACAGAATACTCGGCAATCGCAGTGTCGGGTCATGCCCCGCATTGCGTGGATTTGCAGGTTAGTGAGGAGAGAGGGCAACGTCCGTTATGGAGACTGGATGTGGGGTTGCTTGCAGATGAAGCGGTCTGTGGGCGGGTGAATAAGTCCAGCCAGAACTACTTGGAAACAAATGACACGGGAGAGGTATCTGCAGCGATGGTGTGGGAAGCTCTGAAGGCGGTTGTTAGAGGGGAGCTAATTTCGATTTGGTGCCACAGGGAAAAGGAGGAATGGGTGGAGAGGGAGAGATTAGTGGAGGAGATACTCTGGGTGGACAGGAGATGCGCTGAGGCCCCAGACGTGGGGCTCCTGAGGGAGCAGTGGAAGTTGCAGGCGGAGTTTGAGTTGTTGACCATAGGGAAAGCAGTGAAACAGTTGAGGAAGGTAAAGGGGGCGGTTTATGAGTACGGGGAAAAGGCGAGTAGGTGGTGGCGCAACAGCTTAGGAAGAGAGAGGCAGCCAGGGAGATTAGTAGAGTGAAGAATAGGGATGGTAACATGGTTTTGGACCCAGGGGGGTGAACAAAGGTTTGAAAGAATTTTACAGTAAATTATATGAGTTGGAACCCCCGGCTGGGGTGGAGGGGATGAGGCAATTTCTGGATCAGTTGAGGTTTCCGAGGGTGGAGGAGGACCTGGTGGAGAGACTGGGAGCTCTAATTGAGATTGAGGAACTTATGAAGGGGCTGGAGGGATGCAGTCGGGCAAAGCTCTGGGGCCGGACAGCTACCTAGTGGAATTGTATAAGAAGTTCTCAGAGATATGGAGCCCACTGCTGGTGAGGACATTTAACAAGGCCAGAGAGAAGGGAATCCTCCCCCCAACAATATCGCAGGCCTCAATTTCACTTATTCTTAAACGGGAAAAGGACCCGGAGCAGTGTGGGTCACATAGGCCGATCTCGCTTTTGAATGTGGATGCCAAGTTGTTGGCTAAGATATTGGCCACAAGGATAGAAGACTGCGTTCCGGGGGTGATAGGGGAAGACCAGATGGGATTCATTAAGGGCAGGCAACTCAAGGCCAACATTCGGAGGCTTTTGAATGTTATTATGATGCCCTCAGAAAGAGGAGAGGCGGAGGTGGGGGTAGCGATGGATGCAGAGAAGGCTTTTGATTGGGTGGAGTGGGAGTACCTGTGGGAGGCGCTGGGAAGATTTGGGTTTGGTGAGGGCTTTATTAGCTGGGTGCGGTTGCTCTACCAGGCACCTGTAGCGAGCGTGTGTACAAACCGGCTGGGGTCAGGGTATTTCAAATTATATCGAGGGACGAAGCAAGGGTGCCCCCTCTCTCAGTTATTGTTTGCTCTGGCCATAGAGCCATTGGCCATGGCGCTAAGAGCTTCGAGGAACTGGCAGGGGCTGGTTCGGGGGGGTGAGGGGGGGGGGGAGGGGGGGGAGCACCGGGTCTTGCTCTATGCGGATGATTTGCTTTTGTACATTTCGGACCCGTTGGAGGGGATGGGTGAGGTTATGCGGTTCTTGGGGGAATTTGGCAGTTTTTCGGGCTATAAATTGAACATGGGGAAAAGCGGGATGTTTGCAATCCAGGCAAGGGGTCAGAAGAAGAGACTGGGAGAACTGCCGCTTAGAATGGTAGGGAAGAGCTTTCGATATCTGGGAATCCAGGTGGCCCGGGAATGGGAGACACTGCATAAGCTTAATCTATCCCAGTTGGTAGAGCCAATGGAAGGGGACTTTAAGAGATGGGACATGCTCCCTTTGTCACTGGCAGGGAGGGTACAGACCGTGAAAATGACGGACCTCCCCAGATTTCTGTTTGTCTTTCAGTGCCTCCCCATCGTCATCCCTAAGGCCTTTTTCAAGCAGGTGAACAAGATCATCTCGGGCTTTGTGTGGGCAGGTAAAACCCCGCGGGTGAAGAAAATGTGGTTGGAGTGTAGTCGGGGGGAGGGGGATTGGTGCTGCCGAACTTCTGCAACTACTACTGGGAAGCTAACATTGCCATGATTAGGAAGTGGGTAATGGGGGAGGGGTCGGCATGGGAGCGGTTGGAGGCGGCATCATGTAAAGGCACCAGTTTGGGAGCATTGGTAACGGCACCTCTGCCATTCTCGCCAGCCCAATACTCCACATGTCCGGTAGTAGTGGCAGCACTGAGGGTCTGGGGGCGATGGAGGAGGTATAAGAAGGTGAAGGGTCGGTCTGGACCCCGATTTGTAACAACCACAGATTTGCACCAGGCAGGCTGGATAGTGGGTTCCAGAGCTGGAATTAGAAGGATGGGGGATCTATTTATAGACGGGAGCTTTCCCAGCTTGAAGGCGCTGGAGGATAAATTTAAACTGCCACCAGGGAATGGTTTTAGATGTTTGCAAGTGCGAGACTTCCTGAGAAAGCAGATGCCGGCCTTTCCGCTGCTGCCGCCACGGGGGATACAGGATAGGGTAGTGTCCGGTACCTGGGTGGGGGAGGGGAAAATGTCGGATATCTACCAGGAGCTGTTGGAGGCGGAGGAAACCCCGGTGGAGGAGCTTAAGGGCAAGTGGGAGGACAAGCTAGTTGGAGAGATAGAGGCGGGTCTGTGGGAGGACGCCCTAAGCAGGGTTAATACCGCCTCATCATGCGCCAGGCTTAGCCTGATACAATTTAAGGTGGTCCACCGGCCACACATGACAGCAGCGAGGATGAGCAAGTTTTTTGAGGTAGATGTGTGAGATGTGCGGGAACCCCAGCAAACCATGTCCACATGTTCTGGGCATGCCCGAAGCTTAGAGGGGTTTGGCAGGGGTTTGCGAAGGCAATGTCCACGGTGCTGGGAACTTGGGTGGCGCCCAGTCCAGAGGTAGCGATCTTTGGAGTGTCAGAAGATCCAGGACTTCAGGGAGTGAAAGAGGCCGATGTCCTGGCCTTTGCCTCCCTGGTAGCCTGGAGACGGATCCTTTATATGTGGAGGGACTTGATACCCTCGAGTGTAGAGACTTGGGTCAATTACATGGCTGGGTTTCTCAGCCTCGAGAAAATAAAGTTTGCCTGAAGAGGGTCAATGTTGGGGTTCTCTCGGAGGTGGCAGCTGTTCGTCGATTTTCTCGGGGAAAATTAAAATGTCGGCAGAAGCAGCACTCTCTCGGGGGGGGGGGGGGGGGGGGGGGGGGGCGGATAGATGTTAGATGGTTGAGGTGTGTAAAGAGTGGGTCGGGTGGGGAAATGTTTATTTTACCATGTCAATGTTATTGTTTTTGTTACTGTTATAACATTTTGCTAATACCTTAATAAAAATATTTTTTTTTAAAAAAAGGTCAGATTTGAACTGAGGGGAAGGATGGAGGGGTTCTACAATTCATGGGCATTATTCATTATGCACTTTCGAGAATTGGATTACATCGAACATTATGGGGGGGGGTGTTGGGAGCGTTGGGGGGAGGGGGACTGTATGTGTTAATGGTGACATATTTGTGATTCCTGGTTCCTTTTTGTCATTTGTTTATGTTAACATGCGGCTAATGTTTGGGGGTTTGGTGGGAGAATGGGATCGTTGTTATTGATATGGGGATTGACATTACATTTGTTACTGGTTATTGTTTATTGTTGGGAGTAAATTTGGGAGAAAATGTGAAAAAGGAGAATAAAAATATTTAAGTAAAAAATAAAGGGGAAATGCCTTCACCATAGTCTTTCTTGTCCATATGTAATGTATACAGTGTGTGGCCTCTTCAAAACAAAGATGGAAGTTCAGCTGTCTGGGCATACTTAATTCATTGTTGTTTTTATTCATTCATGGGATATGGGAATCATTACAAAACCAATATTTGTTGCCCATCCTTAATTGCCCCTGAGAAGGTGGTGTTGAGCTGCTTTCTTGAACCGCTGCAGTCCATATGGTGTAGGTACACCCACAGTGCTGGTAGGAGGGTGTTTCTGGATGTTGGCCGAGCAACAGTCAACGAACAGCAATATAGTTCCAAGTCAGAATGGTTTGAGGCTTGAAGAGGTCATGTTTCCAGATGCCCACTGCCCTTATTCAAGTTGGCAAAGATTGCAAGTTTTAAGGAGCTGCCAAAGCAGCTTGGCCAGATGCTGCAGTGTACCTTCTGGATGCTGCCACATTGTCCCAGTGGTATTGCAAAGCCAAGGGAATTTGACTATGTGTTTAGATGGTGTCAGCCTGGCTCAGTGGTAACACCCTCCTCTCTAATCTAATCTAAAGATCATGATTCACGATCTACCCCAGGTACATGCACATATCTACCCCCCCCCCCCCCCCCATGTACATGCACGTATAATATAGACGACTACAACAGTGCGTACTGTGTGTCAAGAATGAAAGAGAGGCAGAATGATAATAATAATCTTTATTGTCACAAGTAGACCTTACATTAACACTGCAATGAAGTTACTGTGAAAATCCCCTGGTCGCCACATTCCAGCGCCTGTTCGGGTACACAGAGGGAGAATTCAGAATATCTAATTCACCTAACAGCACGATTTTCGGGACTGTGGGAGGAAACGGGAGCACCCGGAGGAAACCCATGAAGACACAGGGAGAACGTGCAGACTCCCCACAGACAGTGACCCAAGCCGGGAATCAAACCTGGGACCCTGGCACTGTGAAGGGCAGAACGGTAGCACAGTGGTTAGCACAGTCGCTTCACAGGTCTAGGGTCCCAGGTGCGATTCCCGGCTTGTGTCACTGTCTGTGCGGAGTCTGCACATTCTCCCCGTGTCTGCATGGGTTTTCTCCGGGTGCTCCAGTTTCCTCCCACAGTCCAAAGATGTGCAGGTTAGGTGAATTGACCATGATAAATTGCCCTTAGTGTCCAAAACAAAAAGGGTAGGTGGAGTTACGGAAATAGGATGGAGGTGTGGGGATAGGGTGGAGGTATGGGCTTGAGAAGGGTGCTCTTTCCAAGGGCTGGTGCAGACTCGATGGGCCGAATGGCCTCCTTCTGCACTGTAAATTCTCTGACTCTATGCTAACTAGTGTTCTATCGTGCCGCCCAATAGAAATTACATGAGTACAAACAATGGGAGAGAGGGACAGTGTAAAGGGGAGAAAAATAAAGTGTCTGAGATGCAACTGTAGTGATGTACAGAGAGAGGAGGAATGAAAGACACATAAAGATGACGGCACACATTTCAAACAAATGGTTGAAAAGAACAGCTTGCCAAAATTGGAAGATTTTTATTTTTACCTCCTGGGCATCAAGCATCACCTGGGCTAAATACAGAAAGAAAGATCTGCTGGGCAGGGCTCCACATCCTGCTTACAGAACCCAATGGATTATCTTTTTATTATTGAAAGGATCATTGGACAGATTCTGTTATCAACTTCTGACTCTCCTTGACTATCTTTCATTTTGCACTCTGGCAAAATGATGCTTAATGCCCACGCAGTGAAGATGAAATCTATCCCTACATAATAATGTGTACACATCATATATATTTGTTTGGATTTGTCTGTTTATTGTCACGTGTACCGACGTACAGTGAAAAGTATTGTTCTGTGAGCAACTGAAACAGATAATTTAGTACATGAAAATAAAATAAAAAGAAAATATATAATAGGGCAATGCAAGGTACACAATGTAAATACTTAGACACCAGCATCGGGTGAAGCATATTGGAATGTAGTATATAGTATGGGTACATGATGTATAATAGTTTGCATTGATAATACATAATAAATGTGTCATATATTAAGTAAGTAAAGTTGCCATAGTCCCAGATAGGCTGCTTTTCCCATTGAGGGGCAGAGCTAACTGGTCATGATTTAAGCTGAGGATCACCACATATCAGCAAGGGCCAAGGTTGAGAAGGTGAGGCCTCCATGAATAAAACTTAGCCGGTACTGAATTGAACCCACATTCTTCACCTTGCTCTGCACCACAAACCAGCTGCCCAGTCACTGAGCTAATATGGTATGCATCTATACGATCTCTAAGAAATATATTTATACTTAATATTATGCATATTTACAATAAAATAAGTCACTGCCACGACCCCCTGGGCTAGCCCATTGTCAATTCCAGCCCCATTTCCACCCAGAATCACAACACAGGTAAATTAGATCTTATTTAAATTACCCACGGTCTTTGGCTGAGCCTAATACATTACAGTCACCAGGTTTGTAACTCTAACACAAAGCAACCTTTATTGTGTACAGTATTAGAATTAAACTGACAAAAATGTAACTGACTATCTAATACCTCTTTCCAAACCCCCGCCCCTTCCTAACGAACTCACAGACAAACAACACAGAGGGGAAAGAGCGGTGTAGAAGTAAAGAAAATATTAATCAAAATAAAAGGATAAAGATCTTTGATGCTCTGGGATGATTCCCAATTAATGTCTCTCAGGTTCAGCTTCCATTTTGATATTTCTTCCTTCTAGGCTTGAGATGGTTTTCCCTGGTAAGGTTGTCTACCAGCTCTGCAGACTCAGCATCATTCCAAGTTCACGGCAAAGGATGTGCCAGGCACTCACTGCTTCAGAACAATAAAGCAGTTCTTTCACTTAAATAAGCAAGGGAGAGGGAGGAGAGAGCATTCCTTGCACTTCCAAGGTCTAAATGCTTCTGTCCAGTTCTCTCAGTAAGCATCATGCAGGAACCAATTATTGACCATTGTCAGGCAGAACACTGTCCCTGGCCAACTCACCAGTCGCCAGGCAACCAATCGATCCGACTCCCTCCAAACCTGGTTCCTAAGATCCGCTCTGTGCCGAGCAGTCTGACTTCTTCTTTCCAAAATCAAAACCTGGGAACATCAGCAGGCTGCTTCAACTTTAAGTCTTCTGCTTAAAAGCACATTCCAATTATGGGTCCACGGACCAAAATCATAAAATGTTACAAAAGAAAACATTATACATTAGAAACAAAGGAAATAAACAGGAACGACTGTTCACCTGTTGAAATTTCTTTAATCTTACTTTTCCACAGAAAGGAATTAGAGAAAGGGTTATTTATGATGTTTGGTTCTTCTCAAATTAGCATTGAGTATTGACGTAAGTTAAAAAACAAAGAGGCTGAAGAGATCAGTAATAGCCTCGCTTTGAATTTGTTTTCTCGCAGACATAAATAATAAGAAATTCATTCACTTGTCTCAGTAATTGATAAACGGTGTCAGGGAGTTGCCATTCGGAAGCTCAGTGCTCTGCTTCGCCTTCCATTTCTGATTGGGAATTGCAAGAGATAACACTAATAGACACTGACAGTCAAAAGGTGGCTTTACTGAAACCAAATAATGTGAGACAATAAGACAATCAAAGGCAGTGAGAAGGTTGAAGTGCAAGAGACGGTAGTCAGAACGTTTCTTAATAAAGTCAAGAAAGATGTGGAAAAGTGTGTTGCATTCTTCATTTTGTATCATGACGCAAATATGTGTTGTCCTGTTCGAATGAAGTGAGTTTCATCAAATTTGTCATTCTATTTGCCCAATTTACTGTGCAATAAACTGGCATATCGTTTCATAGCATGCTTCATTTCATTAAGTGTCTACTCAGTCCACCTTTGTTAACATGTGTGAAATACAATAACAGCTGGTTTTGGTCACAAGGTACTTTGCTACATGCCTGGGTTGACCATCATACAAGGGGATGTACTGCAGTTAAATCAGTTCCCACAGAAATAAGGTTGCACATCCTTTTCCTCATAGAAGTAACTGCAACCATGCAATTGGCAGATCTGAATTTGTAACAGTAATTTCGTCCATACCTTCTCTATAATACTGCTTTTTATGGTAGAAAATAAAATTTAATTCTCTGAGGAGTAATTTCTTCAGCCAGAGGGTGGTGAATCTGTGGAACTCTTTGCCGCAGAAGGCTGTGGAGGCCAAATCACTGAGTGTCTTTAAGACAGGGATAGATAGGTTCTTGATGAATAACGGGATCATGGGTTATGGGGAGAAGGCAGGAGAATGGGGATGAGAAAAATATCAGCCATGATTGAATAGTGGAGCAGACCCGATGGGCCGAGTGGCCTAACTCTGCTCCTATGTCTTATAGCCTAATGGTCTTATGGTGAGCGCAATCTACCAGCAACATCCCACCTGACCAGGGGTGTGAACCAGCAGGTGGATGCCGGGAGAGTCATCTTCCGAGATTTACCCGGCTTTGCCACGCCTCTTGAGATCTAATGGGATCTCATGAGAAGTTGCGATCTGATCCCGCCATTGTGCGCTGGATCAGTATTGGCAAGTTTACATATTAGAGTGACCAGTTAGCCTCACTCTAATATGCACTCGCCTGATCTACATGAGGCTTTGGCATCTAACCCCTTTGCCTTGGAGATCTCAGGCGAGTGCCGTTCAGTACTGGTACCATTTGTGGGGGCCAGGTGGAACGGCACTTGGAGGGGGGGGGGGGGTGTCCCACTTCCCAGGGGATCACAGGCCCCTGGGTGATTGACCTTTGGGCAGGGTGGCACCCTGGCAGTGTTACCTGGGGTGCCCAGTAACACTACCAAGACGGTAGGGTACTGGCACTGCCAAGGTGACAGACTGACGTTTTACCATGCTGGGGGTTGAGCCTGGGAACCCTGCCTATATGAGGTGGGATGTGCGGGGGTTTGACGACCCCTTATAGGTGAGTTGGGGGGGGGAAGGGGGGGGCAATAATCCCGCCACGTCGCTCCGATGGGTTGAAAGCAGCCCCTGCGGCGATGCCTCCGCGCTCGATGGGCCGAGTGCCCGCCGAGTTCCACCGGCATAATTTGCGACTGGTCCCACCCAGCGGGACCTCGGCTTTCTGGCTGCGGGGGCCGTCCTGGTGGGGGGTGGGGGGGGGGGATCCGTGATCGGGGGCTACCGATCAGCGGACACGCACCTTCCGGTGGGGGGCCTATGCTCCTCTGCGCCGGGCCCCTGTAGGCTCCGCCATGCTGCCCGGGGGCCTGCGCGGAGCCGGCCGTGGCGGGCTGGCCAGGACCGTCCCATAGTGCATTTGGTGGGAGGGAGTGGGGAGGTTGGGGATCGCTTCGTGGGCCTCGGAGATCGGGATGTGCGGCCTCAGTCGCATGTTCCCTGTTCAGGTCCCTTTTACAATGCCAGTCACGTTGAATCGCCATGTGTTTCTCAGCACTGCGAGCGCCTAGATACACGCACCTAAACGCACTCGCTAGGAGACTCTGTTCCCATTCAGCTGAATCGAGACCTGTAACTTCTCTCTCCATTATACATATATATTATACATATAAAGTAATAGACCCTTTACATGTAATAGTGCATTCTCCATCTATAAACACCTTTAGTACAATAAAAAGCCTAGAGGCTTCACGGGAACAATTATCAACTAGAATTTGGCAATAGGTTATATCAGAGATCAAAGGGCAATGGCTTGATCAATATAGGTTTTGTAGAATATCTCAAGGGAACAAAGAGAGGTAGAGAGGTGAGGAGGTTTAGCGAGGGTTTAGGCTGAGGCAGCAGTAGGCACACCACCAATGGTTTAACGATAAAAATTAAGGCTGCTAAAGAGGCAGATATCTTGGAGGGTTGTCGGAGTGGAGAAGATGACAGAGAATAGGGAGAGGAGAGGCCAAGGAGGGATCTGAAAACAAGGGTGAGAATTTTTAAATTGAGGTGTTGTTAAACCAGAAATGAATCTCAGTCAGCAGCACAGGCATGAGCAGGACTTGATGTGAGTTCAGATATGGCAGCAGAATGTTTACTGAGCTTTAATCCACATGCCGCCACTTCCCAGGTTCCCAGCATCCGACCTCCCATCAGAATCCTCAAGGCCAGCTCCCAGCATTCCTCATCAGGACCCGTCCCTGCTTAACTGTAGTGCTCAGACGTGCCAGTGTCCTCAACCTCTGACCTGTTCGGCATCCAGCTCACATTATTCACTTTTGTATCTCTGCAGGAGACGATAGCCCACAACCAGAGAGAGACAAAGAAGACAGGCAATGGAATGCCCTGATGTGTTATCTGTGCTGGTCTAACATCGACTGCAACTGGATGCAGTAAAATGAAAAACAGGCTTCCGACACAGGAGATGGTCCCAACACTGTTTTATTGAACCTGTTGATTGCTGTACATAATCTGCTGTGGGTTGACACTCTATTAACCTAACTGATAACCTCCTACTGGCTTGACCAGACTAGCTCTCTATCAAATGGTGATGATGGTCACTGCGACTGTCTCCCTAGCCGTGTCCTGTAGGAGAGGGAGAGCCTTAATGCTCTGTGGGCTTTATAGTGGTGGTGTCCTATCTGGTGATTGGTTGTTCTGTGTCGTGTGGTGTTCAATTGGTTATCCCGTGTGTCAATCACTGCCTGCCTGCATCTCATGATATACATGAGCGGATATTAGACATGCCCAAACTAAGGATCTTGACTCCTTTCAAGGAGATGGCCGAGGAGCTCGCATAGGGGGACAAGAAACAGGTCTGCACAGATACCAAGGTTGGCCTGTGACAGAAAAGTGAGGACCACGGCACCTTCATCCAGATGACCAATCTCAAGTGAGTTCTTTGTTGTCCAAACCTTTGACCAGGCCATGTACTGAAGCCATGTATCTTGCCCTGCAGGAATATTAACAAAGAGCCTGGCCCGCCCACCACCAGTGACCCCCCCCCCCCTCCCTCCCACCCTCCGGCCACCCTGGACACCACCTCGCATGAGGAGGACATGGATGATGCGTCAGCTATCACCCCCACCATCCACCATTGCAGAGACACAACTCGGTGGGTGAAGTTAGCAGACAAGCTTTCTGGGTCACTATCTGATGAGCACCACAATGCTTCTGAGCACATTAGATAGAAACAGGAGTGTTCCAGGATTCAAACAATCGGAGATCTGCTGGATCCCAGAGCTGGGAATACCAGGAGGAGTTGTCAGTGATGCATGGAGGAGTCCCAAAGCCTTCAATTGCTGGAGATGTTGTCAGCGATGCATGGCACTTAGGCCAACACTGCAAGGGTGGCGTCTGCAGTGGAAAACCTGGGCAAGACATTAGAGCCATAACTGGAGAACTCTGAAGCATGGCTCAGTCCCTGAGGGATCACGCTGAGGGTTCAGCACCATGGTTCAGACAATGGCGGGCCGCCAGGACTGGAAGTGCCCAATGGCGTTGAGGCTTTTGGAGCTCAATCCAGCTACCCCTCTATCCCATGGAGTAACCCAGGAGTAGAGCCTTCGAACAACATGATGGTGTTGTTTGTGTGAAGCAGGAAGCAATGCGGGCATCCTAGTCCACCTGGCAATGCCAACCCATGCCACCACCTGGCCTACATCCTATACCTCCTCTATGGCCTCTCCCTGCCCTGGACTTCCTCCTTCATCAGAAGACATTCTGCTCCTCCTGATCATCATCAAGACATCGCTCCGCTGCTGTGCCGTTATGTAGGGCACAACAGACCACGACGATGCGGGAGATCCTCTGTACTGCAGGGACCACAGGACTTGTCAAGGTAGCGGAAAGCGCAATCTTTAGCAGGCCGACGCACCCTCATTACCACACCGAATAGCACTGTGAGTCTCGTAACAGGCCTCTGCATGGTCACAGGCCTCCTCGGTTACAGCCTCTGTATCAGACACAGGCCTCTGCATCGGTCACAGGCCTCCTCGGTCACAGGCCTCTGCATCGATCACAGGCCTCCTCAGTCACAGGCCTCTGCATCAGACACAGCCTCGGCATCAGACACAGGCCTCCTCGGTCACAGCCTCTGCAATCAGACACAGGCCTCTGTAGCAGACACAGGCCTCTGCATCGATCACAGGCCTCCTCAGTCACAGGCCTCTGCATCAGACACAGGCCTCCTCGGTTACAGCCTCTGCATCAGTCACAGGCCTCTGCATCAGACACCGGCCTCTGCATCAGACACAGGCATCTGCATCGGTCACAGGCCTCTGCATCGGTCACAGGCCTCTGCATCGGTCACGGCCTCCTCGGTCACAGCCTCTGCATCAGACACAGGCCTCTGCATCAGACACAGGCCTCTGCATCAGTCACAGGCCTCTGCATCAGACACAGGCCTCTGTATCGGTCACAGGCCTCTGCATCAGACACAGGCCTCTGCATCGGTCACAGGCCTCCTCGGTCACAGGCCTCCTCGGTCACAGGCCTCTGCATCAGACACAGGCCTCTGTATCAGTCACAGGCCTCTGCATCAGTTACAGGCCTCCTCGGTCACAGGCCTCCTCAGTCACAGGCCTCTGCATCAGACAGAGGCCTCCTCGGTCACAGGCTTCTGCATCAGACACAGGCCTCTGCATCAGACACAGGCCTCCTCGATCACAGCCTCTGCATCAGACACAGGGCCTCCTCAGACACAGGCCTCTGTATCAGTCACAGGGCCTCTGCATCAGTCACAGGCCTCCTCGGTCACAGGCCTCTGCCATCAGACACAGGCCTCCTCAGACACAGGCTCTGCATCAGTCACAGGCCTCCTCGGTCACAGGCCTCTGCATCAGACACAGGCCTCCTCAGACACAGGCCTCTGCATCAGTCACAGGCCTCCTCGGTCACAGGCCTCCTCGTCACAGGCCTCTGCATCAGACAGAGGCCTCCTCGGTCACAGCCTCTGCATCAGACACAGGCCTCTGCATCAGACACGGCCTCCTCGATCACAGGCCTCTGCATCAGTCACAGGCCTCCTCAGTCACAGGCCTCTGCATCAGACAGAGGCCTCCTCGATCACAGGCCTCTGCATCAGACACAGGCTTCTGCATCGACACAGGGCTCTGCATCAGACACAGGCCTCTGCCTCGATCACAGGCCTCCTCAGTCACAGCCTCTGCATTCAGACACAGGCCTCCTCGGTCACAGGTCTCCTCGGTCACAGGCCCTCTGCATCAGACACAGGGCTCTGCATCAGACACAGGCCTCCTCGGTCCACAGGTCTCCTCGGTCACAGGCCTCTGCATCAACACAGGCCTCTGTATCGGTCACAGGACTCCTCAGTCACAGGCCTCTGCATCAGACACAGGCCTTTGCATCAGACACAAGCCTCTGCATCAGACACAGGCTCTGCATCGGTCACAGGCCTCCTCGGTCCAAGCTCTGCATCAGACACAGGCCTCTGTATCAGACACAGGCCTCTGCATCGGTCACAGGCCTCTGCATCAGACAACAGGCCTCTGTATCAGACACAGGCCTCTGCATTCAGTCACAGGCCTCTTCGGTCACAGGCCTCCTCAGTCACAGGCCTCTGCATCAGACCACAGGCCTCCTCGGTCACAGGCCTCCTCAGTCACAGGGCTCTGCATCAGACAGAGGCCTCCTCGGTCACAGCCTCTGCATCAGACACAGGCCTCTGCATCAGACACAGGCCTCTGTATCAGACACAGGCCTCTGCATCGATCACAGGCCTCTGCATCAGACACAGGCCTCTGCTCAGACACAGGCCTCTGTATCAGACACAGGCCTCTGCATCGATCACAGGCCTTTGCATCAGACACAGGCCTCTGCATCAGACACAGGCCTCTGTATCAGACACAGGCCTCTGCATCGATCACAGGCCTCTGCATCAGACACAGGCCTCTGCATCGGTCACAGGGCCTCTGCAATCAGACACAGGCCTCTGCATCGGTCACAGGCCTCCTCGGTCACAGGCCTCCTCGGTCACAGCCTCTGCATCAGACACAGGCCTCTGTAATCAGACACAGGCCTCTGCATCAGTCACAGCCTCTGCATCAGACACAGGCCTCTGCATCAGACACAGGCCTATGTAGCAGACACAGGCCTCTGCACGATCACAGGCCTCCTCGGTCACAGCCTCTGCATCAGACACAGGCCTCTGCATCAGACACAGGCCTTTGCATCAGACACAAGCCTCTGCATCAGACACAGGCCTCTGCATCGGTCAAAGGCTCCTCAGTCACAGGCCTCTGCATCATACACAGGCCTCTGCATCAGACACAGGCCTCTGCTCGGGTCAAAGGCCTCCTCAGTCACAGGCCTCTGCATCAGACACAGGCCTCTGCATCAGACACAGGCCTCTGCAATCAGACACAGGCCTCTGCAATCAGTCACAGGCCTCTGCATCAGACACAGGCCTCCTCGGTCACAGGCCTCCTCAGTCACAGCCTCTGCATCAGACACAGGCCTCCTCGGTCACAGGCCTCCTCAGTCACAGGCCTCTGCATCAGACACAGGCCTCTGCATCAGCCACAGGCTTCCTCAGACACAGGCCTCTGCATCAGACACAGGCCTCTGCATCGGTCACAGGCCTCCTCGGTCACAGGCCTCTGCATCAGACACAGGCCTCTGCATCAAACACAGGGCTCTGCATCAGACACAGGCTTCCTCAGACACAGGCCTCTGCATCAGACACAGGCCTCTGCATCAGACACAGGCCTCTGCATCGGTCACAGGCCTCCTCAGTCACAGGCCTCTGCATCAGACACAGGCCTTTGCATCAGACACAAGCCTCTGCATCAGACACAGACCTCTGCATCGGTCACAGGCCTCCTCGGTCACAGCCTCTGCATCAGACACAGACCTCTGCATCAGACACAGGCCTCTGCATCGGTCACAGGCCTCTGCATCGGTCACAGGCCTCTGCATCGGTCACAGGCCTCCTCGGTCACAGGCCTCTGCATCAGACACAGACCTCTGCATCAGACACAGGCCTCTGCATCAGTCACAGGCCTCTGTATCAGACACAGGCCTCCGCACTGGCATTATCAAACAAGACCTCAGCAGGTATCTCTTGTCCCTAACGAGTCGTTCCCTGCAGCCTGAGGTACTTCGAATATCCCAGGGACTTGAGACTGGTCAGGGATGAAAACTGTCTTGCAAGCTTCCTGGAAAACGTGTACGTATTCCTGATCGTCATCTGGTGGTCACAGAGTATCTGGACAATAAGGGAATGGAACCATTTTTTTATGAATAAACAGGACTCCTTATTTTTTAAATGTTTCCAATTAAGAGCCTGGCCAATCCACCGATCCTGCACATCTTTTTGGGTTTTGGGGTGAGGACCCACGCAGACACAGGGGAAAATATGCAAACGCCACACGGACAGTGACCCAGGGCCGGGATCGAACCCGGATTCTCAGCATCGTGAGGCAGCAGTGCTAGCCATTGCCCCACTGTGCTAGCCTTTAATAGTCGGGGCTCCCTGATGCCACGAGGTGCATAGCGCCACATGAGTACCATCAATGCCCCACTGCACCTGCGGTATTCCAGATATGGTCCCGAATCCCGTAGCCTCCTCGACCTGATTGGACTGGGCAAGTTTGAAACTATTGTAGTCTGATGCCTTGGCATAGAGTGCACCCATGATCCCAACGGATACATTTGTGGGTGAATGGACTGCAAGATGCCACACAGTTCACCCGTTGAGTCTGTCCGGAATTTCCACAACTGGTATTCATGTTATGTTACTTGTATTGTTCTCCAAGATAGCCAAAGTTTGTGGTGTTTACAAGAAGATAAATCTATTAGTTTAAATCAAAGCTCGTTTATTTTTACACTACAAATGGTTTGCACACTCTACTGAGTAACAGCTATCAAAATAATAGCATTGAATCTATGATACAGTAATTAATTATTTCTCTGATATATAACCTACTCTCTAACTCATCCTCACACTATCCTTCATCAACGTCTCCAACAGCTTCTCCCAGAATGCCGAGAGACACAGCCTTTTATAAGACTACTCAATGATGCTATCTAGTGTTGACAGACATATACATCATCTTGTTAACCCTTTACTCTCCTTAGACTATACATATCATTACAGAGTCCTGGAACAATCCTGTGGCATAGAGGTTTAGGGATGATGTCACTTTCACAACTACAGGGTACAGGCGCCCTCCTCCTCCACATGGCACCCAGTTGGGAAGAATGTCATACAGGTGCCGCACTGTCTCCCTGTTGAGGCGGAGTTTCCTGTGGCATACATTGTCTGACAGCTGTATGAAGGACACCCGGGTCCTGTAAACTCTCGGTCTCCTTCACCTGTGAACCCCCTACAGCTTGTGCTGTGTCCGGCCCTTATGCCTGTTTGCATCCCCTTGTCCTCCTGGTGCTGGATTCTCCCTGTGTTTTGCTGCTCTTATCGTCCACCTTATCCGATGGCTAGCGCTTGCTCACACATCTGATGCCCTTCCCATTCACTAGCTTGCTTGGTTCCTGGTCAATGCCCTCACTGTTTCGGAGTTGCCTGTGGAACCCTTCCTTAATGTACACATCAGTGGGGGTTCTGACAGGCTGTTACAATGGTCACTCATCCTGCACGTGCAGGGTCAACTGGACACTTATGTATATCTTGAGGGCTAATGGATCCTCTTTGGCGTGTTTTTAATGTGCTGTCACAAGTCAGGTACAGCAGCGAAGTCTTTTCATTTGGACTCAGCTGTAAGTTAATAACTGACTCTGGGGTCTCAACCTCAAAAGAAATTTTTCGACCACCACTTTTCTTTCAAAATTTGAAACTTCTCTCATTTGTCAGTACTTCCCTGCATATAACACACATAGGCTTTGAATCATTATTTGCATTGGCACAATTGACAAAACCATACCTCAAGAAATCATCTTTCTACTGCTTTGTTCCCCAGTTAAGTTTCTTCTTTGCAAGCTTTTAACCAGAGGCCCTGGAGCTCTGACAGAGCTAACACTAGCACTGCTCTGTCCTGGACTCTCCTGCGCAGCTCTCTCCAGCAGATTCAGTTGTGAAATCCTGTCCAGTAGTTACACTACCTACTTGAGACTCTGGCCGTTTCTTACTTGTAAGAAAACAATTAATCTTCACAGTCCTCTTGTCTTGCTTGCCAGCAGCTAGAAAATGGAGGAAGCTCTCCTCTGTGATTTGGCGCCTAAAACACATACATAGAGGGTACTTGACGTCAGTTCTACGTGCAGGGCACATGACTTTCTCACTGCTGCCACCTCTGGTTGGAAGGTTGCACACAGCCTCATTTCCTTATTATTAAGGTGGCAGCGACCACCATTCTCAATAAAAATGCTGGCAGCAGCTGTTGGCCGCTTCTCTCGCGATCAGTACCACCGTGGGAACGGCGCGACCGATTGCTCCACGAACCTCCTGACACCTGCCAGTGACCACCCACGGGGTTATGACCCACACTTTGAAAAGCTCTGCTCCATGGCAGGTGCTGGGGTCTGGTAATTATGATTCCCTCCCCATCCCGATCCCCTGAACCCAATGTTTTACCCTTGAAATCTGGGTTTTCACCCTCATTCTTGAGGCAGCTGGCATTGTTAAGAGTTATCTCATGATGGCCAATTAGTTTGACGAGCTTGAGTCTCAAGAATATCAGGGGGCACAATTACTCTCCGAATCAGGGATAGGCAAGACTAAGAGGCACCGTACCTACTCAGGCTGCATCATCCTGGCCATGACACTTAAGACCCCTGGACAGCCATGCTCGTCAACCCCCCTTCCCCCCCCTCCCCACCACCACCACCTGCTCCAACCCAACCCCAAACATCTTCTGCCCCCCCCCCCCCCCCCCCCCCCCCAGGCTGGGCTGGTCACCTTCCTGCCTTCTGTTTCAAGGTCTCATCCAGAATGGAAGCCAGAGGCCGGCCTCCTGGTCACCTCACACCTTTCCCCATACCTCATGAGCCCCGCACCCTGTAATTGATAACATGGAAAGATGTGTCATTTGAAACATGGAACTCTGGCAATATCTGGTCTGAGAGAAACATGAGAGGATACAGGGAAAGATCCCATGAAGGGTTAATAGCAGCTGCAAAGAGCAGGATTGTAAAATGCAGATAGCCTTAGCCAAGCAGGCTTAGCAAAAACAGGATTTTAGTATGAAGCTAAAAACAATGGTTCACACCTTCATTGAAAGTAACCATCTTAGTAAGCATCTGGAAAGCATGGATGAGGGTTTCAGTTGAGTTAAGTGATAAATGTAAACCTTTCAAGTTATAACCAAGTGGATTTTAGCATACAGCTAAAAGCAATGTTTCACACCTTCAGGTTCAGCTGAATTTGATGACAATTCTAGGTGTGAAATTCTGCTAACACCAAGTAAATTAAAGAAAACTGGAGACTATTAGTCTACGAGAAACATAATTTAAAGCTAAAATCAAAGTCAAAATTATGAGCTGGGGACACAATTGGAAAATAAAACTATAGAAATGACAGGAACCAAACCAAAATTCACACCTCTATTGAAACCAAAGCATTTTTGAATATCACAAAGGAACTTTGAACATCACAAAGGAAACAATGTAATCAGAGACCTGAGAGGTGAGGTCATGTCAAAATAAATACTTAGTTGTATTAGAATGTTTAGATCAAAGATACTTTTTACAATCAAAATCAAATAATAGTTACTTTACAATAAAGTCATAAAAACTTAATAACTGTTAGAAAGAGAATATAAACCCAGAGACCAGAGCAGGAACTACCAGAACTCATTGAGAAGGAGAGAAGGAACAAGAGAAGCAAGCAGAGTGAGCTTAAAGCCCGCTCGGTCATGGGAAAGATAAGACATAGCAGCCGAGCTAAAACAGCTAATACATCTTAGGAAGACTAGAATTTAAAGAGGAGGCAGAGTCAACTCAGAGATAGCCAGCAGAGCCAGCTCTCATAGCTCAGTACATGGGATCGACAACACAAGGTACACAATGTAACTACATAACACCGGCATCGGGCGAAGAATACAGGGGTGTAGTGTTAATGAGGTTTTCCTCCCACCAGTCCCGGAAGACATGCTCATTGGTAATTTGGACATTCTAAATTTTCCCTCAGTGTACCTGAACAGGTGCCGGAGTGTGGCGACGAGGAGATTTTCACAGTGGCTTCATTGCAGTGTTAATGTAAGCCTACTTGAGTCACCAATAAAGATTAGCATTATTATTGAGCAGTCACCGGCCGACTGTCCACCAGATCTGGGCTCCAGGGATGGGAAGGCCAGCAGCTCTGTTGCTCAGTAGCACCACTGGGAAGGCAGTGGCTGCTGCCGAAAAAACACCCATAAGATGCCTAGGAAGATGGGGCGACCCAGGCCAGAGGTAACTGATCGCAGGAGAGGTTTTACAGGATCACGGGGTTGGGGGCATAGGGAAGGCAAGGACAGGGGGTGCTGGCTCTCAATGCAGCCCCTTCCTGATGCCGGGTCCCCCAATCTAGCACTGAGTGTTTTTGAACAATGGACCCTCTTGGGAGACCCACACAGGTTTGCCTGATGTGCTCTCATGTGACAACAGGGCCACCCATGCTGGGCTAATACCGAAGATATATAACAAAATCTATACATTTTATTAACAATGTGCATCCGCTATCTATTAATACAGTATGTGTTCACTTTATAAAACTAAACTGGTATCTCAATGTAATACAAAGTGACCATCAAAAGAACAAATTTGTAATTTTGTTAAACATTTCATGTCCTCAGACAAGCCCAAAGTTGATGCCGAGGGATGATTTTGAAGAATATTCACTGTTGTTCTGAAAACAAATGCAGCAATCAACTTGCACACGGTGATCTTCCACAAACAGCACACCACTGAATGGCCAGGTGGTGTTTGGGAGTGTTTGCTGAAGGAGGGGAATGTTGGTTCAGTACGCGGTAAACTCTCTGCCCACTTTTGGACAGTGCTATCCAATTCACCCAGAATCTGTTAACATTCAGGAGAACATGGAAGATGGTCACGTGCAGAGAACTGCCCCAAATAATAGTAACCAAGAAATCTGTGGAAAAGAAGAAGGCATGTGAGTGTAGCCATTATAGAAAAGGTATTTTCAGCTCTGACAGAGTTCAGAAGACCATTAAGGACCATATAGGGTCAGGAAAGATATGAGAGGCAGATTCAATCTGATTATCATATGATAGCAGAGCTGCAAAGCGACTATACTTCTGTATGTTAATTACATATTAACTGGGTGTTTAATTGTGATTGGCATTAACTAAGGATTTGTAGACAGAAGCAGACTGAAGCCATGGTGTTTTGATTGGAAGTTAATGATATGCAATGTGTCTTTGTCCATGAAAGCTCGTCAGTGTACAAAAACCTGGTTCCAGTTCAACCCTCACTGCCTGCCTGTCTGAATTGTAGCACTGATGGTATTTTAAATGATATTTAACAGCTTTATTAATATTAAAATAAATAGTTCTGTCATCTTGGATAGATTAGGAAAGCTCAAAATTGGTAGGGCTCCAAGTCTGGATAATAGCTAACCCAATGTGATTCGAGATGGTACAGGTGCTCTGTAAGTCCCTTTGCCAGTTTTCCTTGAGCCTACCTTCACTCCCACACAGTTTTTGACCCTTTGGGGAATGGTGGGGAAATGGTGAAAGGATTCCTGAGCTGACGATCAGCCTTATGAACTGTGTTGTGAACACTCCTTCAATTGGATTTCAATTCAGAGTTTCTGGACCAGCGTTAGGGGCAGCACCACCTCTCCACTCTTCACCATTCTTCACATTCCATTCTATAATTATCATGCAATTGTGTCTCTCCTATGTCTGCTGTGCCTGTGAACCTGCCTCCACTTCACCCGATGAAGGAACAGGGCTCCGAAAGCTTGTGATTTCAAATAAACCCGTTGGACTTTTGATGAGACCATCAATTCACGCGACACGTGGTTAGAAGCGAACAGTGGTTTTAATCGTCTTACAACGGAGCCTGCCTGTGATGAGATGAACCTCTAGATGAACTGGCAGGCAGGCTCACAACAGCAACCTTTATACTTCTGGTTAGGGGGAGGAGCCAAGGGTGGAGCCCAGTACAAGCTCCTCATCTCCCCCTAT
This sequence comes from Scyliorhinus canicula, assembly GCF_902713615.1. Taxonomy (NCBI): domain Eukaryota; kingdom Metazoa; phylum Chordata; class Chondrichthyes; order Carcharhiniformes; family Scyliorhinidae; genus Scyliorhinus; species Scyliorhinus canicula. Next base: position 25,340,244 of record NC_052146.1, on the reverse strand, counting down.
GGGTAGAGCCGTGGAACTACACATGATCTAGTACAAGGTACAGCTCAACACATGTTGTACAATACAGTGTGAATTATTAGTGTTTATAATTCACCACATTCACGCCCTGTGAAAAAATCAAGTCTGGCGGGGGTGATGGGTCTACAAATTGAGTCTGTCCGGTGGTCGAGTTGTCCGTGTGATCGGCGGAGCACCGGGGTTGCAGCCTCTTCTGGTGGCTGACATCACGGTTGGTTGGGGTACGATGGCGGACTCCGGGGGTCATTCTGTCCGAGCTTCATACCCGTGTGGTTCGACTGGGGACTGAGGGCGCTGGAAGCTTGGGGACGCGAGTGCGCGGAACATGTGCAGCGACCCGGTAGGTGCGGGGGCTTGGGGCGCGGCAAGTTGGGTGGGGTGTAGTGTGAGGGGTACCTCGGCGGTGGTAGTGGTGGGATTCGATCCTGCCGGCGCTAAGTCCCGGAGGGATACAGAGGGCAGAGCCAGGGCCAAGGGTGGAGCCCAGTACAAGCTCCTCATCTCCCCTATGGGTAGAGCTGCGCAATTACACATGATCTAGTACAAGGTACAGGCTCAACACGTGTTGTACAATACAGTGTGGATTATTAGTGTTTATAATTCACCACAACTTTAACCTGGTGTTGTGAGACTTCTTACTGCACCACAAGGCCTCGAACCCCTTGCCAGCATCTTCAATAATTCAGTCAAGTCAGGGATAGAACAAAGAACAGGAACAGGCCCTCCAAGCCTGTGCCGATCACGTGTCCGATATAGACCAACTGCCTGTAACCTTCTATACCCCGTCTGTTCATGTGCCTATCCAGATAAGTCTTTTAGGTCTTAAAGGAGGAGCTGGTTTAGCACAGTGGGCTAAATAGCTCGCTTGTAATGCAGAACAAGGCAGCAGCGGGGGTTCAATTCCTGTACCGGCCTCCCCGAACCGGCGCTGGAATGTGGCGACTAGGGGCTTTTCACAGTAACTTCATTGAAGCCTACTTGTAACAATAAGCGATTATTATTATTATTGTTATTAAAGGTTGCTAACGTATCTGCCTCAACCACCTCACTTGACAGTGCATTCCAGGCCACCACCACCCTCTGTGTAAAATCTTGCCCCACACATCTCCACTGAACTTTTCCCCCCTCACCTTGAATTTGTGTCCCCTTGTAATTGTTCCTTAGACTGGATATAATTCGTATATAGTTATGTATATGGCCTATCGTTCTCACAATAAATCTATAATGTATGTGTCAGTCCTATCTCAGTTGGTAGTACTCTCACTCCTGAATCAGGACTGGACTGTAACAATCGAGGCTGATGCTCCAATGCAGTGTAATCCATGTCTCGGGATGACAGACTCCATGTCACTATTTCAAAGTAGAGCAGAGAGTTATCCCAGTGTCTTCATCGCATATGAGTTTATGACATATGCAAATTGCTTCCTGTGTTTCAAAGATTACCGCAGTGACTGCGCTTCAGAAGATCTTCATTGGCTTTAATGCGCTCTGGGATGTCTGAGAGTCATAAAAGGCACTGTGTAGAACAAGCTTTATTTATTCTAACTCAGGCAAGTGTCAGGAATACAGTATGACTGGATTGTACTGGAGTCCAGATTGTGACTGCACAAAATTAAACTGGTTCAATGCACCGCAGACCCAGACGTAAGCCTGCAGCAATTGACAACCCAAGCCGCAGAACTGGAATGGTTGATTCTAGTTCCAAAGCCAGACTGTAACACCACAGTGAGTGATTGTAACCCAAATAGCAAGTCAGCCAAGGCTATAACTGATTTCCCTCTAGTGTTAATTGTAAGCACTACATCAGTTTGAAACTTGCAGCTGTATATTTATTTTTTTACATGGACATAGCAGGTTCAATTATAGTTAAATCAAAAAGGTAAATGACTGGTGAAATAAATGTAATGTTTCCCTGCTGCACTGTATTCTGGTGAAGTCATGGATTATCGGTGTACGTCCTCACAAAGCCATTAATTGATCCCTCTATTTTAGCACATTACCTTCCCGTCTCCAACCTCCCACTTCTCTCCAAACTCTTCTCCAAAATCCATGCCATTTTTCATGGAACTCCATGTTTGTCTCTTTCCAATTAGGTTCCCATCCCTCCCACAGTACAGAACTGGCTCTTATCAAAGTCACAAATGACATTCTATGTGACAGCGACAAAGGTAAATCATAATTCCTTGTATTTCGTGACCTGTCTGTAACTTTTGAAACGTTAGTTCTTTTCTCTCCCGACAGATGCTGCCAGGCCTGCTGAGATTTTCCAGCATTTTCTCTTTTGGTTTCAGATTCCAGCATCCGCAGTAATTTGCTTTTTGCTTTTATCCATTCTTACCTATTTGTATCCAGACAGGGGTTTCTCTTTCTCATCCTGCACCGTACCTCTGGTGTCGTCCAAGGATCTTTCCTTGGCCACTTCCTGCTTCTCACCAACATGCTTTCCCTTGGGGTTAATGGCTCAGTAGATAGCTGTGTTTCGAGCCAGAATTCCATTGTCCCTCCTAGGAGAAACACAAAGCGGTTATTAACATCTCTTCCAGCAAATGAGGATTCAGTCTCTCTCTTTTGTGATAATTCAGTTTGGTGACCAGTTCATCTGCCACTTCCTCTGCTTTATTCTTACAAGAGTCTGTATAGGAGCATGAGATGCAACAGCTTGAAGAAGATTATTTTGCTCCTGTAACTCATGTTGTAGCTCCCACAACAAAGGGTCAATCTGTGGTCATGTTATTTGCAGCAGCCATCTTTTTGGTCCAGTAGAATTCCAATAAAAAAATCACAATACGATAAAGTTTTGAACATACAGTGTTTGGATTTCTTTTCATGTTGCAGGAACCCAACACTACACTCTATGCAAAATAAATGATTGTATCTCTTTCTTTATTCTTTTGGTAACAAATTTCTATTTATGCCTCTAGTTGCTAATCCATTCACTCATGAAAATAGTTTTCTCTCGTTAAATTCTTCAAAATGTGGAATCTCCCGAGTTGGTATTGGTCCATTGATTTTGCCTCACTTGTGGCTATACTCAGTCACTCGTCACTTGCCTTACCCCAGAGGCACGGCTAAGATACATGGAAGAGGCAAAGTGATCTCTCTACTATGAAAATGTCTTCTTCACTCTGTTGTCAGGTGTTGGTTACAGTTCGGTTGGTCTCAATAAGTTTTCGTAGTCATGTGCCAGGCCTTACACTACACTCCCACCCTATGGGCATTGGCCCTTGCTGAGGTTTGTTCTCCATCTTCTGCTGCTTCACCCAGTTTGTGGAGGTGTTTCAACAGGCTCCACATTGAGGATACCCTCCATCGTGTTGTGTGGCAATACCACCGTGCTAAATAGGATAGACTTCAAACAGATCTAGCAGCACAAGACTGGGCATCCATGAGGTGCTGTGGGCCATCAGCAGCAGCAGAATTGTACTCAACCACAATCTGCAACCTCATGGCCACGCATATCCCCCACTCTACCATTACCACCAAACCAGGGATCATCTGGTTCAATGAAGAGTGCAGGAGAGCGTGCCAGGAGCAACATCAGGCATACCGAAAAATGAGGTGTTAACCTGGTGAAGCTGCAATGCAGGAATACTTGTGTGCTAAACAGCATAAGCAGCAAGTAATCGACAGAAGAGAAAATGCTGGAAAATCTCAGCCGGTCTGGCAGCATCTGTAGGGAGAGAAAAGAGCTAACGTTTCGAGTCCAGATGACCCTTTGTCAAAAGTAATAGACAGAGCTAAGCGATTCCACAACCATCGGATCAGATCTAAGTTCTGCAGTCCTGCCACATCTAGCCGTGAATGGTGGTAGACAATTAAACTCACTGGAGGAGGAGACTCCACAAATATCCACATCCTCAATGATGGAGGAGCCTGGCACATCAGTGCAAACGACAAGGTTGAAGCATTCGCAACAATCTTCAGCCAGAAGTACCAAGTGGATGATCCATCTCGGTCTCCTCCAAAGGTCCTTAGCATCACACATGACAGTCTTCAGCCAATACGATTCACTCCACGTGATATCAAGAAACGGCTGAAGGCACTGGATACTGCAAAGGCTATGGGCCCTGACAATATTCCAGCAATTATACTGAAAACTTGTGCTCCAGAACTTGCCGCACCCCTAGCCAAGCTGTTCCAGTACAGCTGCAACACTGGCATCTACCCAGCAATGTGGAAAATTGCCCAGGTGTGTCCTGTACACAAGAAACAGGACAAATCCAACCCAGCCAATTACCGCCCTATCAGTCTACTCAGCAAAGTGATGGAAGGAGTCATCAACCGTGCTATCAAACGGCACTTATTCAACCTGCTCACGGACGCTCAGTTTGGGTTCCGCCAGGGTCACTTAGCTCCTGACCTCATTACAATCTTGCTTCAAACATAGACAAAAGAACTGAATGCCAGAGGTGAGATGAGAGGAACTACCATTTACATCAAGGTAGAATTTGACCAAGTATGGCATTAAGAAATCCTAGCAAAACTGGAATCAATGGGAACCAGGGGGGAACTTTAAGCTGGTTGGAGTCATATCTGGCATAAAGGAGATGGTTGTGGTGGTTGGAGGTCCAATCTCCTCAGTTCCAGGCATTAATGCACGGGTTGACAGTGTCCTCGGCCCAACCATCTTCAATCGCTTTATCAATGACCCCCCTTCAATCATAAAGTCAGAAGTGGGGATGTTTGCAGATGACTGCACAATGTTCAGTACCATTCATGACTCCTCAGATAACAAAAGCAGTCCATGTCCAAATGCAGCAAGAACCTGGATACATATCCAGGTTTGAGCTGACAAGTGGCAACTAATGTTTGTGCCACACAAATGCCAGGCAATGACCATCTCCTACAAGGATCTAACCGCTTGACATTCACTGGCATTACCATTGCTGACTCCCCCACAATCAACATCCTGGGGTTATCGTTGATCAGAAACCAAACTGGACTAGCCATATTAATACTGTGGCTACCAGGGCAGGTCAAAGATTAGGAATCCTGCGGGGAGTAACTCACTTTGTGACCCCCCCAAAGCTTATCCACCATCTACAAGGTATATGTCAGGAGTGTAATGGAATACTCTCCACTTGCCTGGATGAGTGCAGCTCCTACAACACTCAAGAAATTTGACACCATCCAGGACAAAGCAGCCTTCGTGATCACTGCACCTTCTACAAATATTCAATCCCTCCAGCACCAACAAACAGTGGCAGCCATGCATGACATCTACAAGATGTACAGAAGGAACTCATCAAGGTTCCTTAGGCAGCACCTTCCAAATCCATGACCGCTACCATCTAGAAGGACAAGAGCAGCAGACACGTGGGAACCCCACCACCTGGAGGTTCCCCTACAAGTCATTCACGACCTTGACTTGGAAATATATCCCCGTCCTTCACTGTCACTGGGGCAAAATCCTGGAGCTTCCCTCCCTAACCAGCACTGTGGTGTACCTACACATCAGGGACTGCAGCACTTCAAGAAGCATCTCATCACTACTTTCTGGAGAGCAACTAGGGATGGGTAATAAATGCTGGCCTAACTAGCGGCGTCCACATCCCGTAAATTATCTTTTCAAAAAGGCTATTCAAGCATGGAGCTTCACAGTTACGATTGATTCTGTTATTAGCTGATGCCCGCAGTCACACACTTCCATCAGGAGTTACTAAACACAGATCAGGAGCAGAAGGAACCCTGAACCTCTCATGTTCAAAACCATGGCACTGAGGCCAATGGTAGAATGCCCAGTAGTGTCCTAACTGAGATCTGTTGATTCAGTACAAGCCTGGTCCCTTTCTGTACTGTATGACTGCAGAACACATGGCAGTGTATTTGCTCACTGTCAACTTAATACTTATTCATAACCAGAGAAGCTTCAATATCTGTGATTTCCACTCCTCTTTCACCCTCCTTCCCCACTGCTGCATTGTTGTGCAATGTCTAAGTACTTGCACACCATGTAATATCATCACAAAACTGAACATGTTGTTCAAACTGAACTTTCTTTGTGTTTTTTTTTCAGCCTTCTTCACTTGTCAGCAGCTCTCTGGTGTCTTGCACAATGCACCACCAAACCATCAGGTAATGATCATCAGGCGTCGAAGTATAGGCGACTAGGGATTTTCACGGTAACTTCACTGCAATGTTAATGTAGCCTACTGTGTGACACTAAGAAAGATTATTATCAGTATGAACCCAGATTCTGCACCATTGGGCTTGTTTCTCAGGAGGTGGGCCTATACAAACGGGACGACTACACCTGAACCAGAGATAGACTAACGTGCTTACTGGCGGGTTTGCTGCGCAACTGGAGGAAGTTAAACTAATTTGGGCTGGGGGAGGGGACCCAGACTGGTAGCAGAATAGGGACACAGTACAATAAAAGAAAAGCAATCAGTCAGAGGGACACAGTGGTAATAAGTTTCAGGGAGTAAGACAAGGCTGAATGGCATCTACTTAATGCCAGGAATATTACAGTTACAATGGATGAGTTGAGGAGGATTGACAGGTGGAATTGTGATATAGCAGCATTGGTGGAGACGGGGTTTAGGGAGGGCAGGATTGGCAGCTCACAGTCCAGGAGAATCTTCAGGCAAGACAGAGGAGGGGGTAAAGGAGGAGGAGGCTTTGCATTATTAGTTAAGCAGTCAGTTATTGCGGTAAGGAGCGAAGATATCTTTGAGGGGGCATCAATGAAGCTCTGTGGGTTGGGCTTAGGAACAAAAAAGGGACAGCCACATTGCTAGGTGTTTATTATAGACCCCCAGATAGTAGCGGGAAATTGAGGAGCAAATATGTGTGCAATTCACAGGGATGTTGTAAAAATAACAATATGGTAATTATATTATTGGGATAGTCACTGAATTGAGGGCTTAGATGGAGTGGAGTTCTTAAAATGTATACAGGAGAACGTTTCAGCTCAATACGTAGAAGGTCCAACAAGGGATGGTGCAGTGCAGGATCTAATTCTGGGGTATGAAGCTGGACAGGTGGTTGATGTCTCCACAATGCCAGACAACCATTGATGACCAGAGACATTCAGAATACGATGAGAATGAAAAGAGCAGCTTTTAGCAAGTACAAGTAAGCAAATCAATGGAGTCATTAATGGAGTACATAAAGTGCAGGATGGAGCTTAAGAAAGTAATTAGGAGAGCAAAAAGGGGATATGAGAAAGTTCTGGCTGGTAAAAGTAGGGAAAATCCCAAGATATTCTATAAGTATCTAAGTGGGTGGAGCCAGAGGACATTGGGAGGGTATTAAATGAATATTTCACGTCCGTCTTCACCCAAGAGAATGAGGAGGCAGATATGGAACTGGGGGAAGAGAGACTGTGAGATTATTGAGCAAGTTGTCAAACGGAGGGACAAGGTATTGGAAGTGTTGACAGACTTCAAATGGAGAAATCTCCAAGTCTGAGCGAATTGTGTCCCAGGTTGCTGTGGGAGGTGAGGGAGGGCGTATTTCATGCGTTGGTGCAGACTCGATGGGCCAAAGAGCCTCACCTGTACAGTATTATTCTGTGATTCAGCTGCTTTATCCCCTGTTTGCCCAAGGTGCTGAGACAACATACAGCCCCATATTGAACTCCCAGCTGAATTCAACTATTTCAGTCCAGTCCAGAGAGCAACCCTGGTATCCTGGTATTCTCCGCCAGATAGTACACTGAGCCCCTTTGTTCGTGCCCTTGCTAATATCTATAGCTATATAACTGAAACATATTAGCTGGTCATTATCACACCGATGTGCATAAGTTGGTATATTATCATGATGATTGGCTGGAAAGCACTTTGGGAGTATGTGAAAGGCACTTTATCAATGCAAGTCTTTCTTTACTTTTTTTCCCTTTTTTTAAAATTTAGAATACCCAATTATTTTTTTTTTCCAATTAAGGGGCAATTTAGCACATCTTTGGGTTGTGGGGGTGAAACCCACGCAGACATGGAGAGAATGTGCAAACTCCACACGGATGGTGAGTCAGGACCGGAATTTGAACCTGGGTCCTCAGCGCCGCAGTCCCAACGCTAACCACTGCGCCACATGCCGCCCTTTCAAGTCTTTCTTTACCTCACTACTAATACCATTTTAAAATTTGAAATGCAAATTTAAAGCTTTTGATGCGGTCTCTCCGAGGAACTGCCAATTTTCCTTGCCTTCATTTTCCTTTGCTTCTGTTCCATGGGCAGTGGACCTCCTCTGGTACCTCATCCAAGTGCCCATTCTTCACATGTGGCATTGGCACGGGTGATTCCATTGTATCGCAGTTGAATCCAGTCACTTGCCTGCGCAGCACCCACCTACCTTCTCTGCTAACCTCTAGACTAGGGAGGAGGAACCCACGCCAATTTCCCATGGGCCCTGTGGCCTCATGTGATTGATGAGGCTGCAAATCTCCTGATATGAATAACTGGCGGCAACTTAATATTGGGGTCACTGAGAAATCATTTTTTTTATTTCTAATAAGTTGTTTATCTGAAGGTTGGGAAATGGTGGTGTAATATCTCAATGATACAAATTATTAACCCCTGAGCTAAAGTTTTGAGTTGAATTGGGCCGTTTGGTAGCTTCCTGTTTTCTCCAGTTTTGCAGATGTGAATTTAGTGCCTAAATAATCATTTGAGGGGAAGTTTGTCTCGAGTTGCTGCTACACATGGGGTACAGGTCAGAGAGGGGTGGGGAACGTGGAGGCTCACAATCACACTGTCTCTACTTCACGTGTTGCCTGCTGGCGATGGCTGTAGGGTGCAATTAGATGCACAGAGGCAGTGGTGTAGTGGTATTGTTGCTAAACTAGTAATCTGGAGACCCCCGGCTCTGGGTATGAATCCCTTTAGGGAATGAAATCTGTCATCCTTACCTGGTCTGGTCTACTTGTGACTCTAGACCCACAGCAATGAGGTTGCCTCTCAACAAGCCCTCAGGCATGGGGATAAAGCCAGCCACGCCCACATCTCATGGTCAAATAAAACAAAGCTGATCTCTCATTTCAATCTCAGTCCCCGCCTCCTGTCAAGGCCACGACCTCCCCCATGTGCTGTGGTGGAGTTACTGACGTGGCAAGCAGCATTTATAGAAGGGCAGGCAGCTGAGTTGTTCAGTGGAGGAGAACTCATGGAGAAGGTACTCACTCTGAGCAACATGCTGCTGCTCCTGGCGGTCCTGGGTTTATTCCAGGCAACATCCTGCTACAAAATCAGCTTAGAGAAGCCTCCAGGACTGGCCAGAGGCAGAGTGGAGGTAAACTCGATGGAGTAATAGGGGGGGGACATGGGACAAGGGTACAACCCAGAGGAACGGGAGGCTCATTCTCCCATAGCGCTTACCCCGTTACTTAGTTGCAATGATTTCAGCTTCGAAATCCCAACTTTTAAATGTTCCAGTGTTGTGATTAATATTCTCCCTTTTGCAGACCTGCGGAGGATGACAGTTATCTGTCTTGACAGAGGTAAGAGATTCTCCTTAAATGCTTATTTTTCTACTTTTCGAGATAAACATGTCGTGAAATCGATAAATGCTTTATAGATGAAACCTTTAACCATGACAGTTGACTTTGCTTTTCAGTATAAACACTCCAGCAAGGGGGTATTGGAAGTGTCAGGTTTCAGCATCTTCTCGCTACTTAACTGCGAAAAGAAAGTGGAAAAATAATTTAAAACGGTGAACATTAATACAAGTGTTTTTCTGAGGGAGACAACAGGATGTTAATGAGTGGGTTTTGATGCCTTTTCCCCTAAAGTCTGAAAATAGTAAGCAGGATCGATTCAAATATCTCCACTGAATTGGAGTGAGTTGTCCTGGGTGCTCATGAAAGAATTGTTATTTCTCTGGTTTTGTGAGGATAGCCAGAGAAAGATCAGAGAAAGAGACAACAGAACAGATTCTGCACAAACAGGTCAGATTATGAAATAGAAATCTGTGAAATCTCAAAGGTGGTAAATATTGCAGGTGGACATTGACAATTAACCAGATGATTTCAGTGGGGCAGTGAAGACAAAAGTACTTGTTACTTTTTACATTGTTCTGTGTTCACATATTGTGAAATAAAGCAACTTAATGATGTGCATCAAACTTTGTCTAATGTACTGTTTGCTGAACTTGCCTTCACTTGTGATTGAAGTGCACGTGTTCAATGCATGGGAAGTCCAGGGAACAAGAGGTTAATTACTGTTAAACCCCGGGGTTAATATTGTGCAAGTAGAAATTAGCAGCATAAGTCAAACTTTACAAAATGAGGCATTCAAAGGAATTCAAAATTCACACCACTGAATTGTTGAAGCTACTTCTGGCAGGTCCATATTAGTAACAAGTCTTCCAAATTCACAGTATGTAAGGAGGCCATTTGGCTCATTGTGTCTGCACTAGCTCTGTGGAAGACAAATTCACCTAGACGCACCCGCCTGCCTTTTCCCTGTAGCCCTGCAAATTCTTTCGCTTCAGAGAATCATCCAATTTCCTTCTCAATGCCTCGACTGAATCTGCCTCCACCAAATTTTCCACTTGTGCGGGAAAAGGTTTTTCTCTCTTGTCACCAATGCTTACTTTGCCAATCACCTTAAGTTCTCACTTCTTGATGTGCATCTAAGGCATGTTTCTCCCCATCTACTCTGTCCAGACCTCATGATTCTGAAAACCACCATCAAATTTCCTCTTAATCTCCTCTTCTCCCAGGAGAACAATCCCAGATTCTTCAGTCTATCCATGTAGCTGAAGATTCTAATCCCTGGAACCATTTTTGTGAATCTCATCCAAAGGAAAATAAATAAATAAAAATACAGATAGGTACAGTGTTACACATTTACTATTTATGCTCTAGCACTCTTCATTTAATGTAGAAATCAGTGTGTAAGACAACCTTTGAAGCCTCCAAAAATCATTCCAAAAACGGTGGTTGACCTGAGTATAAAATGTGAACCACCAGCGTGAATGTTTGCTATTTTGAAGAGTGAAAAATAACACTTGTAATTCATACTTAATTAATGTGGCATGGCTTAGTGAATAAATAAATTAATTGTACAAAGATACCTTGAACCATAATGAAAGTGTTTTAAAGCCTCTTAAATTCATTGGATTCAGCATCCGTTGCAAAGAGTTCATCAGATACATTCTGAGTCACTTTGGCTATGGCCAAGTAAGGATCCCACTCTGGATCAAAGTTGGCAATTTTGTGTTCAGAATCATCCCTCCACAACAGATCACCTTCCACTCCACCCATTCAATTGGATATTTCTTAAATGATCCAATGATAAGTTTGTGTATTAATAGCATCCTACGATTTGATGACGAAACCACAGAAAACATCAAGCAGGATTGGGTGCCCATTTCCAGTTTTTGTGAAGCTTTTTCTCCATCAACCATCTAGCTCCTCCATTTGGTGCAAACATAGCTTGTTGAGGAACCCATCCTAAGATTGAATGAGAGACGTCAGACCTCCTGATCTAACTGCAACATGGGTGTTATTTCTTCTCAGGCACCTCTTCATCTTATTGGTTACATGGGATCTGAACATGTCCCTCACAAATAAGGTGCAGCCCATTCCACATATTATCGATCCATCCCTTTACTCCATCTTCTTCCATCCATCCATCCATTCTCTACCATGGACATGAACAAGAACTCCTGCAGGGATTGATTTTGCAGCACGGTTTTGCATTTGAAAATTGCCTGAGATTTAATTTAGTTCCCATTGGCTGTGCAGGCTGGTGCCACCATGAATCGTGTCCTCTCATGTCCTGTGGTTTTCACTGGAACTGTTTTTGAACCTTTTCGCTTCTCCGTTTTGTTGCTGGGCACATCAAATCATGGGCATTTCAGCTATGTTGCCAATGTGGCATAATGGGTACTTGTGTTTTGCCACTGCCTGACGAGGAATCACTGGAATTGGGCATTTTGACAGTTTCTGAGCGATCTTGGCCTCTGCCTCAACACTAAACCGTTTTCTTCAGTAAAGTGGCTGCACCGACTGGCTATTGCTCTGAAACCTTTACTGGCCTCAAGATTTGAGTTGGGCTCACTGAAGTGTAAATATACATATTGCACGTCTGGTCACAATGAAACCATTCTAACTATTTTTGAGGAATCTTCTCTGATCTCAAGATCAGGCCAGTGTCTGATCCCAATTGGCCACACTGAATTTTCTGGCATCTTCTTCAGAGAGGATTCATTCTTTTTCTATTCTTGCACCAGTTTTGCACCAACACTGAATTCCCCGCTGCAGCGCCGTTATTTGAAGAGTTAGTAAATGTTGTAACTTGAAACCAGCTTCATTAATTTAGTAGGAATGCTCATTTACTTTCATCATTTGCCACATGGGATCTGCTCTGTGTGAGCCTGTCTGAAACTCCTGTATATCTTCATCATCCACACAACCCGTACCGTCTGTTTGATCCCTTGCACCCAGTAATAAGGTAAGTAAAATATGCATTTGTGGGTGAAAAATTGAGGCTGACTGCTAATGTGAGCAAAGTATGTTGTGGCTGACAAGGAAGGGATCAACTTGCATACACTTGCCATACAAAAGTGAAAGCAAAACATGATATTTGGGACAGGAAAATTGGGCTTGACTTATACTCTGGGTCAAGTTATAAATCTCAATCTATGGTAAATTAAAATTACAAAGAGGTTGGCAGGCATAATGCCTGATGAATCTGACCAGTCTCTCTCTCTCTCTTGTTTCTCTTTTTTCTTCAAGAGAGTGGCACGGTGGCACAGTGGTTAGCACTGCTGCCTCACAGGGACCTGGGATCAAATCCGGCTTTGGGTGACTCTCTGTGTGGAATTTGCACTTTCTCCTTGTGTCTCCATAGGTTTCCTCCGGGTGCTCCAGTTTCCTCCCACAGTCCAAAGATGTGCCGGTTAGATGGATTGGCCATGATATAAATTAGCCCTTAGTGTCCAAAGATGTGCAGGTTAGGTGGGGTTACAGGGATATGGCAAGGGGGGGGGTGGGGGGTGCCTAGGTACGGTGCTCTTTCAGAGGGTGGGTGCAGACTCGATGGGCCGAATGGTCCTGAATTCTATAGAGGAATATTCTCAATGGAAATCTACTTTGTAGAATCTGGGAAGTGAACATTCAAATATGAATCTGTGGTAGGGGATACGAGGAGGCGGGGGGTTGGGGAGGGAGCAGGAATGACTATGGAAATGTTATAAAACAAATGTACAAGTTTAAAGTTTCATAGGTAAATTTCCACTGTTGGCTGGTGCTTCTTTTAAATGTGACCAATTCTCAGCATCGGAGAATTCAAACATCAGGAAATTCAACATTTCCCATCATAACAATATTAATGAAACTTCAGTCTGTCAGTCTGTAAAGGCACTGTGGGCATCGGGGTGGTGCCAACCTGCCAGGGGAAATTAACACTCTGCCCAGAGTTAATGTTTCAGGACCTTTCAATAGAACTGGGAAAAGGCTCCCAGGAAGTGAAAGAGGGGGCTGGTGTGGGAAAGTCATAAAATGGAAGATCTGTGATAGGCTGGAAGACGGGGGAGATTAAACGAGAAATAGTTTCATGGTGCAAGGCCAAAAGGACATGGCAATGGGACAGCAAATAAACAAAAGATGTGTCTACGGTGACTTTTATAGAGGAGGTGTGAATGGCAGAATGCTGAATAGCTGCTATCTCAAACCAAAATAAAGAAAAATGAGGGAAAAGCCAAAACTAGCTTTAAGAGGAAACTGAACATTCCCATCTAAAGTAAAGGGCAAAATGAAGCTTTTCCGATGTAAGCTCTGGCGTTTCATCATTCCCTGACACATTTTTTTTGCAGAAACTAGTTAAATCCTGAGAAACTTTACACATGGGAGATTTATTACCTTCAGAAAGGAAAGGGAAAATGTGGAAAGCATTTGTATTTTTTGATGTTGTGCAAGATGATTTAATCTTGGCAGAAAATAATGATTTCTATTTCATTTTCATTTCTGATTCACAGGTGAAAACTTTTGTTGAGCAAGACCTGCCTTTTTAGTATCCTTTGAGAAGGTGGAAATACATGTCAGGTTCATAATGGAAAGGTTTCATTGCTCAGATCTATGCTGGGTTTGTAATGGGTTCCAGGAAGCGAATTTTGGCCTTCAGATCCCAGATTCCATTCCCCACCCTCTCCCCACCTCCCCAGGTCTGTATCTAATACCAGCTACATGTTGTAGCCAAGTCTGTTTGGTAAATTCTGAGCAATACCAGTGGGAGGCGCTGCCTGCTCATCCTCTGAGGGAGGAGAGAGGCACTGACTATGGATTTAACAGAAAGCTTCCCCTCAGTGGGTGAGGGATTGTGGAAATTGTAGCAGCCTCACCACAGGCATCGCTGAGATTGAATTAGGCCATGTACACTCGGGATGGAACCCAAGGCCCGCTGGTCTGTAACATCAGCCAATCTGGACATTTCTCTGGATAACTATGGCTGTTTGGGCAGAAATCCGAAATAACAATGATCGGGGGCAAGGAACCTGTCCTCGCCCCAATCAGAAAGAAATAGGGTGGGGATAGAGGGACCCAATGGAGGGGTGGGTTTGGGATATAAACCATGTGTCTGCTGCATCGCCGGAGCTGCATTCCTGTTGCGATGACTTTTCTTGGTTGAAGCTTTCCTGATCTGCTGCTAAAGCCACAACCTGGTGTTGAAGTACATTCCAGGAGCAACGCCTGAACTGCTCCTTTTGAACTACAATTTTGAAGAACTGAATGTAAGATCATTTTTAAATGTTATGTTATGCTTTTTTCAACAAATTACCAATATAGTCAAGAGATGTTAGCATCAAGAACACTCAGATCAGGTACAATGTGTTGGATGAAGGGGTAAAGCTCCATTTATTTTGCCCAATAGCATGCCACAGTCCCCCAAACACAGAAACTGACCCTCAATCACCTATCCGCTGGTGTCTCTGAGTAAGTTTGCTGATTTACAACAAAATCACAGCCATAGCTACGTCCCCCCCCCCCCCCCCCCCCCTCCCTCCCCCCGGTGCCTCTCTGGATAAATTCACTCTTACGGCTAATGCAAGTTGTAATACTGAGCACAAATATCAGTTGATGTATAAGTGCTGTGAAGGATCTTGGAGAAGGATTTGTGACCCTGATTCTGGATGAGGAGTGAGAGAGGGGGAGGGAAACCGACCATTCAGAGTTAATAATCAAACATCCCTGTGGTGAGGAGACGGAATGAATCATTCAATAGTCAGAGGGAGCAGCCTGATGGGAGCCAGCCCAGGACACAGGGGGGTGGATCTCCCTGTCAACTGTACCCATGGGTCTGAGTGATATCTCTTGACCAGCGACTAAATTCATAACCTGGCATTGACCTACTTTCCGGGAGTGGATCCTGAGCTCATCCTCATGGACTACGCTTACCAGGAACTAGCTGTAAGACATTGATTTTTTTTCAATATAATTCCTTTTGCACTCATTCAAATGAGTGACAGGATGTGCATGCTGGGGAATTAAATGTATTTTGACTTTTGCAACCCAATCCAGTATCTTGCACACACGGGTGGTACATCACTAGTTGTGGGAAGTAAAACCCCTTATTCATTACCTCATTATAGGGGTTTGTACTTGTTATAACCCTCACGAGATCAATGGGGAGAGACTGATTAACGTCCCTGTAAGCCTCGTGGCATAAGAGCTCCCTCGCTGAAGGGTAGGGGCCCATCAGCAGGGTAATTGATGGCAGACATAAAACGGGCCCAGATAGGACCCTGAGCAGAGTTGTACCGGCTGGGACCTGGATTGTAACCTGTAAATAGTTTGCTCTAAAAATAAATCATTTTTATTTTACTCTCGTACCTGACTCCTCTCTGACTACTAAATTGGCGACGAGGATTGGATCTAATCGGTTCCCTCTCCCATATGTCACGTGAGGGTTATAACAGTACTACACCGGCAAGATTGACAATTTGGTGCTAACTTGGGGCATGTTTATACTGTGGGCTCACTTAGAATTTCACCAACTCTCCACAAATACATTTTTTGTGGAATCGGACTGTAAAATCGCACCAGCGTGAACGGCCAGAAAATCCCACCCATTGTCATGTCTGTCCATGCAGTATGTTGTCCAGGGGTCACGGTGACCTGATTGGGCTCATCATAGCAAGAGAAGTCGGTTGGAGGAAGTGTCTCCAGAACAAATTAATCCTGTCGCAATAACGTTCTGGAAATTCTAATCTCCTGCTGTAACTTCAGATATTTCTCTGGGTGGAGAAAGAGATCCCCAGTTGCCTGTTCAAGTTATGCAGTTGATTGAGAGAACCCCTGTGTAGTTTCAAGGCCATTGCCTGTCTTTTTTTAGTAGGACACTCAGAATTGCCAGCACCCTCCTCATTGGGTGGATTGTTATCCAGTGGCATTTCATTGTCCATGTTAGATCCATTCCTCTTCAAATGTTTTCCTCAGGTTGTGACAAGGTTTCATTTATCGCCCATCCCTAACTGCCTCGGGAAGTTGGAGGTGGGCCTTCTCTTGGAACCGTCAATGTTCTCCTTCAACAACCTTAGGTAGGAGATTCCAGGATAATGACCCAGCGATGATAAAGGAATAGCGATATCCATTTGTCAGGATGGTTTGTGATTTGGAGGGATGGTGTTCCTTCATCTTGCTGTTCCTGGTGGTGAGGGTACCACGGGTAGGAGGTGCTGTAAGCTTAGTAAGTTGCTTCAGTGCATCATAGATATCAAGAGCCGTGGTGGGCACCAATCAAACAGATCTTTCTCGGATGGTGTTGAGTTTCGAGATGTTTGCTGCAGTTGTGCCTATCTACGTGAGTAGTGAGTTTCCATTGCAACCTTGAATTGAGCCTTGCGGAGTTAGGAAAGACTGTGTGGGCTCAGAGTGCTGAGGCTGGGCACTGATTTTATGACTGCTTTATTAGTTCTGGCTAGATCTGGACACAGTCTGGTTAGAGATGACCCCCCTAGGAGTTTGTTAGTGGGAAGGATTGACAATGCTGGTACTGTTGAAGGTTGGGGAAGGCGTTTGTGGATTCTTCCCATTGAACATGGTCATTGTCTGCATTTGCAGTATGAGTATTCCCAGCCTGGACATGGTCTACATTCAGTTTGGTACAGGCTGCTTTACTATTGGGGCACAAAACTAATCAACACACAGTCCCGCCTTGAACCTGTGAGGGAAGCCAGATCACTGATAAAGTTACCTGAAGATGGTTGTGTCCAGGGGGGTTTTCCTGAAGGACTCGGGCAATAACATCCTGAGGCTGTAAAGCATGACCTCCATAAATCCACATTCATCTCTCTGCACGTCAGCAATCACTGAGCCTATTCCTTGACCTCCATTGAACCCATTGTTGGTCGGGCACCGTAGTATCCTACAGAGTCAAATATTGGCATCCCAAACATCTAAATCAACAAAGGTCAGAGACTGTAACTGGGACCACCTGGGTTTGTATGGCTCATCCTGCCGATAGCAAGACGGTGACACATTGTGTTTGAAGCTTATTCCTTTATATCACAAATCTTGTCAATCCTTAATTTTACTTGCAAGTCACATTTTCATTTCTTGTCTCCACAGCGTGGGGGCCTCACGGTAGCATGGTGGTTAGCATCAATGCTTCACAGCTCCAGGGTCCCAGGTTCGATTCCCGGCTGGGTCACTGTCTGTGTGGAGTCTGCACGTCCTCCCCGTGTGTGCGTGGGTTTCCTCCGGGTGCTCCGGTTTCCTCCCACAGTCCAAAGATGTGCGGGTTAGGTGGATTGGCCATGCTAAATTGCCCGTAGTGTAAGGTTAATGGGGGGATTGTTGGGATACGGGTTACGTGGGTTTAAGTGGGGTGATCATTGTTCGGCACAACATCGAGGGCCGAAGGGCCTGTTCTGTGCTGTACTGTTCTATGTTCTATTGCATTATTTGAAAGATTTAAGCTCAGTGTCGTTTTTTTCCACTCCATTTTACTCCTCTTTTGAAGATACTACATTTATCTGGGGTATGGAGCTAGAACAATGTGTGTTTTCTGTTTTGCATGCAAATGTCCATTGTTTATATGTGAGCCCATCACTGAGTTTTGGAAGGCTATATGATAATGGGGACATTACATCCAAATGTTCTCCTTCTTCGTCAATTTGCACATGTGTAAACACACCGACATGCATACACGCATGTAAATACCATGCATACACACATGGAGACACACCAGCATGTATACATGTGTAAACACACCGACATGCATACACGCATGTAAATACCATGCATACACACATGGAAACACACCAGCATGTATACATGTGTAAACACACTGCCATGCATACACACATGTAAATACCATGCATACACACATGGAAACACACCAGCATGTATACATGTGTAAACACACTGCCATGCATACACATGTGTAAACACAGACAGGAATACACATATAAACACACTGACATGCATACAAATGTAAACGCCATACATACACATATGTAAACACACTGACATGCATACACAGATGTAAAGACCCGTGCATACACATGATAAACACACCGACATGCATACAAACATGTAAACACACTGACATGCATTCACACGTGTAAACACAAACACACATGCAATAGCAAACAGTTGTGGCATCCCAAACATCTAAATCAACAAAGGTCAGAGACTGTAACTGGGACCACCTGGGTTTGTATGGCTCATCCTGCCGATAGCAAGACGGTGACACATTGTGTTTGAAGCTTATTCCTTTATATCACAAATCTTGTCAATCCTTAATTTTACTTGCAAGTCACATTTTCATTTCTTGTCTCCACAGCGTGTTGACCTCATGCCAATGACCAGGAAGGAGATCAATGAATTACTGTTGAAACTCGGATTTTACAAGAAGGAAAGTCCAGATGCCGAAGTGCCCGCTGATTTATACTATGCACCAATGATAGGTAGACCCGTAAAGCAGTCCAAACCCCTGGCAGGAAAACATAAGCAAGATGAAGAATTGATAGAATCAGATGAATTGAAGGAAGAATTTTAGGGCGACACAGTGGTTAGCACTGCTGCTTCACAGCTCCAGGGCCGGGTTCAATTTCAGCCTCGGGTGACTATCTGTGTGGAGTTTTCACTTTCTCCCCGTGTGTGCGTGGGTTTCCTCTGGGTGCTCCGGTTTCCTCCCACAATCCAAAGATGTGTAGGTCAGGTGGATTGGCCATGATAAATCGCCCCTTAGTGTCCAAAAAAGGTTAGGTGGGGTTACGGGGAGAAGGTGGAGGCTCTTTCCAAGAGCTGGTGCAGATTCGATGGGCCGAATGGCCTCCTTCTGCACTGTAAATTCTATGATCGCTCATTCTATGAAGATCTATAGACAACTGGTTGAAGCATAATCTCTCTGGCCACTAATTGAAGAGAAGGATAATAACCCACAAGTGGATTGTAAACCTGACTGGTTCTATCTTGGTTTGAAGCCTGCACTTTCCTGTCATGACACGGCTGCTTGTTAACCATCCATTTGTTCATTATCAACACCATCAATTTTATTTTTATTTAATTCCCAGCTAACTGGGGATGAAACCGTATTGACCGACTAGTGAACAAGTAGGTGGAGTCTGTTGGCAGATGTGTGTGGGGAATAATAGAAATCATCTCCCTGACTAACAAACCTACAGTCTATTGAACATCTGAGGCCCATTGGATCTGTTCTAACCTAAATCCCACAAATTGCCTCCTGCCACCTCTTGGATGAGATATGTTTGAAAATGGAAGGTCTGTCAATGGTAAACAGAACTGTCCTAGCTAGAGCACGTCAGGGTAAAGAACTGAGGTCAGCTGACAGCAACAACAGCAACAACAAAAGGGGGAGCTGATTGGTCCAAGGAGGTCCACACACCACAAGATTGGGTCCTGGGCCTGCTTATTGGCAGTGGCAGAGAAAATGCCAGCCTGGCGCCTTGGTACTGCCAGCTGACACTACCAGGGTGCCAGGCTGGCTGGCATGCAGGTGGCACTGCCAGGGTGACTGGCACACAGGTGGCACTGCCAGGGTGCCAGGCTGGCTGGCACGCAGGTGGCACTGCCAGGGTGCCAGGCTGGCTGGCACGCAGCTGACACTGCCAGGGTGCCAAGCCGGCAGTGCCAGGGTACCCAGGTGGCACCAGCAGTTCCAGGATGCTACCCTGCCCAGAGGGAAAGCACCTGGAGGCCTCCAATCCCTTGGGAGACCCCAAGTGCCATTATGTCTGATCCCCGTTTGTGGGGACCAGCACTAAACGGTGCTCGTCCGAGGTCTCCAAGACGAAGGGATTCGACCCCATGCCTTGTGTAGATCATGGGAATACATGGGACTCGCTGTCTCGCTCTAACATGCAGATTTTCAAAATAGTGATCCCGGCCACAATGGGTGGGATTCACATTGCGACGCCTCGCGGGGTCGTGTTAGATCTCGGGAGGTCATGTTACATCTGTGGCGAGCCGGGTAGATCCCGGAGGAGGGATAACCCAGCATTGAACAGCTGCGCTGCACCACGCCAGTGACTCAGCCAGAGTGAGTGACTCAGCCAGAGTGAGTGACTCAGCCAGAGTGAGTGACTCAGCCAGAGTGAGTGACTCAGCCAGAGTGAGTGACTCAGCCAGAGTGCGTGACTCAGCCAGAGTGCGTGACTCAGCCAGAGTGAGTGACTCAACAAGAGTGAGTGACTCAGCCAGAGTGAGTGACTCAGCCAGAGTGAGTGACTCAGCCAGAGTGAGTGACTCAACAAGAGTGAGTGACTCAGCCAGAGTGAGTGACTCAGCCAGAGTGAGTGACTCAGCCAGAGTGAGTGACTCAACAAGAGTGAGTGACTCAGCCAGAGTGAGTGACTCAGCCAGAGTGAGTGACTCAGCCAGAGTGAGTGACTCAGCCAGAGTGAGTGACTCAGCCAGAGTGCGTGACTCAGCCAGAGTGCGTGACTCAGCCAGAGTGCGTGACTCAGCCAGAGTGAGTGACTCAGCCAGAGTGCGTGATTCAGCCAGAGTGCGTGACTCAGCCAGAGTGCGTGACTCAGCCAGAGTGCGTGATTCAGCCAGAGTGCGTGATTCAGCCAGAGTGCGTGATTCAGCCAGAGTGCGTGACTCAGCCAGAGTGAGTGACTCAGCCAGAGTGAGTGACTCAGCCAGAGTGAGTGACTCAACAAGAGTGCGTGACTCAGCCAGAGTGCGTGACTCAGCCAGAGTGCGTGACTCAGCCAGAGTGCGTGACTCAGCCAGAGTGCGTGACTCAGCCAGAGTGCGTGACTCAGCCAGAGTGAGTGACTCAGCCAGAGTGCGTGACTCAGCCAGAGTGCGTGACTCAGCCAGAGTGCGTGACTCAGCCAGAGTGCGTGACTCAGCCAGAGTGCGTGACTCAGCCAGAGTGCGTGACTCAGCCAGAGTGCGTGACTCAGCCAGAGTGCGTGACTCAGCCAGAGTGCGTGACTCAGCCAGAGTGCGTGACTCAGCCAGAGTGCGTGACTCAGCCAGAGTGCGTGACTCAGCCAGAGTGAGTGACTCAACAAGTCTGCACATCCTCCCCGTGTGTGAGTGGGTTTCCTCCGGGTGCTCCGGTTTCCTCCCACAGTCCGAAGATTAGGTGGATTGGCCATGATAAATTGCCCTTAGTGTTGGGTGGGGTTGCTTGGTTTTGGGGTTAGGGTGGAGGTGTTGACCTTGGGTAGGGTGCTCTTGCCAAGAGCTGGTGCAGACTCGATGGGCCAAATAGCCTCCTTCTGCACTGTAAATTCTATGATTCTATGATCTAATGCCTGCAGCTATATGCAGTCAGCAAGGGGAACATGGAAACTAATATTTTAAAAATCAAATATTTGTTTCTCATGGCCTCTTCCTATCGCATTTCCAATGTCCCACGATCCCCAGCATTTCTTCAGGTGTCCATGTAGAAGAATCAGGTTGTCAGTAGGCTCACTGGCTGATTGGTAGCTGCACTCCTCTCCACTGGGAGCGAAGTGCATTCTTCACCAATCTCCCTGCCACAGATCCATCTGTCCATGACTGTATCGGTAGAAGTGACCACCGCACAGTCCTTGTGGAGACAAAGTCCTGTCTTCACATTGAAGATACCCTCCATCGTGTTGTGTAGCACTACCAGCGTTCTAAATGGGATAGACTTTGAACAGATCTAGCAACTCACGACTGGGCATCCATGAGGCGCTGTGAGCCATCAGCAACAGCAGAATTGTATTCAACCACAATCTGCAACCTCATGACCAGCCATATCCCCCCCATTCTACCATTACCACCAAGCTAAGGGATCAACCCTGGTTCAATGAAGAGGGCAGGAGAGTATGCCAGGAGGAACACTAGGCGCATTGAAAAATGAGGTGTCAACGTGGTGAAGCTACAATACAGTCTACCTGTGCACCAAACAGCACAAGCAGCAAATACTAGACAGAGCGAAGCGATTCCACAACCATTGGATCAGATCTAAGCTCTGCAATCCTGCCACATCCAGCTGTGAATGGTGGTGGACAGTTAAACAACTCACTGGAGGTGGAGGCCCCACAAATATCCCCATCCTCACTGATGGAGGAGCCCAGCACATATGTGCAAAAGTTAAGGTGAGGCATTTGCAACAATCTTCAGCCAGAAGTGCCGTGTGGATGATCCACTTCAGCCTTCTCCAGAGATCCATAAAACTATAAGTCATAGCAGCAGAAGTGGGTCATTCGGCCCATCGAATCTGCTCCGCCATTCAATGAGATCATGGCTTATCTGATGTGATAATGCTCAACTCCATTTTCCCACCTTATCCCCATATCCTTCTTTCAGTACTGATTAGAAATCTGTCTATCTCAGCCTTGAACATAATTAATGACCCAGCCTCTACAGCTCTCTGTGGTAAAGAATTCCACAGAAGTGCCGAGTGGATGATCCAACTTGGTGCCCACCAGAGGTCCTCAGCATCATAGATGTCAGTCTTCTGTCAATTTAATTCGCTCCCGCGATATTAAGAAATGGCAGAAAGCACTGGATACTGCAAAGGCTACAGGTCCTGATAATATTCCGGCAATAGTTCTGAAGACTTGTGCTCCAGAACTTGATGCACCGCAGCCAAGCTACAATACTAGTATCTACTCGGCAAAGAGGAAGTTTGCCCAGGTGTGTCCTGTACACAACAAGCAGAACAAATCCAACCCAGCCAATTACCGCTCCATCATCTGCCCTTGATCATCAGTAAATGTGATGGAAGGGGTCATTAACAGTGCTATCAAGTGGTACTTACTCAGCAATAACCTGTTCACTGATGCTCAGTTTGGTTTGTGCCAGGGTCACTCTGCTCCTGACCTCACTATAGCCTTGAGGCATTGCTTCAAATACTCACACAGCGGCGGCCATGTTTTATCTTACTTCCACTCTCGGCACACCAGCGTTTATACCAGAGAGAGCGAAGGTTACATCTTGTGTGGTCCTCCTGACTCTGCCTCTGGGCTATGAACTTCCTTCATAAGGAGGGAAATGGAAAAGTAAAGTTTAAAAAAAAAATCAGTAGCCCTGTGTTATCAATCTTGGGTCGTTTCCTCTTGCTGAAATGCTAATAAGAGGGCACATACCCAGCATGCTCCACGTTGCTGTCAACTGACTTCCACTTCTGTTATTCCCTACAATCCAACTGCACATATCCTGCATTGTGGGATCAATTAATTTTTAATATCTGAACCTCGATAAATGGAAGCACTTTGGAAATTAAATGCTACATGTTTAGCCCTTCAGAGTTTACTCTGATTCTGTCCAAATCGGGATAATTAAAGCAGGCAAACATCTCAGGCTGGGCAGGTGCTTTTTGCATACGAGCTCCTCGAGCCTCAGCAGGAATTCAAATGAAGCACTCAGCTGAAAGGTGACCAGGCTGAGAGCAGAGGTGGAACATTCCTGGAGGCAGAGGGTACCCTGTGCTGGAAGAACCTACTCGTCTCATTGTTGTTTGATGTTATTTTTGTCTACTGGATTACAATAAAATTCAACAGTTAATAATGCATCAGCAGTCTGTGTGAGTTCATCGGGCGTGGGCGGAAGACCTGGGTCAGTGACGGCTCAGTTTTTTCATTGATAGGGAAATGGGGAAATACAGCTCCGTGAGATACCCCTGGTCTCCCACCTCTCAGAACTGACTCCAATTACAAGGAGGAGATTTCTTGCCAGTCCTCTCTCTGATAGGGACTTGTGGAAACCAGTAGACTGACTCTCCCTACTGGTTCAGTCTGCATGCTAGTTATTTCCCCGTATGCTGTTATATCTGATTAATTCAGAGAAATGCAGAACGTGACACTCGTTCTAAATCCACACCAGGTTTATTTAGAATATTTTAAAATATCTTGGCAATTACAGGATTTCTACCGGTGCAGACTCGATGGGCCGAATGGCCTCCTGCACTGTAAATTCTATGATTCTATGCTCCTAACCCAAATTTCATAACTACCTGATTGATGTCAGTCACTTAAGCTCTCTCGCTCCACCCACAGCCATAAGCAATTGATCTCAGTGAACAGACCAACGCAATCAAACACAGATAAATCAAACCATTGAACAATATCCCGTCTGAGCCCCATATATCCACAGGAGTGTTGGCGAAGGTTGACACCGTGCCCTAATCTGGGAAGGGAAGGAAAAGCCAGGGTTTGAATGTTGTCTGGTGAGCTGTCCTGGAAAGTCTAAATGTTGTGTTGCAGTGTGGGAATGTCATAATACAGTGTGGAACTAGGTGGGAACATCACATTACATGCACGCACAGATTTAACCCCATGGTCAAACAGCCTAACGACACTCAGTGTCTAAACTGAAATGTGAAGCACAGTGACTTTGTTGAGATAATGCATTGGGGAACATTCACTTGTACAAAACTTCAACTAACAAATCCACGAGGACAGGACAAGAGCAACTAGTCCATCCA
Organism: Scyliorhinus canicula; assembly: GCF_902713615.1. Lineage (NCBI taxonomy): Eukaryota > Metazoa > Chordata > Chondrichthyes > Carcharhiniformes > Scyliorhinidae > Scyliorhinus > Scyliorhinus canicula. The sequence continues at coordinate 25,315,399 of NC_052146.1, read as the reverse complement.
TTTAAAATTGATGCTGAGGTCTGACATTTCCACAGGATTAACTAATTGTGCTTATTTTATACAGAGAGAAACAACAATATCCTACAGTGTTAGGACTGCAACACTCAATAGTATTGCCCATAAAGTTAAATTGAGAGATTTATTTTTCTCAATCAATCTTCAAATATTAAAATCACTCAGATACACTTGCTGGTTATATATTGGATTCAGAGTGCTTTACTCTGCATGAAATCCAGTAATCCATGCAAAATATTTCTATTCTGATTCAAAATAAAGCACTGTATTTTGAAATCTGGATTTGTATGTATGGATCTCCCAGTCCACTTCAACCTTCTGAAATTGACATCTGCTGAGGAAAAGTTCTACATGCGCCAGCTACCATTCAGTGCCGGCTACAAAGGCTGGCCCACCACCCTATCTTATATGTTAAGACGGTAGAAAGAGGGAAAATCGACCGTGGATATCTAAGGAAATAAGGGAGAGTATCAAATTGTAGGAAAGAGCATACAAAGTGGCAAAGATTGGTGGGAGACTAGAGGACTGGGAAATATGTAAGGGGCAACAGAAAGCTACTAAAAAAGCTATAAAGAAGAGTAAGATAGAGTATGAGAGTAAACTTGCTCAGAATATAAAAGCAGACAGCAAAAGTTTTTACAAATATATAAATAATGCCCAATAAACATTTTAATAATGGGAGATGAGGAAATGGCTGAGGAACTGAACAGGTTTTTTGGGTTGGTCTTCACAGTGGAAGACACAAATAACATGCCAGTGACTGATAGAAATGAGGTTATGACAGGTGATGACCTTGAGAGGATTGTTATCACTGAGGAGGTAGTGATGGGCAAGCTAATGGGGCTAAAGGTAGACAAGTCTCCTGGCCCTGATGGAATGCATTCCAGAGCGCTAAAAGAGATGGCTATGGAAATTGCAGATGCACTAGTGATGATTTACCAAAATTCACTAGACTCTGGGGTGGTCCCGGTGGATTGGAAACTAGCAAACGTGACACCACTGTTTAAAAAAGGAGGTAGGCAAAGAGCAGGAAATTATAGGCCAGTGAGCTTAACTTCGGTAGTAGGGAAGATGCTGGAAACTATCATCAAGGAAGAAATAGCGAGGCATCGGGATAGAAATTGTCCCATTGGGCAGACGCAGCATGGGTTCATAAAGGGCAGGTCGTGCCTAACTAATTTAGTGGATTTTTTTGAGGACATTACCAGTGCAGTGGATAACGGGGAGCCAATGGATGTGGTATATCTGGATTTCCAGAAAGCTTTTGACAAGGTGCCACACAAAAGGCTGCTGCATAAGATAAAGATGCATGGCATTAAGGGTAAAGTAGTAGCATGGATAGAGGATTGGTTAATTAATAGAAAGCAAAGAGTGGGGATTAATGGGTGCTTCTCTGGTTGGCGATCAGTAGATAGTGGTGTCCCTCAGGGATCCGTGTTGGGCCCACAATTGTTCACAATCTACATAGATGATTTGGAGTTGGGGGACCAAGGGCAATGTGTCCAAGTTTGCAGATGACCCTAAGATGAGTGGTAAAGCGAAAAGTGCAGAGGATACTGGAAGTCTGCAGAGGGATTTGGATAGGTTAAGTGAATGGGTTAGGGTCTGGCAAATGGAATACAATGTTGACAAATGTGAGGTTATCCATTTTGGTAGGAATAACAGCAAACGGGATTATTATTTAAACAATAAAATATTAAAGCATGCTGCTGTGCAGAGAGACCTGGGTGTGCTAGTGCATGAGTCACAGAAAGTTGGTTTACAGGTGCAACAGGTGATTAAGAAGGCAAATGGAATTTTGTCCTTCATTGCTAGAGGGATGGAGTTTAAGACTAGGGAGGTTATGCTGCAATTGTATAAGGTGTTAGTGAGGCCACACCTGGAGTATTGTGTTCAGTTTTGGTCTCCTTACTTGAGAAAGGATGTACTGGCACTGGAGGGTGTGCAGAGGAGATTCACTAGGTTAATCCCAGAGCTGAAGGGGTTGGATTACGAGGAGAGATTGAGTAGACTGGGACTGTACTCAGAATTTAGAAGGATGAGGGGGGATCTTATCGAAACATTTAAAATTATGAAGGGACTAGATAGGATAGATGCGGGCAGGTTGTTTCCACTGGCGGATGAAAGCAGAACTAGATGTAGGACTGAGTTTAGGAGGAACTTCTTCACCCAAAGGGTTGTGAATCTATGGAACTCCTTGCCCAGTGAAGCAGTTGAGGCTCCTTCATTAAATGTTTTTAAGGTAAAGATAAATAGTTTTTTGAAGAAAAAAGGGATTAAGGGTTATGGTGTTCGGGCCGGAAAGTGGAGCTGAGTCCACAAAAGATCAGCCATGGTCTCATTGAATAGCGGAGCAGGCTCGAGGGGCCAGATGGCCTACTCTTGCTCCTAGTTCTTATGTTCTTATATGGGATTATCTTACGGTTTTCCCTGCAGGCTGTATGTTAACTTCCCGGATGCCATTTGTCCCATATTTCCCGAGCCACGACTGAGAGACTGCTGAGGAATCTCCTCCTGCCATTGCCCTTGTATCTTTGTGTTCCTGCTCACCTACTGCTGTCAGCCCACTTGGCCATAATTTATGAGGTGATTTGGAGGCAAAGGGGAGGGGTGAGGGGTAGTTAAGTGAGTAGGGGGAGGCGGTTGGGAAGAGCGGCTGCTGGCAGAGTGAGTGGGAAAGGGGAATTGGGAAATTAGTTTGCTGAGTGTGGGAGAGGAGCTGGGAAGATGTGTGTTTGTTTGTTTGTTTATGTGTATTTGTGTGTGTCTGTTTGATTGTGTATGTTGTGTGTGTGTGTGTGTATGTTTTGTGTGTGTTTGGTGTGGGGGTTTGTGTTTGGTTTGTGTGTGTGTTTGCGTCTGTTTGTGTATGTGTGGGTGCGTTTGTGTGTGATTGTGTATGTGTTTGTGAGTGTGTGTGTTTGATTGGGTGTGTGTTTGGTGTGTGTTTATGTGTTTGATTGTGTATGTGTGGACGTGTTTGTGTCTGTGTGTTTATGTGTTTGATTGTGTGGATGTGTTTGTGTCTATGTGTGTGTTTATGTGTTTGATTGTGTATGTGTGGATGTGTCTGTGTCTGTGTGTGTTTGTGTGTTTGATTGTGTATGTGTGGATGTGTCTGTGTGTGTGTTTATGTGTTTGATTGTGTATGTGTGGATGTGTTTGTGTCTGTGTGTGTTTGATTGTGTCTGTGTGTGTGTTTGTGTGTTTGATTGTGTCTGTGTGTGTTTGATTGTGTATGCGTGGGTGTGTTTATGTCTGTGTGTGTTTGTGTGTTTGATTGTGTCTGTGTTTGTGTGTTTGATTGTGTATGTTTGGGTGTGTTTGTGTCTTTGATTGTGTATGTGTGGGTGTGTTTGTGTCTATGTGTGTGTTTGATTGTGTATGTGTGGGTGTGTTTGTGTCTATGTGTGTGTTTGATTGTGTATGTGTGGGTGTGTTTGTGTCTATGTGTGTGTTTGATTGCGTATGTGTTTGTGTCTGTGTGTGTGTTTGTGTCTGTGTGTGTGTTTATGTATTTGATTGTGTATGTGTGGATGTGTTTGTGTCTGTGTGTGTGTTTATGTGTTTGATTGTGTATGTGTGGATGTGTTTGTGTCTTTGATTGTGTATGTGTGGGTGTGTTTGTGTCTATGTGTGTGTTTGATTGTGTATGTGTGGGTGTGTTTGTGTCTATGTGTGTGTTTGATTGTGTATGTGTGGGTGTGTTTGTGTCTGTTTGTGTGTTTGATTGTGTATGTGTGGGTGTGTTTGTGTCAAAGTGTGTGTTTGATTGTGTATGTGTGGGTGTGTTTGTGTCTATGTGTGTGTTTGATTGTGTATGTGTGGGTGTGTTTGTGTCTGTTTGTGTGTTTGATTGTGTATGTGTGGGTGTGTTTTTGTCTATGTGTTGCTTGGTTGTGTATGTGTGGGTGTGTTTGTGTCTATGTGTGTGTTTGATTGTGTATGTGTGGGTGTGTTTGTGTCTATGTGTGTGTTTGATTGTGTATGTGTGGGTGTGTTTGTGTCTGTTTGTGTGTTTGATTGTGTATGTGTGGGTGTGTTTTTTGTCTATGTGTGTGTTTGGTTGTGTATGTGTGGGTGCGTTTGCATCTATGTGTGTGTTTGATTGTGTATGAGTGGGTGTGTTTGTGTCTATGTGTGTGTTTGATTGTGTATGTGTGGGTGTGTTTGTGTCTGTTTGTGTGTGTTTGGTTGTGTATGTGTGGGTGTGTTTGTGTCTATGTGTGTGTTTGATTGTGTATGTGTGGGTGTGTTTGTGTCTGTTTGTGTGTTTGATTGTGTATGTGTGGGTGTGTTTGTGTCTATGTGTGTGTTTGATTGTGTATGTGTGGGTGTGTTTGTGTCTATGTGTGTGTTTGATTGTGTATGTGTGGGTGTGTTTGTGTCTGTTTGTGTGTTTGATTGTGTATGTGTGGGTGTGTTTTTTGTCTATGTGTTGTTTGGTTGTGTATGTGTGGGTGTGTTTGTGTCTATGTGTGTGTTTGATTGTGTATGTGTGGGTGTGTTTGTGTCTATGTGTGTGTTTGATTGTGTATGTGTGGGTGTGTTTGTGTCTGTTTGTGTGTTTGATTGTGTATGTGTGGGTGTGTTTTTTGTCTATGTGTGTGTTTGGTTGTGTATGTGTGGGTGTGTTTGCGTCTATGTGTGTGTTTGATTGTGTATGTGTGGGTGTGTTTGTGTCTATGTGTGTGTTTGATTGTGTATGTGTGGGTGTGTTTGTGTCTATGTGTGTGTTTGATTGTGTATGTGTGGGTGTGTTTGTGTCTGTTTGTGTGTTTGATTGTGTATGTGTGGGTGTGTTTTTTGTCTATGTGTTTGGTTGTGTATGTGTGGGTGTGTTTGTGTCTATGTGTGTGTTTGATTGTGTATGTGTGGGTGTGTTTGTGTCTATGTGTGTGTTTGATTGTGTATGTGTGGGTGTGTTTGTGTCTGTTTGTGTGTTTGATTGTGTATGTGTGGGTGTGTTTTTTGTCTATGTGTGTGTTTGATTGTGTATGTGTGGGTGTGTTTTTTGTCTATGTGTGTTTGGTTGTGTATGTGTGGGTGTGTTTGCGTCTATGTGTGTGTTTGATTGTGTATGTGTGGGTGTGTTTGTGTCTATGTGTGTGTTTGTGCGTGTGTGTGGTGGGAAGCAACGCGGAGTGTCCAAGGGATCAGTCTTGGAGGCAGACTTTAAGAAACGGAAATTATGGGCTTGATTCTCCATCCTGAGACTTTGGGCGCGATTTATCGACCCCGCTGTTGTCAACGGGATTTCCCGGTGACTGCACCACTGATCGACGGGAATTCTGTGCGCTAGCGCGGGACGGAATATCCCGCCAGCGTGAACAACCGGTGGACCATGTCCTAAGTGCTCCTGCCGGAGTAGAAACGGTCCTGGAGGGGTGCCCAGGACTGATTCCCTTTCCTTTTCCATGAAAATCTATGCATGGAAGAGAGCTTGCGGGCAATACTGAAGTCCGGTGGCTAGTACCCCGCCCCACAATGCAAATCCTCCCCCCCCCCTCCGCTGAAAGTAGGGGCATCCTCCCCTCCACAACCACAGGAATAATGCGTCACCCCCCCCCCCCCCCCCACAGCATACACGCTGTGACCCGACCCCCTCCCCACATCCCCAACAGAGACCTTCCATCAGACCTACAACAAGGCCCCTATCATTCCTCCAACAGAGACCCACCAATAGAAATCCCCTTCAGAAGGGCAGTCCAGCCAGTAGGGTGAAAGGTCACTGCATTTTCACTTCCCCTTTCCCAACTACTGGCTACAAACGCACCAGCGTCGACTCCAATGCCTTCAGGCATCCCACGATTCTTGGGTTCTGTCCCTGGAAGCAATTCTCCAGGTCCTCCACCTTCTCCTTTAACAGCTTCTGGGTCTCCTGCATCACACCTATTTCAGCAGCCAACGAAGCAAGCTGCTCCTCGTGCTCCCCCACTGACTCCACTTTCCGAATAGCCTGACCCTGGGACTCCAGCCTCTGCTCCACGCGGTCAATTCCTGCTTTTAAAGGTTCCGCTGCCTTGGTTAGGTCATTCTGGGGCTCCTTCTCTGCCGACTGAACTTTTCATTTAAAAAGTCCACCAGTTGCTCCATCGACCATTGGGAAGGCAAGGCAGAACCTTTTGCCATCCTCCATCTTGACCTGTGGCGCACAAAGATTCTCTTGCTTTAACTGCTTCCTTTTTCTCACCCACTCTTGGTCCGTGGATCCATCCACCAGCCCCACCAGTCACATTGTACCTTCTTTCCACAAAACATCCACCCTACACTGCAAAACGGGGAAAAGGTACAAAAAAACAGCCTCGAGCGGGAGCTGCCAAATGTGTCACCACTCTAATCATGGCCGCCAACAGTAGTCCCATTTTCATCTTCCCACCGACACGGGCATGTCACCCATTGCTGCCACCCATGGGGGACCAGAGCATCAGAACGGGCACCAATCCCATTTTCAGGCCGATGCTCAATTCTCTGCCGGATCTGGAAAACCTGTACCAGCGGTGGGTGACGGAGAATCCATCTCTATATGTGGAATGTTGCACGGGTCTAGTTTTTAGACTAACTGATCTCGCCTGCATCTCCTATTTAAATGCCGCAATTTCCAGTCAAAGTACTCTACCTGTGGGGAAGTCAGTCAGATCTGGAAAGCAGGCAGGAGCAGTGGAAACTGTAATGTTCCACATCATGGTAAATCTCCAGGTCACAGACATGCACCAGGTTGAGTTTGTGATCAATCCACAGCTAGTGCAGGAATCTAGAAATCCTCAAAGGCACAATGATGGAAACAAAAGTTGGTGACATTGAGCAGGAAATTCAAGAGTTGTACTCAGTCGGAGAACAAGAAAAACATCATAAGGAAGATGAGGGTAATGGAGCCCACACCTGCAGCCGTGTCCATTATCCCAGGAGAGAAGTCCCAGAGTTACTCCCCCCTTTTGCAAAACCATGTGAAACCGACTCGCAACTTCAATAACAATATTCCAGTGCTCGGTTAGTGTTTGGCTGGAATATGATGATACATAGATACATGGAATGTACAGAACAGAAGGAGGCCATTCGGCCCATCGAACCTGCACCAACGCACTTAATCCCTCGCTTCCACCCTATCCCCATAACCCAATAAACCCTCCTAACCTTTTTGGCCACTAAGGGCAATTTATCATGGCCAATCCACCTAACCTGCACGTCTTTGGACTGTGGGAGGAAACAGGAGCACCCGGAGGAAACCCACGCAGACACAGGGAGAACATGCAGACTCCGCACAGACAGTGACCCAGCAGGGAATTGAACCTGGGACCCTGGCGCTGTGAAGCCACAGTGCTAGCCACGTGTGCTACAGGGCTGCCCATGATGTATCCCATTACAGTGTAGTAGGCAAGTGATAGTAATGTTTTGGTGGTTTTAAGAATATAAGTTAAAACTGGATTGAGTTATTTACAGCAGGGATCAGTAAGAGCAAGCTGACATTGGGGAAGTGCTGGAAAAGCACAAAAAAGTATTTGAACAGGGTGGACCAAATGATAGAATAAACCTTCAGTACAATATTAAATCATGTAATTCAGCAGGTTCTGCAAATGCAGACTTTCTGTTGAGATACCCTGTGATGACTGACTAATCTGCAGCCACTGAACTACCTGTGAATTTCTTTGCTTAGAGAAATGACATGTCAGCGTCTGCCAGAGACGTTGGTGAAGAAACACACAAGGGTGTGGTGCTCAGTAAAGTGCTCAATCATGTCCTGAATACCTGGCCTAAACAGTTTCATAGAATTTACAGTGCAGAAGGAGGCCATTCAGCCCATCGAGTCTGCACCGGCTCTTGGAAAGAGCACCCTACTCAAGGTCAACACCTCCACCCTATCCCCATAACCCAGTAACCCCATCCAACACTAAGGGCAATTTTGGACGCTAAGGGCAATTTATCATGGCCAATCCACCTAACCTGCACATCTTTGGACTGTGGGAGGAAACCGGAGCACCCGGAGGAAACCCACGCAGACATGGGGAGGATGTGCAGACTCCGCACAGACAGTGACCCAAGCCGGAATCGAACCTGGGACCCTGGAGCTGTGAAGCATTTGTGTTATCCACAATGCTACCATGCTGCCCCGTTCATTGATGAGAAATTGCAGGAGCATTTTACACATAGATATTAACTGAATATAGATGAAGGCTGTCTCTGATCTGCTTTTTTTTTAACAAACAATTTTATTGAGATATTTTTGGCATTGTAAACAGTAACAATATGCATTAGTGTGCAATTACAAAAAACAAACATAGTGCAAATAACCGTACCACTCACACAGATAGACTCTGATATGCTTTTTAAGTCAGTATTCTATCCCAGGTCTAGAAAGGAATTGTTAGAAGAATTTCATCAAGGGCACACAAGGAGAGTGTGTAAGAAAGCAGATAGAGATATTGAAGAGTCCTGAAAAGTTTGAAGTGTGATTCAGAATGAGAAATTATTCAAATAATGTTTCTTTCATTCCATGAAAACTGTGGGAACAAATACATGTCAGTTTCTTTGGAGTGAAAAGGGAAACAGTACCTTGAGGAAGGATTAGTTGGCAATCTAATTGTGAGAGAATCCTTGGGGATGAGTGACCATAACATGGTAGAATTATTTATCAAGCTGAATTGTGGGGTAGTTGATTCTGAGACCAGGGTCCTGACCCTCAATCAAGGTGGATAAATGTGAGGTTATCCACTTCGGTAGCAAAAATAGGAAGGCAGATTATTATTTGAATGGATGTAAATTGAGAGAGGTGGATACTCAGCGAGACCTTGGTGTGCATCAGTCGCTGAAAGTAAGTGTGCAGGTACACCGCAAGAGGATTTGAGTATAGGAATAGAAATGCTTCACTGCAATTGTATAGGGCATTGGTGAGGCCACACCTGGAGTATTGTGTGCAGTTTTGGTGCCCATATCCGAGGAAGGATGTTCTTGCTATGGAGGGAGTACAGCGAAGGTTTACCGGGCTGATTCCTGGGATGGCGGGACTGTCATATGAGGAGAGTCTAAATCAGTTAGGATCATATTCATTGGAGTTTAGAAGAGTGAGAGAGGATCACATAGATGATGGTTGAGGTATGAGCTGGCTGTGACGGACTCAGAAACATTACTGAAAGGAAGGACAGCAGACAGGCAACGGCAGATATTCAAGGAGCGAATAGGTGAACTCCAAAATTTGTTTAGTCCTATTTGGTGCAAGAGTAGAAAGGGGACTGTGGCCAAACCATGGCTTACAAGGGAAATTAGAGATAGTATTAGATTCAGCCAATACAAATTAGCCAGAAAAAGCAATAGACCTGAGGATTGGAACAGTTTAAAATTCAGCAAAGTCAGACCAAGGGAGCGGAAGAAGGGGAAAATACAATTTGAAAGTAAACTAGCGGGGAACATAAAAACTGACTGTAAAAGGTTCGATAGATATGTAAGAGAAAAAGATTACTAAAAACTAATATAAACCCCTCACAGTCAGAAACAGGAGAATCTATAACAGGGAACAAAGAAATGGCTGAGGAACTAAATTCATACTTTGCTTCAATCTTCACCAAGGAAGACATGAATAATGTACCGGAAGTTCTGAGAAGCGCAAGTTTTAGTGAGGAACTGAAGGCAATTAGTATTAATAAAGAAATGGTTTTGGGGAAATTAATCGGATTGAAGGGAGACAAATCTCCAGGGCCTGATAATCTTCATCCCAGAGTACTTGAGGAAGTGGCCGTAGAAATAGTAGATCCATTGGTGGTCATTTTCCAAAATTCTTTGGACTCTAGAATGGTTCCTACAGATTGGAGGAAAGCGAATGGAACCCCGCTATTCAAAAAGGGAGCTGGAGAGAAAACAGGGAACTATAGACCAGTGAGCCTAACATCGGTAGTAGGGAAGTTGCTGCAGTCAATTATCAAGGATTTCACAGCAGAGCATGTGGAAAGCAGTGGTGTAATCAGACAAAGCCAGCATGGATTTATGAAAGGAAAATCATGCTTGACAAATCTACTCAAATTCTTTGAAGATGTTAATAGTAGAGTTGACCAGGCAGAACCGGTGAATGCGGTTTATTTAGACTTTCAGAAGGCTTTCGACAAGGTCTCACACAGCAGATTAATATGTAAAGTTAAAGCGTGTGGGATTACGGATAGTGACTTGAGATGGATAGAAAGCTGGTTAGCAGACAGGAAGCAATAAAGTTGGAATAAATGGGTCTTTTTCTGATTGACAGGCAGTGACTAGTGGGGTACCGCATGGATCTGTGCTCGGACCCCAACTGTTCACATTATATATTAATGATTTGGATGAGGGAACTAAATGTATTATCTCCACATTTGCAGATGGTACAAAGTTGGGTGGGAGGGTGAGTTGTGAGGAGGATGTAGAGTTGATCCAGCGTGATTTGGACAGGCTGAGTGAGTGTAGTATAATGTGCATAAATGTGAGGTTATCCACTTCGGTAGCAAAAATAGGAAGGCAGATTATTATTTGAATGGATGTAAATTGAGAGAGGTGGATACTCAGCGAGACCTTGGTGTGCATCAGTCGCTGAAAGTAAGTGTGCAGGTACACCGCAAGAGGATTTGAGTATAGGAATAGAAATGCTTCACTGCAATTGTATAGGGCATTGGTGAGGCCACACCTGGAGTATTGGGTGCAGTTTTGGTGCCCATATCTGAGGAAGGATGTTCTTGCTATGGAGGGAGTACAGCGAAGGTTTACCAGGCTGATTCCAGGGATGGCGGGACTGTCATATGAGGAGAGTCTAAATCAGTTAGGATCATATTCATTGGAGTTTAGAAGAGTGAGAGAGGATCACATAGAAACTTACAAAATTCTAGCAGGATTAGACAGGGTAGATTCAGAAAGAATGTTCCAGATGGTGAGGGAGTCCAGAACTAGGGGTCATAGTTTGAGGATATGGGGTAAACCTTTTAAGACTGAGGTGAGGAGAAATCTTTTCACCCAGAGAGTGGTGAATCTGTGGAATTCACTACCACGGAAAGTAGTTGAGGCCAAAACATTGTGTAATTTTAAGAAGGAATTAGATATAGCTCTTGGGGCTAAAGGGATTGAGGGATATGGAGGGAGGACGGGATCAGGGTATTGAACTTGATGATCAGCCATGATCATAATGAATGGTGTAGCAGGCTCAAAGGGCTGAATGGCCTCCTCCTGCTTCTATTTTCTATGTTTCTATGATAGCATGTGGATAAATGTTGCGTCTATGCCCAAAACCACAAGTGCCCAAATTATTGTGGTTTTGAGAACTGGAGTTGCCAGAGGTGGTGGTTCACAATTTGCAGAGTTCGAAACATTTCTGAGTAAAAATGGAATCAAACACAGCCTAATATCAGCAGCTCACCCAGTATCGCTGCTGCAGCAAGACGTGCAAAGAGCTTGTGAGGAGGTACTTGCTAGCTGATAAGCTAGGCAGTCACTTCCACCTTTCTCAACACAAGCTGGACAATGTTCTATTATCTTACAGAATAACTCCCCAGATTGCCCACTTTATGAGTTAATGTTTAATCACACTGCTAGGATGAGGTTTGGTTTGCGTAAATCAATAGCAAATTAAGATAAAAAGCAAGGCAAATTTAAAGTCAAAAAGAAACTGAAAGTTTGCTGGTATCCGACAATTCACCATTAGAAAGCAAAGTGAGTGAAATTGTCAATGTCACAAGTCCCAGCCATTAAGTAGAGTTAACAGTCAGAAGTTCAGGTCTGACACAACCAGAGATGTTGAGGGTCAAGCTACTGGAAACGGAAGGAGACACGAGACAGGAAGAGAAATAAGACAGGCAGGTTAATAGAAAGAAACATATGTGGAAAAAAAGAAGAAATAAGTTGATTCTTTCATTATTTCTTGTAAAATTATAATATTTGTGTCAAAGACATAATGGTGTTCAGAAAAATACAACTTTTTTCACATGTAAATTACCCTTGTAGTATTGGTCATGTATCTTTTAATTGTGAATACAGTTAAAATAAATACACAATCCAACCTGTTAAAGTTTCAGATATTGCTGATGTTGGTTTAATTGTATTGTATTCTGGGAATACCATTTTACATTTTAATGTATACTTTTTTTGAAGTGGGGAGGGAGTGCAGTGTGTAAGAGCTCGGCATTTTGTACCATAGTCTCTGTTGGGAAGAAGCACAATAAAATTAGTTCAATAATGGTTGCCTGAAGTCAGTCTAACTCAGTGCAATGCACAACCACAAATAAACCCGAGTCACACCTCACTCACACCCCCATGTGCCCACTTTCCATCAAATGCAGCATCCCAGTTGATAACCCAGGAATGCCAAAGGTCATCCAGTGTAATCCAGGAATTGAACCTTGTACTGCTCCGCAGGACACTGATTGGTGCCCCTCCGAGGTTCTGGTGAGAGTTCAAGTGGTGAAATTGCTCAGCATTTAATTTTTCTGCATGGCACACAAGGTTGGTCTTTACTTAGTGGATATTGCAATTCAGAACCCAATCTGCAACAATATAGTGCATTTTAAATGACTTCTAGATTGGTACAGTGGGTTCCAACCGCAAATACTCATTGAGTTTCCAGCTTTGCAATGTGTTTTTGTGGAGCGAGGGAGGGATGACGTGGCAAGAGATCTTAAGCTGTTCCTGTCCACCATCTAGTGGGTATTTTTGGAACAGCGCTGGCAGAGATGGGAGCAGACATAGAGCTGTGAAAAGGTGAGGGGAAACAAAAAAGGACATTTTTTTAAAGATTAATCCAGTTTAGGGCACATGTCAAGCAATAGCAGAGGATTCATGGACATGATTTAACAGAAACATGGGGTGGGATTCTACGTGATTCGGTGCGATGGCCCGAAGCCAGCGTCAAAAACGGCGCGAATCACTCCTGCGTCGGGCCCTCCGAAACGTCGCGAATTCTCCGGCTGGGAATGGCCTCGCGACGGCGTCACCCATCACAGACGCGCGCGCCGTCACTGATGGTGCGTGGCGTCACTGCACAAAACACGCCTCTCCCCGGAGACCTGCCAAAATGGCCGCCCGCCACCCAGCGCCAAGTGAGACCCCCCACTGCCTGCCCCCCTTCCCCCTTCACCCAATATCCCCCTTCTCCCATGGCCCCTCATCCCCCATGTCCCCCCTTCCCCATGTCCCCCCTTCTCCCATATCCCCCTTTCCCCTTAGCTCCCTTCCCCCATACCCCCTTCCTCAATATCCCCCTTCCCCCATATCCCCATTCCCCACATTCCCCCTTCCCCATATCCCACTTTCCCCCCTTCCCCATATTCCCAAATCCCACCTTCCCCCATATCCCCTTCCCCCAAATCCCACCTTCCCCCATATCCCCCTTCTCCCAAATCCCCCCTTCCCCATATCCCCTTCCCCATATCCCCCTTCCCCAAATCCCCCTTCCTTCCCCAATATTCCCCTTCCCCATATCCCCTTCCTTCCCCAATATCTCCCCTTCCCCCATATCCCCCTTCCCCCATATCCCCCTTCCTTCCCCAATATCCCCCCTTGTCCCCCTTTCACCTATATCCCCCCTTCCCCAATATCCCCGTTCCTCCATGTCCCCCTTCCCCATGTCCCTCCTTCCCCATATCCCCTTCCCTCATATCCCCTCTTCCCCCATGTCCCCCTTCCCCATGTCCCCTTCCCCATGTCCCCCTTCCCCCACATCCCCATCACCTATTCCTCCCCTTTCCCCATATCCCCTTCCCCTATCCCCCCTTCCCCCATAACCCCCTTCCCCATATCCCCTTATCCCCTTCCCCCACTAACCCCTTCCCCAATATCCCTTTCCCCATATCCCACTTTCCCCCCTTACCCATATCCCCCTCCCCCATATCCCCTTCCCCATTCCCCATATCCCCATACCCACTTCCCCATATCCTCCTTCCCCCAAATGCCCCCTTCTCCCAAATCCCCCCTTCCCCATATCCCCTTCCCCAAATCCCCCTTCCCCCATATCCCCATTCCCCATAATCCCTCTTCTCCATATCCCCCTTCCACAAAATCCCCCCTTCCCCATATACCCCTTCCCCCAAATCCCACCTTCCCCCATGTGGTGAATGTAACTTAGTAATTCACACTGTATTTACCAATACCATTGTAAACGCAGTAGCGTTATCCGACCACTAGGGGGAGTAGCTCTGGGAATGCTCAGGAGTTTGTACAGGGCTCCACCCTTCGCTCCGCCCATGACTCCTCCCCCTAGACTGCTGTATAAATAACCGTGCCCAGAGCCAGCCTGCAGTTCATCGAGAGTTCAACAGGTAACAGGCTGGCTCTGTAGTAAGTAGATTAAAACCACTGTTCATATCTTAAAGCACGTGTCTAGTGAATTGATGGTTCCATCACCCCATATCCCCCTTCCCACACATCCCCCATATCCCACCTTTCCCCATATCCCCCTTCCCCCATCCCCCTTCCTCATAACCCCCATCCCCCATATCCCCTTATCCCCCTTCCCTCATTAACCCATTCCCCAATATCCCTTTCCCCATATCCCCCTTCCCCCATATCCCCCATATTCCCTCATCCCCCTTCCCCCATAACCCCCTTCCCCATATCCACCCATATCCCCCGTTCCCCCATATACACCCATATCCACCCTTCCCCCATAGCCCCTTCCCCCATATCCCACCTTTCCCCAATATCCTTGTTCCTCCATGTCCCCTCCCCATGTCGCTCCTTCCCCATGCCCACCTTCCCCCATGTCCCCCTTCCCCATGTTCCCCCTCCCCATGTCCCCCTCCCCATTACACCACTTTCCCCCATGCCCCCTTCCCCATGTCCCCTTCCCCATATCCGCCCTCCCCATGACCCCCTTCCCCTTTTCCCCCACGTCCCCCTTCCCCATGTTCCCCCTCCCCATGTCCCCCTCCCCATTACACCCCCTTCCCCCATGCCCCCCTTCCCCCATGTCCCCCTTCCCCATGTCCGCCCTCCCCATGACCCCCCTTCCCCCATATCCCCCTTCTCTCATGTCCCCTCTTCACCCATGACCCCCCTTCCCCCATATCCCCCTTCCCTCATGTCCCCTCTTCCCCCATGACCCCCCTTCCCCATATCCCCCTTCCCTCATGTCCCCTCTTCCCCATGTCCCCTCTTCCCCCATATCCCCATCCCCCCTTTCACCACACCCCCCTTCCCGCCTATCCACCCTTCCCCAGTAACCCCCTTCCCCCATATCCCCCAATATCCCCTAATCCCCTTCCCCCATTAACCCCTTCCCCATATCCACCCATATCCCCCGTTCCCCCATATACACCCATATCCACCCTTCCCCCATAGCCCCTTCCCCCATATCCCACCTTTCCCCAATATCCTTGTTCCTCCATGTCCCCTCCCCATGTCGCTCCTTCCCATGCCCACCTTCCCCCATGTCCCCCTTCCACATGTTCCCCCTCCCCATGTCCCCCTCCCCATTACACCACTTTCCCCCATGCCCCCTTCCCCCATGTCCCCCTTCCCCATATCCGCCCTCCCCATGACCCCCCTCCCCCTTTTCCCCCACGTCCCCCCTTCCCCAAGTTCCCCTTCCCCATGTCCCCCTCCCCATTACACCCCCTTCCCCCATGCCCCCCTTCCCCCATGTCCCCCTTCCCCATGTCCGCCCTCCCCATGACCCCCCTTCCCCCATATCCCCCTTCTCTCATGTCCCCTCTTCCCCCATGACCCCCCTTCCCCCATATCCCCCTTCCCTCATGTCCCCTCTTCCCCATGACCCCCCTTCCCCCATATCCCCCTTCCCTCATGTCCCCTCTTCCCCATGTCCCCTCTTCCCCCATATCCCCATCCCCCCTTTCACCACATCCCCCTTCCCGCCTATCCACCCTTCCCCAGTAACCCCCTTCCCCCATATCCCCCAATATCCCCTTATCCCCTTCCCCCATTAACCCCTTCCCCATATCCTCTTCCCCCATATCTCCCTTCCCCAATATCCCTCATATCCCCTTCCCCCATAACCCCCTTCCCCCATATCCTCGTACCAGAATGTCCCCTCTTCCCCCATGTCCACCTTCCCCCATGGCCCCCTTTCCCCATATCCCCCCTCCTCCATATCCCAACTCCCCCATATCCTTTTCTCCCATATCCCACCTTCCCCCAATATCCTCGTACCTCCATGTCCCCTCTTCCCCCATGTCCACCTTCCCTCATGCCTCCCTTCCCCCATGTCCTCCTTCCCCAATTACCCCTTCCCCATATTCTCCTTCCCCCATATCCTCCCTCCCCCTATCCTCCCTTCCCCCAATATCCCCCTTCCCCGATATCCCCCCTTCTCCCATATCCCCCCATTCCCCATATCCCCCCTTTCCCCATATTCTCCTTTCCAGTATACCCCCTTCCCTCATATCCCCCATCCCCCATATCCCCTTCCCCCATATCCCCCCTTCCCCCACATACCCCTTCCCCATATCCCCTTCTTCCATATTCCCCCTTCCATCATATCCCCGTTCCTCCATGTCCCCTCATCCCCCATGACCGTCCTTCCCCCATATCCCCTTCCCTCATATCCCCTCTTCCCCATGTCCCCTCTTCCCCCATGCCCCCCTTCCCCCACATCCCCATCCCCATATCCCCCTCCCCTTCTGCCATAACCCCCATCCCCATATTCCCCCCCATATCCCCTTATCCCCATAACCGCCCTTCCCGACATATCCCCCCATCCCCCAGATCCCCTTCTCCCATTACCCACCTTTCCCCATATCCCCATCCCCCATTTCACCCTTCCCCCATATCCCCCCTTCCCCATATCCCCCCTTCCCATATCCGCCCTATCCACTTCCCCTATATCCCCTTCCCCTTCCCCATATCCCCCTTCCCCCGTAGCCCCTTCCCCATATCCCCCTTCCCCCAAATCCCCCTTTCCCCCATATCCCCCCTCCCCATATCCCCCCTTACCCCATATCTCCCCTTCCCCATATCCCCTTCCCCTTATCTCCCTTCCCCCATATCCCCCTTCCCCAAATCCCCCCTTCCCCCATATGCCCCCTTCCCCATATCCCCTATCCCCCAAATCCCCCTTTCCCCAGATCCCACTTTCCCCCTTCCCCCATATCCCCCTCCCCATATCTCCTTCCCCATATCCCCTTCCCCATATCCCCTTCCCCATATCCCCCCTTCCCCCATATCCCCCTTCCCCAAATCCCCCCTTCCCCCATATCCCCATTCTCCCATATTCCCCCTTCCCCATATCCCCCTTCTACCAAATTCCCCCTTCCACATATACCCATTCCCCCAAATCCCAACTTCCCCCATATCCCCTTTCCTCCAAATCCCCCTTCCCCCACTATTCCCCTTTCCCTCATATCCCCTTCCCCATATCCCCCAAATCCCCCCTTCCCCATATCCCCATTCTCCCATATTCCCCCTTCCCCATATTCCCCTTCTACCAAATTCCCCCTTCCACATATACCCCTTCCCCCAAATCCCAACTTCCTCCATATCCCCCTTTCCTCCAAATCCCCCTTCCCCCACTATTCCCCCATATCCCCTTCTCTCATAGCCCCCTTCCCCCATATCCCCACCCCCATATCCGCTTTCCCCTATATCTTCCCTCCCCCATATCCCCTTTCCCCGATGTCCCCCCTCCCCCATATCCTCCTTCCCCCCATATCCCCCCTTTCCCCAATAAAACCATTCCTCCATGTCCCCACTTCCCCATGTCCGTCCTTCCCCCATATCCCCTTCCCTCATATCCCCTCTTCCCCATGTCTCCCTTCCCCATGTCCCCCTTCCCCGTATACCCCTTCCCCCACATCCCCCATATCCCCCCTTTCCCCATATCCTCTTCCCTCTATCCCCATCCCCCATATCCCCTTTATCCCCCTTCCCCATTAACCCCTTCCCCAATATTCCTTTCCCCATATCCCCTTCCCCCATAACCACATTCCCCCATATCCACCCATGACCCTCCTTCCCCCAAATACCCCCTTCCCCCATATCCCCCCTTCCCCTATATCTCCCATATCCCCCCTTCTCCCCTTTGCCCCATATACCCTCTTCCCATATCACCCATATCCGCCTCCCCCTATATCCCCTTCCCCTTCCCCATATTTCCCCTTCCCCATATCCCCCTTCCCCCAAATCCCCCTTCCCCCATATCCCCTATCCCCCAAATCCCCCTTTGCCCAGATCCCACTTTTCCCCTTCCCCCATATTCCCCTCCCCCTATATCCCCTTCCCCATATTTCCCCTTCCCCATATCCCCCTTCCCCCATATGCCCCCTTCCCCTATATCCCCCTTCCCCCAAATCCCCCTTTCCCCATATCCCACTTTCCCCCCTTCCCCCATATCCCCCCTTCCCCCTTCCCGCAAATCCCCAGTCTGCCATATCCCCTTCCCTATATCCCCCTCCCCCCATATCCCCTTCTCCATATCCCCCCTTCCCCCAAATACCCCCTTCCCTCATATCCCTCCTTCCCCCAAATCCCCCCTTCCCCAAATCCCCCCAAATCCACCCTTCCCCATTTCCATTTCCCTTTCCCCATATCCCCTTCCCCATATCCCCCCTTCCCCCAAATACCCCCTTCCCCCATATACCCCCTTCCCCCAAATCCCCCTTCCCCCAAATCCCCCCTTCCCCCATTTCCCTTTCCCCCATTTCCCTTTCCCCCATATCCCCCTTCCCCCATATCCCCCCTTGTCCCAAATCTCACTTCCCGCATATCCCCCTTTCCCCCCTTCCCCGTATCCCCTTCCCCCAAATCCATGCCCTCCCCCAACTCTCCTCCAGTGGTGCCTTCTCTTCTCCCAAAGTCACCCCATAAATTGCCGACACCACCCCCTACTCCACTCCCCTTGCTGTCAGCACCTCCTCCAACAGTGTGGAGGCCAGCGCCACCGGAAAGTTCTGTATCTCCTTTTTAGCGAAATCTCGGACCTGCGTATACCTCAACATTTCCCCCTTCCCCAATCCATATTTCGCCCTCTTCTCCTTCAATCCCGCAAACCGGCCCCCGAGAAACAAATCCTTTAATGCCCTAACTGCCTCTCCTCCCATCACCAAAAATTCCCAACCCACTTCCCTGGCACAAATCTGTGATTCCCCCGAATCGGCACTTCCCTTGACCCCGCCCCCAGGCATCGCCAGAGTACTTACTGAGCTGAATTAAACCATTTATCAGCTGGAAAATGAGAGTAAACAAATATTTGGGTGTAATTGTGAAAGAGGTGGAAATGAAGATTCCGTTTTAGAAATTCCAAATCAGCAACGTCAACTTGGAGAGAAGGAATTGAGGGATATGGTGAAAAAGGGCAGGTTGTTCGGATGTTTTGAGCCTTTTCTGTTCTGTAAAATATTTCTGATAATAATTGTGGAGCACTCCAGATAACGGATGTGATCGAAGGGCGTCGCCACGCCCGGCACGGTGACGCGAGAGGTCTCTTGCAAAATTCACGACACTCGGGACACCTCATGAGATCTAACGGGATCTTGCGAAATATCGCGATCTGGATCTCGCCCTCGCTAGACAAGATCCAGAAATGCATATTTAAATGAGGCATTAGGTTCATTAAATATGTCGGTGCCCAATTATCCCGAGGCCTGGGGGCAAAGCCCGCCCCTGGGCGACCTCATCATGGCGCCCTTTAGCTCTGGTCCACACAGATGTGAAGGGTTTGGGGGGAGGGGGGGGGGGGGGGGGTTGATGGGCAGGTGGACCAGGTGTCATGGCACCTGGGGGGAGGGGGCTCTCCCAAACCACTGGAGACCCCTGGGTGATCAGGGACAGGTCAGAGTGGCACCCTGTCTCACCCTCTGGCATCTGGGTACCTTGGCAGTGCCCGTGTGGCACCTTGACACTGCCAATGTGCCTGGATGGCACTTCAGCGCTGGTGGGACACTGCCATAGTGGCAGTGTCAGGGTGCCTAGGTGTCAGGGTGGCACTGAGTGCCAGGGTCTGAGGGGGACATTCCATGAAAAAGGGGACGGGGGGATATGAAGGGTGGGGGCGTGGACTGATGGGAAGATATGAAGGGGCCTCCTGAAGGTGGGTGGGGGGGGGGGGGGGGGGGGGGGGGGAGAAGAATGTGGGTCCTGAAACGGGGGCCTGAAATGGGGGTGGGGAGGCCTGAAAAAGGGGGGCCCTCAGTAACCCCACAGTGGGATGTCCTCACTTGGGTGTGGGATAATTCCCATGTGTATGAGGGGCGACTTTGCCCCTGGGAGTGGTGTGTGGGAGACCTTCAAGCTACTTAGAAATCAAGGCATCCTTTCAAAATGGCTGCCTGACCTCTGACCAGCGAGTTCAGCTCCCCACTGCTGAAAACATTTCTAAGTGTGGGCTTGATCGGGAAGAAACTCCCCAAGGCCCAAACAAATGGAAGTGTGGTTAAATATCGGTGGATCTCACCCAGAAACTGGCAAGAAACTCCTTGCCAAACACCCCCAAAATGGCACTTCAAAATGTTTCCGTTCCATAGGGCTGTAGATACCTGGGGGTGCAGGTGGCACGGGTTTGGGGGAGGGTCCATAGGTATAACATTACTAATCTGGTAGGGCGGGTGAAAGTGGATCTGGCAAGGTGGGATGGTCTCCCTCTGTCCCTGGCGGGCCGGGTACAGGTCATTAAAATGAACGTGTTGCCGCGATTTCTGTTTATTTTTAGTGCCTGCCGATCTTCCTGCCAAAGGCATTTTTTAAGGAAGTTGAAAAGATGATTATCTCGTTTATATGGGGGGACGAGGTGGCTAGGATTAGGAAGGTGCTGTTGCAGAGAGGACGGCAGCCAGGGGGTTGAATCTTCCGAATTTACTATATTATTACTGGGCACCGAACACGGAGAAGGTGAGGAACTGGGTTGGGGGGGCGGGGGGCGGGGGGGGGGGGGGGGGGGGGGGGGGGGGTGGGCGCGGGGAGCGGGGGGGGGGCGGGGGGGCTCCCAGTGGGTTAGAATGGGGGAGAGTCTGTGTAGGGGGTCGGGGCTGAGGGCGTTGGCAACAGCACCACTCCCGATGGCCCCGGGAAATACTCAGGGAGTCCGGTGGTAGTAGCGACGTTGAAAATCTGGAGGCAGTTGCTCCAGCACTTTAGGCTGGGCAGAACGTACAAACTCCACACAGTCACCCAAGACCGGAATTGAATCCGGGACCCTGGTCCCTGGCTCTATGAGACAGCAGTGCTAACCATTGTGTCACTGCGCTGCCTTGATCGTATTGAATGGCGGAGCTGGCTCGAGTGACTGAATTGCCTAATGCTGCTCCGAGATCTTATGTTCTAAGTATGCTCAAAGCTAAGGTGGACAGATTTTAATTCAGAAAGGAATCGAGGGTTATGGGGACAAGGCGGGAGAGTGGAGTTGAGGATTATAATATCAGAATAGTCATGATCTCACTGAATGGCGAAGTGGATTCAATGGGGTGAGAGGTTACTTCTGCTCCTACATTTTATGGTCGTTTGTAACCACTGCTCTGTTGAGTTGTCGTGCTGCTTTGCAAACAGTCGCCACTGAGGGGCGCTAAATGACCACAGTAAATATTTTACGATCGGACACCCAATGCTTTAGACGAGTCAATGTTTCACTAAAGCTAAACTGGGGAGCTCACCAAGGTTGACATAGAGAG
This sequence comes from Scyliorhinus canicula, assembly GCF_902713615.1. Taxonomy (NCBI): domain Eukaryota; kingdom Metazoa; phylum Chordata; class Chondrichthyes; order Carcharhiniformes; family Scyliorhinidae; genus Scyliorhinus; species Scyliorhinus canicula. The sequence goes on along the minus strand of NC_052146.1, from coordinate 25,293,833 downwards.
CTTCATTGTGTATGGGCAGTAATAAGCTCAGTGGGCTAGACAGCTGGTTTGTGATGCCAGCAACGCAGGTTCAATTCCCGTACCAGCTCAGCATTCTGAATTCTCCCTGTGTGTATCCGAACAGGCGCCGGAATGTGGCGACTGGGGGCTTTTCACAGTCACTTCATTGCAGTTAATATAAGCCTACTTGTGACAATATTTATTTATTTAATTCTGCTGTAGCATTACAGAACCCCAGATAATGGGGCTGTTTAGCTCACAGGGCTAATCGCTGGCTTTGAAAGCAGACCAAGGCAAGCCAGCAGCACGGTTCGATTCCTGTACCAGGTGCCGGAATGTGGCGACTAGGGGCTTTTCACAGTAACTTCATTGAAGCCTACTCGTGACAATAAGCGATTTTCATTTCATTTCATTTCATAATGCAGAACATCAGCACATTTGGACAAAAAAAAACTTTCAAGCTGGGAATGAAAAGTGAACTAAACAGTAGTGTTCAATTAGCTTAGAAGGTTAAAATTATGTAAAACGCATCTGCGACTGTTTATGTTTGTATATGGGCTGGGGCGGCAAGTGGCACAGTGGTTAGCACTGCTGCCTCACGGCACAGAGGTCCCAGGTTCAATCCCGGCTCTGGGTCACTATCCGTGTGGAGTTTGCACATTCTCCCCGTGTCTGCGTGGGTTTCGCCCCCATAACCCAAAGATGTGCAGAGTAGGTGGATTGGCCACACTAAATTGCCCCTTAATTGAAAAAAAGAATTGGGTACACTAAACTTATATTAAAAAAATGTTTGCATTGTCGGATTTCTGGTAACGCAAAGAGAGGACCCACACGAGCTGGCTCCCGCGACAAATCTGATTTTTTTTAACCCTCTTTTCTGGCGCCACAAACCGTTTAACTTTTAAAAACACATTAGTTTAGTAGAATAGAGAATTCTACCTTATAGAGATGCCCAGGGGAGACAAAAACAAGAAGGATTCAGGCCAAAATCTGTCGGCAGATTGTGAAACCTCACAGGAGTCTTCTGGAAGTAAGATGGCGGAGATGGTCTCTCCTTTTCCTTTTCCAACCACCCCACTAACAGCCGAGGATCCCGTTTGCATTTTGATCACTGAACCAGAGAAACGGGGTCAAGGTTTGGTGGTAGATCTTCAAAGATCGATGAAGGTAGCCTTGGCCTATATTCATTTGGCCTTCGAAATTATGAGAACGTTGAGGTTCATGGCGCCACAATTAAAGGCATCGAAACGGCACGAACAGCTCACCGTGATCAGCTCATTCAGTGGTCAGATGTAACAAATCATTGAAGGCCAAGCTGAGTGACCTGGAAAATGGATCCAGAAGGCAGAACATTTGCATTGTTGGGTTGCTGGAAGGGATGGAGGGCCGTATACTTACTGAATATTTTTCGGGCACGTTTTGCAAAATGGTGGATGAGGGTGATGAGCCATTAATTGAACGCGAGACGAGTTGCTGTACAAAAGTTAGGCTTTAATAAGCTAGAACTTAGCCCTGCGGTCGACTACAATAAATGGACGACCGCCGGGCGTTCTGACTATTTATACCTCGGTATGGAGGCGTGGTTAACTCAGCCTCTCGACCAATCGGAGGGCCGTCACATGACTGTGGGTTCTTCTTCACCGAGCCGTCTGACCTGGCTCAGTGGGTGTCTTGGGTGGATTTCTTGACTTTACTGCACCCAAACGATAAGGACTTTTTTTTTTGCATGTCCATCATGCATATTCCTGCATTGACTTTTTTTATTTTTGATAGGGCTCCCCTCCCTTTAGTGGCTACAGCTGAATACTCAGCGATTGTTATCTCCGATCATGCCCCACATTTTGGCGATCCATTGTTAGAGTCCAGTCCTGACCAATGCCCATCCTGGAGATGAGACACCACTCTGCTGTCAAACAACAATTGTTGTGTGTGTTTGTCTAACGCCATAGAGGATTACATTAAACTAAACAAGACAGACGCAGACACTTTGGGAGGGCCTTAAGGCCGTCATTACGGGAGGAAATTATTTCATAGAGGGCGTATATGCTGAAGGGAGTCAAGTTGCAGCAACAGAGGCTGGTGGATCCCTTCCTATAGGTGGATCCCCAAACTAGCTCGATGTTACTCCGGAGCTACAGGCAAGCAGGAACAGAATCACAGACCCAGTTCGGCCTGCTGTCCACTGGCAGCGAGGACAGTCCTATCAAAAATAAAAGTCGACTTCCGGTGGCAGCATGTAGGAGGAGGTGGCATGTTGGAGGGCTCCTGCTCAAGGCTTGATTTTTTAAGAATTTAATGCCCGGTCTCGGGGACAATTCTTGGTTAAATATTTGCAAGAAGACATAAGGAAGAAAGATGTCCAAAACTCAAAGGAAAGCTGCCATGTAGAAGGAGGCTAATGAAGGTTCACCGTCGAGTGGAAGGGTCAGCTCAGGAACTGGAAGGATGGCGGAGGCTGGGTCGTTGGGCCGAACCCGCACTATTCACGGCAGAAAAGATGACCGAGGTGATGGTTGTGGAGTTTGAAAAGCAGTTTGCAAAACACATGGAGGTGATGATGGGGAAGGAGATGATGGCGGCAATGAAGGAGGCGATTTCCCCAGTGAAGGCGGTGGTTTCCAGAGCATCGGCCGAGGTGCGGGAGCAGGGTGAGAAACTGAAGGAAGTGGAATTGGTGTTGTCGCAACACAGCAATCAACTCACCTCGATGGGGAAGGAGATGCAGAGGGTGGTGGAGGCCAACAAGGGTCTGCGAGCCAAAATGGAGGACTTGGAAAATAGGTCTAGGCGGCAAAATCTGAGGATCGTGGGCCTGCATGAAGGGGTGGAGGACCCGAGGCCGACAGAGTATTTTGCCAAGATGTTGGCGGAGCTGTTGGAGGAGGGGGAAGATCTTTCTCGGTACGAACTGGATCGGGTTCATAAGGCATGGAGGCCTAAAGCAAATGTGAATGAGCCACCAAGAGTAGTGATTATTTGCTTCCGTAGGTACCGCGTTAAGGAGAAGGTCCTGTGTTGGGCAAAGCAGACGCGGGAGTGCAGTGGGCTGGAGCTGGTATACGGATATACCAGGACTTTACTGTGGAGTTGGCGAGGAGGCGGGTGGCATTCGGCCGACTGACTATATATATTAATGGTGACTATGGGCGATTCCTGATTCCTTTTTGTTTTTTATTTAATGTTTATGTTGTCATGTGGGCTGTTGTTTGGGGGTTGGTGGTAGGAAGGGATTGTTGTTAATAAGGGGATTGACATTGTTCTGGGCACCGTTTACTGTTTGTTAGTGGGTGTAAATTTTGAAGAAAATATGAAAAGGGAGAATAAAAAATATTTTTTTTGAAATTAAAGAAACTGCCAAGGTTGTGCGTTGTGATGATCTGCATAAGGCAAATTTGTACATAATAATATGCACAACCTATGACCACTAGGTGGCAGTGTAAACTCATTACATGAAGTAATGAGTTCTCCGGTCCCCAGACGCGGTTCCGGTAGGCGGCCTTCAAAGAGGTCCCCGCGGCGATTCACCGAGTGCAGCTGGCCATGTTCCCGATGGCGTGGTTCTATCATGGTTCCACCTGTCAGGAACTCGGCATGGCGGCTGCGGACTCAGTCCGCAGACGCGCTGGTGGAGGGCGGGGGGATCATTCACCGTGGGGGGGCTCCAGGACGGCCAGGCCACCGATCCGCGGGTGCGCGCGCGCATGTTCTGGGGGGGGGGGGCTTATGTTTTCGGTACCGGTCCACGGTGTGGGCCATGTCACGTGGGGTGGTCGGCACAGGCCGCTGCCCTGTGCATGCACGGACCCCTGACCGGAAGTGCAGGGCCACGTATCAGCAGCCGGAGCTGCGAGGACCGGTACCCTGCTAGCCCCCTGCAAATCGGAGAATCACCCTGGACTTTCTCCAGGTAAGTCCAGAATTATTCGCGTGCGTCTTTTTCCGGGCGTGTGTCATAGCCCCATTATTGGAGAATGCCGCCCCACATTCTTTGTAGTCATGGGCCGGGAGTCTCCGAGCCTCCGCGTCGCAATCACGCTTGGCATGGGGGCGGAGAATGGGGCGTCAGACCCACGATCGGGACCGACGCCTTCCCGTGATTCTCCGGGGCCCGGAAAATCGCCGCCAGTCGCACGTGCATGGTCGACGCGATGCTGGTAGGGGGCCATTGAAAGAGGCCCCCACGGCGATTCTCCACTGACACCTGGCTGAGTTCCCGCCAGCCTGGTTCACTGATGGTTCCACCCGGTGGGAGCTCGGAGTGGCGGCTGCGGACTCAGTCGATGGCCGCCCTGGAGGGGAGCGGGAGGATCCGTCACCAGGGGTGACCTCCAGACTGGCTAGGCTTGCAATCAGGGGCCACCGATCGGCGGGTGCGCGCAATCTGGGTGGGGGCCTATATTGTCGGGGCCTGCCCACTGTATGGGTCTGCCATGTTGCCTGGACCTAGGAAGTGCAGGGCCCCGTATCAGAAGCCAGAGCTATGTGGACTATTCCGGGCCCTGCTAGCCCCCTACAAAACGGAGAATCACTTTAGACTTTCTCCAGGTAAATCCAGAGTGATTCGCGCCAGTTTTCTCGCAGGCGTGGGGACATAGCCACATTATCAGAGAATTCTGCCCATGATCTCCAGTGATGACAAGGAGACTCATGCCATATTAAATAGCAATGTATTTCTTTCAATCTGCAGCAACAGTGAATTAATGGCGGATAATCACAAAGATAAATGGACAGTGCCACTAAAGATAATTGGCACAGTGATAACAGTCAAGCTCGACACTGGTGCAAGAGCCAACCTCATTAACCTGTCTGATGTAAAAAATCTGCGAATTCAACAAAAAATAGTTACTAGAACAGTATTGTTAAGAGATTATAATGGTAACAAAATCTCGTCGTTAGGAGCATGTGAGATTGATGGCGATGTCAAAAACAAAATGCACAAGTTGAAATTTTCTGTGGTGGCGGCCGACTGCGAGTCCTTAATTGGAGTTGAGGTGTGTGAGGAGTTACAGCTCGTCCAATGAGTCGATAGTGCAGACAATGCTGCAACAGGCCCTCATCCCTCAGGAGACCCCATACTGAATGATTTCCCTGAAATTTTCCAGGTTTATGGTAAGTTATCATACACATACAAGATTCAATTAATGGAAGATGTAAAGCCTGTGATTCATGTGCCGAGATGTGGCAGCACGGTAGCATGGTGGTTAGCATAAATGCTTCACAGCTCCAGGGTCCCAGGTTCGATTCCCGGCTGGGTCACTGTCTGTGCGGAGTCTGCACGTCCTCCCCGTGTGTGCGTGGGTTTCCTCCGGGTGCTCCGGTTTCCTCCCACAGTCCAAAGATGTGCGGGTTAGGTGGATTGGCCAAGCTAAATTGCCCGTAGTGTCCTAAAAAGTAAGGTAATGGGGGGGGTTGTTGGGTTACGGGTATAGGGTGGATACGTGGGTTTGAGTAGGGTGATCATTGCTCGGCACAACATCGAAGGCCGAAGGGCCTGTTCTGTGCTGTACTGTTCTATGTTCTATGTGTGCCGGTGCCATTAAGGGTGAAACTAAAGGCAGAGTTAAAGAGAATGACTGCCTTGGATCAAGCATATTGAAGCCCCTACAGATTGGGTAATTCCATGGTCTGTGTAAAGAAGCATAATGGGGACATAAGAACCTGTATGGCTCTGAAGGATCTGAATCTTAATATTAAAATGGAACACTACCCTATACCACAAAGTGCAAAAAGAAAGCTGAAGACACGGTCTATTGGCCGGACATCCTCTGGGATATTGACACAATGGTACAAACCTACACGCGGTGCAGGAGACTGAATGTCTGCACACAGTGCGGGAAGCAAAAAGAGGCACAGGTACAAACTGCTTCAGCTCTAAGTGTTGGAGAAATCTGCTGATCCCGAAGCAGAGAAGTAACCTCTTTGTCAAAAAAAGGAGCAAGGGAGAGATTTCAAGCCAAACCCACAAAGAAGCTTGCCAATGAGTCTACAAAATGCCTCAAACCACTATGATGCAACCACCAGAAGAAGATGCAACAGTCCTAAAACATCTGAAGAACATCTGGAACAACTACAACAAGAGGATGATGCATCAATACACGAAGAACATCAAACTCAAGCAACAAACATTCAAGAACACGAAGAACCGTTGCAAGTTCAGCTGACACTGAGACGGTCTACAAGAAGAAGGCGCAAGCCAGAAATCCTGAACATGTAATAGATTGTAAAAAAATATAATTCTGAACATACATATAGTTATGCATATCATGATGAAATGTAAAAAGTAATTTAATGCATGTAAATAATTTCATTTTTTCAAAGAAAAGATGATGTGATGATATGCATAAGGCAAGTTTGTACTTAATGTTATGCACGGCCCCTGGCCACTAGGTGACAGTGTAAACTCATCATGTGACCCTATGGTCTGGGAGTTGGGAGTCGGTCGTGCTGGAGGATAGACGTATTTTGCAGTAGTTTTACAATAGTTAATTAGTGTTAGGAGTTTATTATTTTATTTATCCTAGTTATCTCATCACGCAATTGTTATACAATAAATTATTTAAACTAAATGATCTGTAGTTCATCATTCACTTCAGCCAGTCTACAGAACATGACATGCGTCAGTTACAACGCTCCAGAGTTTTGAGTATGGGGAGAAGGCCAGTCATTTTCACCTTCATGTGAGATGCCTAGGATACACAATAAGGGCAGCAGTCTCTACCCCTCTCCAGGTCAACGCAGCTTTTAGATCTTATTATGGTGACCTGTATAAGTCAGAATCCCCTGCAGATAAATTGATCATGGCTGACTTCTTAGACAGTCTGCATATCCCAGCTGTTGAAGTGGGCAAGAGCAGTGAAATAGGTTCCCCATTACGCTTAGACGAGATTTTAAAATGTATTGGGGTGTTTCAATCCGGCAAGGCCCCGGTACTGATGGCTTCCCTGTTGAGTGTTACATAAAATTCTTGGAGCAGCTCATACCCTTAATATTGGAGATGTTTAATGACTGTGCCGGGGTTCATTCCTTCTGACCCTCAATCAAGCCTCAATCTCTTTACTCCTTAAGGGGCACAAGGAACCAGTCGAGTGTGGTTCATATCGATGCATTTCACTTTTAAACATGGATGTTAAGCTGCTGGCTAAGGCCCTGCCACTCTGGCTGGAGCCTTGCTTCCCAGGTATAATTTTGGAAGATCAGACAGGCTTTGTGAAGGGCCGACAATTGTCAGTCAATATTCGTCGCCTTTCAAACGTTATTCCTTCCCCTCCCCAGCACTCGGGCCTGAGGTGATGGTATCGCTGGATGCTGAAAAAACATTTAATAGAGTGGAATGAGATTGTCGATTCGAGATCAACGACAGAGTTGGATTCAGCCATAAATTTGTCTCTTGGATTTGTCTGGTGTACCATGGCCCCTGCTGCCAGAATTGGCATGAAGACTCTACACTTAGGTGACTTCCCCTTGAGTAGGGGCACTAGACAGGGCTGCCTTCTTTCCCCACTTCTCTTTGCCTTGGCAGTAGAGCCTCTCTCTATAGCATTGAGGGCCTCTGATCAATGGAGGGCTATTGGACCCGATCCCCTCCATAGACAGCACAATGAAGACACATAGTACATTTGGCCTCTTCTCTGGTTATAAAATGAATTTCGGTCAGAGTGAGTGTTTTCTGGTGAGAATCTCCAGAGGTGGAACAATCTCCCTCTGTCTCTGGTGGGTAGGATCCAAACAATTAAAATGAATGTACTTTCCAGGTTTTTATTTTTCTTTCCCTATTTTTTTCCCAAATCCTTTTTTATCAAGGTTAACAAATTGTTTTCTATTTTCACTTGGGCGGGTATGAGTCCCAGTATCTGCAGTGTTCAGCTCCAGCAAGGCAGGTGGATAGAGGCTTGGCTCTCCTAAACCTTTTGTGTTATTATTGGGCTTTTAACATCCAAACCATTTTGCAGTGATTTGCGGCAAAATGAAGGCCTTACTCGTGCTCTTCATTCTATAGTTACTGCAGCGCTACCCTTCTCGCCTGCTAACCTTTCCTCAAATTTGGTTGTGGTGTCATGTACCTGTCCCTTTGAGAAAGGTTTTGTTTGACTACATGTTTTGTAGCACGGCTTCAGTGATGTAATTTGTGGGTGGAGCTGGGCTGTGGCTGTCAGGTGAGAGAGGATTTAGTGTTTGGATTTCAGTTTGTTGCTTTGAACTGCAGAAGAGAAGCAGTGTTTCCCTGTTTTCTCTGTTTTTATTTTAAAGCTGTTCCAGGGAACTGAAAGCACATTGGGTGTGGCAAACTGCACTGGTAACACTGCCGTGAGGGCAGCATGGTAGCATAGTGGTTAGCATCAATGCTTCACAGCTCCAGGGTCCCAGGTTCGGTTCCCAGCTGGGTCACTGTCTGTGTGGAGTCTGCACGTCCTCCCCGTGTGTGCGTGGGTTTCCTCCGGGTGCTCCGGTTTCCTCCCACAGTCCAAAGATGTGCGGGGTTAGGTGGATTGGCCATGCTACATTGCCCGTAGTGTCCTAAAAAGTAAGGTTAAGGGGGAGTTGTTGAGTTACGGGTATAGGGTAGATACGTGAGTTTGAGTAGGGTGATCATTGCTCGGCACAACATCGAGGGCTGAAGGGCCTGTTCTGTGCTGTACTGTTCTAAATTCTAAAAAACTTTAAAGATAGAGTTGCTTTCCGGAAGGAGTTTTGAATCTGCTAGTTGGAGGCGGGACCAGAATCTCAGGGAAAGGACCAGTCCCATTCAAGTGAGATTACAGTGTGCTGGGCCCTGCCCTTAAACAGGGTTTTGGTTTTATTGGATTTTGTATTGAATTGGAACAGCTACTAAGGGGGATTCATTAAGGGTTATATACATAGATTACTGTAGCTGTTGTGTGTTTTTTCATGTTTGTAATTGAGAACAACTTCTTGCTAAGTGTTTTATATATGTTAGCTACATTCTTAGAATAAACTTTGTTTTGATAAAAGTGCCTAGGAAGTCTGATGTATCACACCTGAAGTGAAGGCTCTCGTGCTCATCCTAGCCAAGTTCAACATAAAAGTTATAGTTCATGAGCTTCATAATATACTTTGGAGTTTCTAAGCCCTGACCTGTAACAGTGGTCTCGTACCTCAGGATTTGCAAACAATTTTGGGAACACTTTAAGCTTTTTACTCTATTTTCTTTAGCCCCATATTTGTAACACTTACTTCTTCTTACCTTCTGGTTTGGATCCTTCATTTAGACCTTGGAAGGCAAAGGGGCTTCATTATTTCAGGAACCTATTTGTAGAGGGGAGATTTTCAAGCTTCAGTTACCCAATTCTAGCCTTTTTTGTTATTTTCAGATTCCTGGCTTTCCCCGTAACGTTTTCCCTTCCTTTCCTTTGGCCCTGCTTGGCTCCTTGCTGAAGAAGGACTTATCCCTGGCTCAACCTGGCAAGGGATATATTTTGGACCTATATGGCTATATTCTCTTGTCAGATCCTGTCCCATTGGGTGGGGTGTGGGCAAGATGGTAGAGGGAACTGGATCTCGTACTTACTGATGAGGTTTGGAGGGAAGCTCTCTACAGGGTAGCACGGTGGCACAGTGGTTAACACTGCTGCCTCACAGCACCAGGGACCCGGGTTCAATTCCGGCCTTGGGTAAGGAGTTCTCTGTAAGGAGTTTACTCTTCCACCCCGTGTCTGCGTGGGTTTCCTCCGGGTGCTCCAGTTTCCTCCCACAGTCCAAAGATGTGCAGGTTAGGTGGATTGGCCATGACAAAACTGCCACTTAGTGTCCAAAGATGTGTAGGTTAGGTGGGTTATGGAGTTAGGGCGGGTAGTTGGGCTGAAGTAGGATGTTATTTCAGAGGATTGGTGCAGACTCAATGGGCAGAATGGCCTCCTTCTGCACTGTAGGGATTCTATGATTCGTAAGGGTGAACTCCATGTCCTCTTGTATCCGGTTGAGTTTAATACAGTTCAAGGAGTTACACAGGACGCACTTAACCAAGGCAAAGATGAGTGAGTTTTTTCCTGGACGTGGAAGACAAGTATGATCGTTGTTTGTTTGTCCCAGCTAACCATACACATCTGTTTTGGTCCTGACCCAAACCTGCCAGCTTCTGGGTTTCTTTTTTCAACACTATATCGGAGATTCTCCAGGTAGATCTCGAGTCATGTCCATTGGGTAGCCATATTGGCCATCTCAGAATCACCGGCTTTTCGCTCTGGGATAGGGGCGGATGTTGTCACCTTTGCCTCACTGGTAGTCCGGAGGCAGATATTGCTCAGCAGGAGGTTTCCCATCCTAACCAGTGCTTCTGCCTGGCTGGGCAATTTAATGACATTCCTGCACTTAGAAAAACTTAAATATTCCATTGGGGGTGGGTGGGGAAGTTCTACATTAGATGGCAATCATTTATTTCCTTTTTTAAGGATCACCATCATCTGTTAGAACAAAGACAATTACAGCACAGGAACTGGCCCTTCGGCCCTCCAAGCCTGTACCGACCATGCTGCCCATCTGACAGTGGCGTGCAGAGGTCTGGTGATGCCCGGGGCAAATCTTGATTGTATGCCCCAAAGACTCAAGTATAAGGCCTAATATACTGAGAAATATTATGAGAAAGGAAAACATTTTGAATATATAAACACAGATGAAACATGAAATAAACGCTTTATTCGATTTTAATATAAATCAATCAAATTTATTAAGTTCTTTTCCCCAAATGATACCTCCTGTCACAAAACACCTGAACTACTTCACTTTTTACATCAGCTGTGAGAAATTCTTTTTCAATGCTTATTAAAGCCAGGTTGGTCAGTCGCTCCTGTGACATAGAAGACCTCAGATATGTTTTTATTAATTTCAGTTTTGAAAATGACCTTTCACAGCTTGCGACTGAAAATGCAATTGTAAGCAGTAATCTGTATGAAACACACAGCGTCGGAAAAACATCCCTCCCATACTGCAGTAAAGACTCCAGAGCATCTTTAGGATCAGGGGGAACTCTGATCAGGGGGAACTCACAAAATCAATAATTTCGTCATATAACTGAATTGCAACCACATCATTGTCATAATAATTTGCAAAGTCTGAACATTCCTTTTTTAATTTCTCTTTTTCTTGTTCATCTTCAATCACTACTGAATTCAAGTTCAGAAGAAAAGAAAATCGGTCACTGAGTCTTTGAAGACGGACACTGCGGTCTTCAATTTCAGTTTTTAATCTGTTCACAATCTCTACCATTACTCTATTCATTTCTTCTTGTGCCGTCAGTCCACTATCTCTTGCTGACTCTCCAGGCATTATTCTTCTTCTCCTTGTTCGTGCAATTGGTATTTCCCAATTTTCACAATATTCATTGGCTAAATCTATTGCATTGTGGATAATTTCGTCATTCTTCAAATTCAAGATATGAATAAGTCCTCTCAGATCACAAGAAGCTTCATGGAACCCCATTTTCGGATCCTGCAAACGTTTTGAGACTTTCTCCACTGATGATAAAACTGAGTACCAAAAATTTTATAAAGCTATAAACGGGAACTGTTGAATAGAGTTCAGTAGCGATCCTGCATCAGATTTAGTTTCCCTTGAAAATTCTCCTTCCAGCAGGTATTGAAGGCTTATTCAACAATAACGTTGTCACACTCTTCGTGGATTACTTTCACAGCATCATGGCTGGAACTCCATCTTGTGTCACACTGTCTTTTCACAGTCCGAGTGACAAATGATTTTAACACTTCCCAACGAGAAGTAGATGAAGAAAAAAAAGTAAAGAGTTTTTCTAGAATGCCAAAAAATGTAACAACAACAGGTTGCACCTCACTTGCATGGAATTAACAGGAAAATTGCAATAATATGACCGATAAATTACACATAGCAGATACAAAGACATATCTCACACATTTCTCAGTCAGCCCATTCAGCACGTATCGCATTCATTTCAGCCACAATATCCTTCAAAACGTTGAACTTCTTCAAATCAAATTCCATCTTCATTTCTCTAAAGCTTTAGCACCAAGTCTCATCAAACACCGGCATTACTTCACCCAATTTCCACAAATATAATTTTCACAGTCGACACATTTCCAGATCCCTTCTTCTTCACAAAACCCTGGTCATGTGGGGCCTGTTTTTGCACTATGCCAGTGCATAAAGGGTCCCCAAATCCAGATATAAAAGCTCTATTCAAGATCCGAGCTCCAGCAGCTTGCAGTCAAGTCTCTGAGAATCTCCCATTTATAGGACCCTGGGCTTTAAGTATAAAGGGTAAGAGGACAAAAGTTAAGAGGCCATGATGAATCTTTATAAAATACTGGTTCTGTCCCAAATGGGTGCCCCTGGCCCAAATGTCAAATTCTGGGCACGACAGTTTAGTAAGTTGACAACTATAGAGAGGGTGCAGAGAAGAGTTTTAAAATGGATCAAAAGATAAAGATAAAGAATAAATAAAATGCACCCATGGTGGCATTGCCGTCGATTCGGGAGAATTTGCGCCCTTTCTGTTCCCGCTCCAGCCGCCGAGTGCAAAGCCGCCTCTTCACCAGCGGCGACCGCAGTGCGCAGGCGCGCTCTGGCCGACCGCGGTGCGCAGGCGCGATCCATTCTCTGCACGCCGCTGCCCCCATCCAATGGATGACCGGGGCCAGTGCACCGTCTGCACGCCACTGCCATCTGAACTAAAACCTCCTACACTTCTGGGGACCATATCCCTCTATTCCCATCCTATTCAGGCATTTCTTAAGATGCCCCTTAAACGTCACTATCGTATCTGCTTCCACCACCTCCTCCGGCAGCGAGTTCCAGACACCCACAACCCTCGGTGTAAAAAACTTGCCTCGTACATCTCCTCTAAACCCTGACCCTCGCACCTTTAACCTATGTCTCCTAGTAATTGACTCTTCCACCCTGTGAAAAAGCTTCTGACTATCCACTCAGTCTGTCCCTCATAATCTAGCAGACATCTATCAGGTCACCCTTCAACCTCTGTCGTTCCAGTGAGAACAAAGCAAGTTTCTCCAACTGCTCCTCATAGATAATGCCCTCCATACCAGGCAACATCTGGTAATTCTTTTCTGTACCCTCTCCAAAGCCTCCACATCCTTCAAGTAGTGTGGTGACCAGAATTGAACACTATACTCCAAGTGTGGCCTAACTAAGGTTCTATACAGCTGCAACATGACTTGCCAATTTTTAAACTCAATGCCCCGGCCGATGAAGGAAAGCATGCCGCATGTCTTCTTGACTACCTTGTCCACCTACATTGCCACTTTCAGTGACCTGTGTACCTGTACACCCAGATCATTAAAGGAAGGATGTGGAAGCATTGGAAAGGGTGCAAAGGAGATTTACCAGGATGCTGCCTGGTTTGCAGGATGGTTTTATGAGGAAAGGTTGAGGAAGCTAGGGCTTTTCTCTTTGGAGCGGAGGAGGATGAGAGGCAACTTAATAGAGGTTTATAAGATGATGAGGGGGATAGATAGAGTGGACTTTCAGAGACTATTTCCTCGGGTGGATGTAGCTGTTACAAGGGGGCATAACTATAGCATTGAGGGTGGGAGATATAGGAGGGATGTCCGAGGTAGGTTCTTTACTCAGAGAGTGGTTAGGGTGTGGAATGGACACTTTAGGAACTTTCAAGCGGTTATTGGATAGGCACACGGAGCACACCAGAATGACAGGGAGTGGGATAGCTTGATCTTGGTTTTGGATAATGCTCGGCACAACATCGAGGGCTGAAGGGCCTGTTCTGTGCTGTACTGTGCTATCCCTCTGCCTATCAATACTCTTAAGTGTTCTGCCATTTACTGTATATTTCCCATCCGTATTAGACCTTCCAAAATGCATTACCTCACATTTGTCCGGATTAAAGTCTATCTGCCATTTCTCCGCCCAAGTCTCCAACCGATCTAAGTCCTGCTGTATCCTCTGACGGTCCTCATCGCTATCCGCAATTCCACCAAGCTTTGTGTTGTCTGCAAGCTCACTAATCAAACCAGTTACATTTTCCTCCAAATCATTTATATATATATTACAAACAGCAAAGGTTCCAGCACTGATTCCTGAGGAATGGAACTAGTCACAACCCTCCATTCAGAATCGCACCCTTCAGTTCTGTATCCATCTTGCCAGCTCACCTCTGATCCCGTGTGACTTCACGTTCTGTACCAGTTTGCCATGAGGAACCTTGTCAAAGGCCTCACTGAAGTCCATATAGACAACATCCACTGCCCTACCCTCACCAATCATCTTCGTCACTTCCTCAAAAAACTCGATCAAATTAGTGCGACACGACCTCCCCTTCACAAAACCATGTTGTCTCTCGCTAATATGTCCATTTATTTCCAAGTGGGGGTAAATCCTGTCTTGAAGAATCCTCTCCAATAATTTCCCGACCACAGATGTAAGGCTCACTGGCCTGTAATTACCAGGATTATTCTTGCTACCCTTCTTAAACAAAGGAACAACATTGGTTATTCTCCAATCGTCCGGGACCTCCCCTGTAGCCAGTGAGGATACAAAGTTTTCTCTCAAGGTCCCAGCAATTTCCTCCCTTACCTCTCTCAGTATTCTGGGGTATATTCCATCAGGCCATGGGGACTTGTCTACCGTAATGTTTTTCAAGACCACCAATAGCTCCTCCTTTTTGATCCGACATGACCCAAACTATCTACATCCCTTCCCCAGACTCATCATCCACCAAATCCTTCACTTTGATGAATACTGACGCAAAGTACTCATTTAATACCTCACCCATTTCCTCTGGCTTCACGCATAGATTCCCTCCCCTGTCCTTGAGTGGCCAAACCCTCTCTCTGGCTACCCTCTTGATCACTATATATATGTACAAAAAGCCTTGGAACTTTCTTATTGGCCACGTTTCTTAACCTCTTGTAGCCCCCCTGCCTTCTTGCTTAAGTTTCTTTCTACTTTCCTTGTATTCCACACTTGCTCTGCGTGTTCTCAATCTCCTAGCCTTGACAAATGCTTCCTTTTTCTTTTTGACTAGGCTCACAATATCTCGTGTCATCCAAGGTTCCCGAAACTTGCCATTCTTGGGAGGTTTAGTTATAGTGTTTAAGTTTTAGTTTGTGGGGCGGCACGGTGACGCAGTGGTTAGCACTGCTACCTACGGCGCTGAAGATCTGGGTTTGATCCCGGCCCCCGGTCACTGTCTGTGTGGAGTTTGCACATTTTCCCTGTGTCTGTATGGGTTTCACCCCCACAACCCAAAGGTGTGCAGGGTAGATGGATTGCCCACACTAAATTGCCCCTTAATTGGAAAATGAATAATTGGTTATTCTAAATTTATGAATGTTGCACGTTTTACTGTGGTTGTAAAACGCGTTTATTGGAGTGTATTAACACGCCTCCGTATTCGACGTGTGCTTAACACTACTAGGCTCTGTTCTATGTATTTATTCAGCTCTGGAGTCGCCAGGTGCCGTATAGACACCGTCACAAGTATTCCAAGGTCAAGTTCAAAGTAATAAAGACGATACACCGATTAGTAAGGTTCAAACGATCAATATTTATTATACAGTTATAATAAATACTCATGCACACACTAAGAGACTAAGCTATAACTAAACTTAAGTGATCAGAATACTTATCTAACAGGAACAGGCAAGGTCAGAGAACGAGGCCTTCGTCCTGGTCTTGTACTGCAGCCTTCAGCAAGCGTTCTGGTACTGGGGGTCTAGTGGGCTTGGATCGCGTAGCGAGCGTTGAACTTACGGTTTCGGCGGCTGGTGCTCAACGGCTGGAGTCAGGATGCAAGATGTCTATCAGGGTCGGAGCACGGGTTTAACAGACCGGGCTATGTGGGGAATTTGCCTTTATACCCCTCTCTAATGTCCTTGCCCCCTTCTAGGCGGGCTCTACCTTTCGGTACCGATTGGAGCGTTTCCAAACGGTTACCTTCGAAATCCTCCAATGCGAGGGCCTTCCTCGATGTTGGGGGGTGGTTTCGATATTCTTTACTCTGGTGCCATCCTGTCTGCGCAACCAATTAAGTGTTACATTGAGATGGAAATGTTGCCATTGTTCGTGCCTGGATCTGGGCTGCCTCATCAGAATGCTAAGCGCTTTGCCATTAACACCTTTGGCTTGGAGATCTTGCACCTGGCCAGAAACTGGTTTGCTGCTTGCAAAATGCTAATTAGTTGAGAGCAGACTGTCTGCTCTCACTAAACAGGCTTTTCCTTCTGTCTTCCATTTTACTTTGGCTCAGTGTCCATTTTGCGTGGCCAGCATGGCTACAATGAAACAAAAGTTTTAGTTTGTGTTCTTGATTGAGGATTAGTTTGCAACTTTTTTACATTGTACCCGTACATTTTTGTTGGTTGATTGTTTGTAATAAATGGAAAGAAAGATGGAAGAAAGATGGCGCCGGAGTGAGGTGACTTCTTGCAAGCTGTGCCCAGCATACCCTCTAATTGTATCTTTTACTCTCATTCTATGCTTCTAAAATTTCATGCTAACTCTTTTAAACTCTCTAACAATGTTCTAATTCAATTACTTACAGATTTAGTGATCTTTAGGACCCTGGAGACACCTGAAACTGACGACCTGAAATCGACCCGGAGCAGCCGACCACGTGTGAGCAGCTGCTGGAGCTGCAATCCCCGCCCTGGGGATTCCCAACAGCGGCTGCCAGAGACCAGGAAAACGCCCTAGAAGCCAGGGCCTTCACTCTGAGGGCTCCCTGAGACCTGGAAAACACCACAGAAGCCGGGACCTTCACTCTGCTGCTCTCCAACGACCATACCAGCAGCGCAGCAGATGTAGCCCCCGGCCCCCCCCAGCTTCCAACCCCACTGACCCAGAGAGCTGCCACCCTCTGCAGGCCCCAAGCATTCCTTCCCCCCCCTCGACAGTCACCCCACACTCCTAAAAATCAACTCCCACCGCCTAACAATCACTAATACTGCTCTTTTAAATTTACTTGCAGGTCGAGAGATCCTCCATCCTCTGAAGGAAGACCGAGATTTGGAAAGGACCCTGCGGACCCCAACACGGATCCGGCCATCGCCTCATCCGCAACCACGATCCCAGAGACGTCATCCACTTACCGGTCTTCACCCCATCCACGCCGGAGCGTGGTCTGGACATCCACTGACCTGTGAAGACAAACCGCAGCCCGACAGGGACCCGGAACGCTCGACCGCGCAGACCCACCTATCGACGCAGGAACCGCAAGCAAGGCAACAAATCCTCCATCCACACACCGACCAGAGTGAATAACCTCATTGGACCCAACTATTCCCTTAACACTGCATACTCTCACCGTCTCCCAGGCTCGAAAAGAAGCCGTCACTCCAGGAAGTGTGGAAAACGTGCAGGCCTGCAGGTGAGAGTGAAACAACGCGGCCCCAAAGCCCCTCTGCCTAGCTTACTCCTAGCTAATGTCCAATCTCTAGAAAACAAGCTACACAAACTTAAAGCCAGACTCACTTTTCAAAGACTTTAAGGGACTGCTGTGTGCTCTGTTTCACAGAGACATGGCTCACTCCTGCTTCACCAGACAGTGCCCTACAACCAGAGGGCTTCTCAATCCACCGAATGGACCATACGGCGGCCTCAGGCAAGGCAAGGGGAGGTGGGGTCTGCCTCCTAATCAACACCTCCTAGTGCCTAGATGTAGCAACACTGGCGAGTTTCTGCTCCCCAGACCTAGAATACCTGACCCTAAAATGCTGCCCCTACTACCTTCCGTGGGAGTTCAGCTCCGTTATCCTGACGGCAGTTTACCTCCCACCCCATGCGAACGTGAAAATCACACTGGACGAAATATTCACCACCACAAATGGCCTTGAAACGAAACATCCCGAGGCCTTGTTCATTGTAGCTGGGGACTTCAATCAGGCCAAGCTCAAGAGCGTACTACCAAGTTACCACCGATACGTCAGCTGTTCCACCAGAGGCCCAAACATCCTGGACCACTGCTACACAAATATCAAACATGCTTCCCGCTCTATCGCCCGCCCACGCTTTGGTGAATCTGACCACAAGGCTGTGCTCCCGCTCCTGGCTTATAAGCAAAAACTGAAGCAGGAGAATCCGTCAAAGGAAGTCGTGCATTGTTGGTCTGAGGAATCAGATGATCTCCTACGGGACTGCTTAGAGTCAGTGGACTGGTCAGTATTTAAAAACTCTGCAACCAGCTTGAAGGAGTACGCCACTACAGTAACTGACTTCATTAGTACGGGTTCAATTCCCGTACCAGCCTCCCCGAACAGGCGCCGGAATGTGGCGACTAGGGGCTTTTCACAGCAACTTCATTTGAAGCCTACTTGTGACAATAAGCGATTTTCATTTAATTTTCATTTCAAAGAAATCCATCAAAGTGCCAAAAGACCGCACCGGACCAAGCTCGAGTCCCAGGCTAGCCACATGGACCCCGCTGTCTATGGCAAGGTCTGCAAGACATAACGGGCTACAAGACGAAGACATGTAAAATCATCGGCTCCAACGCACCCCTCCCTGATGAGCTCAGCGCATTCTATGCCCGCTTTGAGCAAGAGGTCAGCGAGAGCGAGCCCTCCACCCCAGAAGCTGCGGATGAACCTTTATCTGAGATCACCATTGCAGACATCAGAGCAGCCTTCACGAAGGTCAACCCATGGAAAGCCACTGGCCCGGATGGGGTATCCGGACGAGCACTCGGGCCTTGCGCGGATCAGCTGGCGGGGGTATTTGCAGACATCTTCAACCTCTCTTTACAGCAATCTGAGGTCCCTATCTGCTTCAAGAAGACGACCATCATCCCTGTACCAAAAAAAGTCAAGCAGCATGCCTTAATGACTATCGTCCAGTGGCTCTGACATCCATCATCATGAAGTGCTTCGAAAGGTTAGTCAGGGCACAAATCAACTCCAGCCTCCCGGATTGCCTTGATCCACTGCAGTTCGCCTACCGCTGCAACAGATCCACAGCAGGTGCCATCTCCATGGCCCTGCACTCTACCCTGGAACACCTAGATAACAAAGACACCTATGTCAGAGTCCTATTTATCGACTACAGCTCAGCCTTCAACACCATTATTCCTACGAAACTCATCTTCAAACTCCGTGGCCTTGGCCTCGGCTTCTCCCTCTGCAACTGGATCCTGAACTTTCTAACCCACAGGCCACAATCAGTAAAGATAGGCAACAACACCTCCTCCACGATCATCCTCAACACCGGTGCCCCAGAAGGCTGTGTCCTCAGCCCCCTACTATACTCCTTATACACCTATGACTGTGCGGCCAAATTCCCCTCCAACTCGATTTTCAGATTTGCTGATGACACCACCGTAGTGGGTCGGATTTCAAACAATAACGAGACGGAGTACAGGAATGAGATAGAGAATCTGGTGAACTGGTGCGATGACAATAATCTCTCCCTCAATGTCAACAAAATGAAGGAGATTGTCATCGATTTCAAGAAGCGTAGTGGAGAACTTGCCCCTGTCTACATCAATGGGAATGAAGTAGGAAGGGTCGAGAGCTTCAAGTTTTTAGGTGTACAGATCACCAACAGGCAGTCCTGGTCCCCCCATGCCGACACTATAGTTAAGAAAGCCCACCAAGGACTCTACTTTCTCAGAAGACTAAGGAAATTTGGCACGTCAGCTACGACCCTCACCAACTTCTACAGATGCGCCATAGAAAGCATTCTTTCTGGTTGTATCACAGCTTGGTATGGAGCCTGCTCTGCCCAAGACCGCAGGAAACTACAAAAGGTCGTGGGCACGATTCTCCCGACAGGAGACTGAATGCCGACGCCGGAGTGAAACCCGGAGTGTTTCACTCCGGCGTCGGAGGCCGCTCTTCGCCCCCTATTCCCCCCCCCCCCCCCCCCCCCCCGGGGCTAGGAGCGGCGGCGCGTGAATCCCGAGCGCCCGGCCTTGACGCTTGCGTCAAAGCGGCGCGCCGGGAATGACACGGCTGGTGCCGCCGAAGTGACGTCAGCCGCGCATGCGCGGTTGCCGTCTTCCCCTCCGCTGCCCCGCAAGACATGGCAGCTTGATCTTGCGGGGCGGCGGAGGGAAAAGAGTGCGTCGTTTACAGACGCCGGCCCGACGATCGGTGGGCACTGATCGCGGGCCAGACATCTGCTGGGCACGCCCGTGGTGCTCGACCCTCCCTCCGCCCCCCACAGGCCCCACATTCACCTGTCGCGCGCTGTTCAAGCCGGCAGCGACCAGGTGTGGTTGGCACCGGCGTGAACCGGTCGGGTTCGGCAGGCCGCTCAGCCCATCCAAGCCGGTGAATCGCCGGTTGCCGTGAGAAACGGCCTGTCGAAAAAAGCGACACGCCATTTTTGAGGGGGTGGAGAATCGCGGGGGGTGCCAGGGCGGCGTGGCGTGATTCGCCCGGCCCTCCCGCGATTCTCCCACCTGGCGTGGGGTGCGGAGAATCGCGCCCCGTGAATTTATCCAGTCCATCACGCAAACCAGCCTCCCATCCATTAACTCTATCTATAATTCCCACTGCCTCAGAAAGGCAGCCAGCATAATTAAGGACCACACGCACCCCGGACATACTCTCTTCCACCTTCTTCCATCAGGAAAAAGATACCAAAATTTGAGGTCACGCACCAACCAAGAACAGCTTCTTCCCTACTGCCAATGGACCTCCCTCGTATTAAGTTGATCTTTTCTCCACACCTTGCTATAACTGCAACATTATATTCTGCAGTCTCTCCTTCCTTCCCTATGTACGGTATGCATTGTTTGTACAGCATGCAAGAAACAATACTTTTCACTGTATACTAATACATGAGACAATAATAAATCAAATCAAATATTGTTAGTGTTATTATATAAATCTTCAATAAATATGCTTAAAAAAATTATGCGCATTGTTAAATGCAATATTAAGTTTGAAAAGGAAGAGCATAATAATACAATTTATGCCACTAATTATAATATGTAGCACAGAGTAGGTATCTGCTGTAATGCATCCTGGGATCAAGATGATGGGTGATTTCTCCACCTTGCGGCTCCCAGATCGCAATCCCCTGTGGGATAGAAAATCAGGAACGAAGCCAGGTGCCGACCTGATCGGGATGGTCCAACACCCGCCCCTCCCCGCTGGCAGTGGGAATGAGGTGCACGACCGCGTGTCAGCGGGGCATGTAAATTAATGCAACCCATTTGGATCCATTTGGGGGCCCGGCGCCCTATGCCCTGGCCTTCCATGATTTTCCGGTCCCCGAGGCCGGGTGCGGATAACCTGCGGTCTATACTGGTGTGCCCTGATGTGGTGGGCCTCGTGGTGGGCCAAGGCGATAACCCCCCCCCAAACGCTGGTAGAGAGCCTCTGAGCCCAACTGAGGGCCACCTCCCCACCACAATGCACGGCCTACTCAACCCCCTCTACCAGATCCCCCCCACAGGACCCTGGAATAGAGGATCCCCCACAGTGACCCCCTGTCTAAAGGGACCTCCCTACAGGCCCCACCAACACAGATACCTCAACCCACACAGAAAGCTGACCCGTCTGTAAGCTAGAGAGCAGTCCAGGCAGCGGCAGTGAGAAAAATCAGGGCTGTAACACTTATCTTGACGCTTTACATGTCCATTCCTCGAAGAACAGCTGTAACCTGCATCTGGTTCCCACAGGTCATTCATCTGCACGCCATTCATAGCTCTCTAGTAGTGGTCTGTGATCGACAGTCTCTACAAACCATCTGCAGCTTTGATTCATTCATGTCCTTTCATAGTTCAGTGGCCTAAGTGGTGAAACCCTAATGTTTACAAACATTGGGGTCGCTGGGGAGGGGAAAGGGGAGTGCGGGTTGGGTCACCACCATACTTGGGGGTGGGTCGGGGGGGGACACCCAGGAATTCCTGCCATGGGAGGCTGCTGTTCAATGTTTTGGTGGGGGAGGGGGCGGGGTCAGGGCTGCTTTGTGGTATGGTTGGGGGTGGCCGGCCGTGGGACCTCAATCAGGCCACTGCTCAAAATGGCGGCCCGATAGCGGGATTCTCTTGGGAATCCCACATATTCCACAACATGTATAAATTTGGATGGCAAGGAAACTGAATTGCTTGCTGGTTTGCGCTCCCAGGGGCATTATAAACTGGTTGCATTTCACCACCAGCAGGAGGGTGAAGTCTCCCAAGTGGAGAATCCCACCCAATATTTTTACAAAAAGCTGTAAGTTCTGAAAATATGAAATCAAAATAAAAATGTTAGAAATGTTTGTCAGGAACTGAAAAGTGAAAACACAGGGATCAATGCTGGGGCCTTTGCTGTTTGTTATATACATTAACGACTTGGATGTGAATGTAGAAGGTATAATTCTTAAGTTTACATATGACACAAATATTGCTGCTGTTAATGGTGAGGATAGTCTTAGGTTACAGACTGATATTGATCAGATGGTAAATTGGGCAGAGCAGTGGCAGATGGAATTTAATCCTGATAAGTATGAGATGATGCATTTCGTGAGGTCTAATAAGGCTAGGATATACACAATGAAAGGTAGGTCCCTAGGGAGTATTGAGGAACAAAGGGACCTTGGTGCACAAGTCCGTGGATCCATGAAGGTGACAGCACAGGTAAATAGGGTGGTGAAGAAGGCAAACGGAATGCCTGCCTTCATTAGTCGGGGAACAAAATATAGGAGCAGGGAGGTCTTGGTACAACTTTATAAAACATTAGTCAGGCCCACAGATGGAATATTGTGTGCAGTTCTGCTTGTCCCACCATAGGACGGACATGATTGCACTGGATGGGGTGCAGAGGAGGTTCACCAGGATGTTGCCTGTGATGGAAATTTCAGCTGAGGAGAGGTTGGGTTGTTCCCTCTGGAGCAGAGGAGGCTGAGGGAGATCTGATTGAGGTATACAAAATTATGAGAGGCATGAGATAGGGTCGATCGTAAGAATATTTTCCCCATGACTGCGGTGTCTAGGACCAAAGGGCATAGGTTTAAGGTGAGGAGTAAGTGGCTGAGAGGGGACCTGAGAAAACATTTCTTCACCCGAGGGTGGTGAAAATATGGAGCTATTGTGCTGCCTGAGAGGATGGTGGAGGCAGGTACTCTCACAGCATTTAAGAAACATCTGGACAAACACAAATTGCCAAGGCATAGTGGCTCTGGACTAAGTGCTTGTAAATGGGTTTAGTATAGATTGGTATTTGATGGTTCGCATAGACATGGTGGGCCGAAGGGCCTGTTTCTGTGCTGTATGACTATGACAATTAAAAGTTTTGGGTAGGTATACTTGGTCAGAAGTCATCAGATATATTACCATCAGAGGGGAAGTGGCGGGGTTTACGATTCTTAACAAGACCTGGAAGTTGTTACTTTTTCAGATTTGTGCACTTCTTTAATTTATTTGATAGAAAGTTTATTTTACTGCACTGGCATTTATGTATGTTTAAAAAAATGTTTTTATTTTTTCCCAATTTTCTCTCCTTCTGCACTAATGGTGCTAATTTGTGGTGAGTTTGCCCATAGGCTTGGTTGTGGTGAACCTGGACAGGGAGTACTAACAATTTATTTGACACTCAGCACATCTAATTTGAGCTCCATCCTTCCTGAACTCGACATCCACATGATACACCTTTCAACAAAAGTCACTGAATCAAGATTGATTCTGAATGCAATAACCCTCATGAGATCCACGGGGACGACCCAATTGATCTCCCCGAGGGGCTCATGGAATAAGAGCCCATCAGCTGGGGCTCCTAGAATCAACCCTTAAATTATCGGTACTCCCGGTTGGGACGTACCTGCTGTACACTGTGTTGCAGACTTTTCTTTTGGCTAAAAATAATCTGCCGGTTTGATTCACCTTCTTGGGTTTCCTGAGCTTTTATACTGATCTTGTCCCTCTTAACAGCACGGTAGCATTGTGGATAGCACAATCGCTTCACAGCTCCAGGCTCCCAGGTTCGATTCCGGCTTGGGTCACTGTCTGTGCGGAGTCTGCACATCCTCCCCGTGTGTGCGTGGGTTTCCTCCGGGTGCTCCGGTTTCCTCCCACAGTCCAAAGATGTGCAGGTTAGGTGGATTGGCCATCATAAATTGCCCTTAGTGATCAAAATTGCCCTTAGTGTTGGGTGGGGTTACTGGGTTATGGGGATAGGGTGGAGGTGTTAACTTTGGGTAGGGTGCTCTTTCCAAGAGCCGGTGCAGACTCGATGGGCCGAATGGCCTCCTTCTGCACTGTAAATTCTATTAATCAGATCTAATGTGTGGTGGCACATTAGGTGGTGCATTTAGCCACTATGCCACTGGACATAATTTGGTTCTATTGTACATTCATGGGAGTTTTTACTACCAAATTAGACTCTGAAACTTCCAACTTGTTAGATTGCCTAAGAGAAAATCAACTGTTTCAAAACTTCTACAAGTTATATCATTATAGTTATTAATTATTATGGATTTGGACTTCCGGTGGCGGCGATGACGTAGGAAGCCACACATTTGGGAGCTCCCGTTTTAAACGGACGTTTCGGCTCTTTTTAGAGCCCAAAACTGAAATTTTTCGACGTCTCCCGGTGGGAGAAGGTGTGCTGATTGACTTTCCCCGCAGTCCATGACTCGAACTCGGAGTGGAAAGGGGGAAAAAACGGCAGCAGCTCCCCAGAAAAAACGGGGGAAGGAATCCAAGATGGCGGCCGGCGGAGCTCCAGAGGAGTGGAAGCAGTGGGCCCAGGAGCAACAAGCTGCTCTCCTGTGCTGCTTTACAGACTTCAAGGCTGAGGTACTGAGCTCTCTGTAGGAAACAAACAGAAGGCTCTCGGAGATTCAGACGACCCAGGGCGCTGCCATCAAGGCGTTGCAGATGCAGGCCACTGAACGAGAGGAGGAGGCCGTGGTCCTCGTGAGTAAGGTGGAGGGGCACGAGGCACTCCACAAGAAGTGGTGGGAACACTTCGAGGAGCTTGATCACCGCATGAGGCGGAAAAACCTGCGGATCCTGGGCCTTGCGGAGGGGCTGGAGGGGTCGGACCTGACAACCTACGTGGCTACAATGCTGAACTCGCTAGTGGGGGCTGGGTCTTTCCATCTGCCCTTGGAGCTGGAGGGAGCCCACAGAGTACTGGCCAGGAGGCCTAAGGAGAACGAACCCCCGCGTGCGGTGCTGGTGAGGTTCCACCGGTTCAGTGATCGGGAGTGTGTGCTGCGCTGGGCCAAGAAGGTGAAGAGCAGCAATTGGGAGAATGGGGTAGTACGGATCTACCAGGATTGGAGTGCGGAGGTGGCTAAGCGGCGGTCCGGATTTAATCGGACGAAAGAGGTGCTTTACAGGAAAAAGATAAAGTTCGGAATGTTGCAGCCCGCGCGCCTGTGGGTAACTTATTCGGACCGGCATTATTATTTCGATTCCCCGGAGGAGGCGTGGGTCTTCGTGCGGACGGAGAAACTGGACTTGAACTAGGGGTTGGGGGTTGCGGGGTCGGTTGTAAGCCTTTATTGCTGGTTTCTGCTGTTGCTGTGTTCTTTTTTTGTACTTTTGCAATTCTGATATGGTTATTTATGGGGGTGTTGTTCTGCTATGTTTTTTTTTTTGCGGTGGGGCATTGTTTGAGTTTTGTATCTTGCGGGGAGGGTTGGGGGGGTTTGTTGTATTCTATGCCGGGTTGGGGGTATGGAGTGGGGCTGGTATTTGGGAGCTGCGTCAGAAGGGTGTGGTGGGGCAGTGCGAAAGCGCGGGCTTTCCTCTGATTTCCCGCGCTGCGGGGCTGGGAGGCGGAGACGATGACGGGGAGGCGGGGCCTTAACTGGTTCCCCCCCGCGCTGGAGCGGTGCCTGGAGGAGGGATAGATTGGGGGATGATCCCACTTTGGGAGGGGTCGGGCTATTGGCGGGAGTTCCCGGGGTCAGCAGAAGTTAGCTGACCCACGGAAGTACCATGGAGGACGGTTCGCGGCTGGGAGGGTTCCTAGCCTGGGGGGGAAGGGAGGGGGGGAAAGGGGAATACCGGGTTGCTGCTGGTAGGGTCAGGAAGTAGCTGGTGGGGGCTGGGGGGACAGAGGTGAGGTGTTGTCGCCGTGGGAACTGGGTCGGACAGGGGGTGCTGGCCTGGGGCGGGCAGTTGACGGGTGTTCTGGAAAATACAGAAAAGGTGTCATTTGAAACATTGAAGTCTGGCAATATCTGGTCTGAGAGGGTACAGGGAAAGAATAAACATTTTAAATAAGACACTTTCCCTGCCCTTGGCGCCTGTCTGTCTCCCGCCCAAGTGCTCAGGCCCTCCCCCCACCATGCCCCTTTAAGCCCCGTAGCCCATCCCCTATCGGAGGTCCCGATTTTTCCCGCCAAAAAGTAGCAAGTGCGGGCTCCTCCTTCCCCCCACCCACGAGGCAGCAGCATCAGGAGAGCAGAACGCGAGGGAGCAGCAGCTGGAGAGGCCAGAACGGAGCACAGAAGAAGGAGGACAGAAAACAGAGAACCAGCATCAGGAGAGAAGAGGAGGAGAGAGAGAGAACTCGGTCATGGGAAAGGCAAGGCAAGCAGCCGAGTGTAAACTGTAATAGATCTAAAGAAGGCTAGGATTTAAAGTTAAAATGTTAAGGTGGGTCTGAAGGTCCCCACAACCAACCAGACAGCATCCAAAAATCACTAATCTGTTTACCTTTCTGTAAAGAAAGTGTTTGCAACTTATAAAAAAAAGTATAATAATAAAATACCTTAACCTGAAAAAGTGGTTATTAGCTTACTTCACTTCCTTAATAACGCAGGACCCAGGACATCGATGCTATTAAGGGGTAAGTAGGTAAAATTCTTCGGTGAAGGTATGGGTTATACCGGGGGATAACTTGAAAAGATAGTTTGACTTGAATAGCACCCACTGAAGCCTGCATCGGAGTCAGGGAGTGAGAATCCCTGTTCACCATTTAGAATATTGACCCTTTTTGGTATAGGGGGAATTCTAAGAAGAGTGGTGAATTTGCAAAAACATGGCGCCCAGCGTGGAGGCCTAGAATATTAGAAGTTTCTAGGTAAAGTGAGCCTAGAATATTAGAAGTTTCTAGGTAAAATGACCCTAGAATATTAGAAGTTTCTAGGTAAAGCGGGGCTAGAATATTAAAAGTTTCTAGTTCCCAAGAAACGGTTGGAATATTGGAAGTTTCTAACCGGCACAAAGGCTAGAATATTAGAAGTTTCTAGTCTATGTGTGAGTCAAACTTTACCTGCCGAGTTTAGTTTGGAAAGTCATGCGTGATTGGCTTTTGTAAGGATATTCTGTGGATCGAGGGGACTGAAGCTCAGGTTGGGTGTGAAAATCAGTAGACTAGAAGATACTGACCCTGAGAAAAGTCTGCAAGACATTTTGGTGACAGCACTAAAATCTTGCATCCATTACTGGTAAAAGAGGCCAAAGAATAAATCATCCTCAGAGTAAGGCAGATTGTGCGGACATTTTCTGGAAAATAGGGACGCTTATCTTCAGAAACCAATAACCAATCGACCCTTAACTAAAACAGGAAGATTGTGCCTTGGTCAGCCTTGGATAGGGCCCAGAAAGAGTACTTATCCTTAATTTCAGAGTGCACCTGAAAGGGACAACCAGGAACAGAAGTAAAAAATCCGAAAAATGGCAATTAGGGTAATTCTCTTGCCCTGGAATACAGTCAAGAGAGATGTAGCAATGAAACAGGAATGGAAGAAATTAAAAGAGCAAAAGAAATCCTGGAAAAGAGATATGTATCCAGACGGAGATATCTCCTTCTTTGTTAGAGTGCCAAAAGCCCTGCAATATACAGATCCAGTAGGGATCCTTAAAGCACTTTGTAAGTTTGCATTTGAAAAGCAAGCTGAATCACTAATCTTGTTCGGACACAGACAGAAGCATGCAGCTGCTCAAGTGGGCAAAGTGTGCTCCAAACTGATTAAAATCATTGACGAAGAAAACATGAAAGAAATAATACAGATCCCTAGTGAACACAAAAGTAACTCTGAAGTGGCAAACAAATATATAAAACAACTGCAGAAAAATGAAACATTAGAAATGGAAAATGACGAGGAATCAGTCCTAGAATCAGATAGCACAGTAAAAACAGTAGGGTTTCAAACAAATGTGCCAAGTAAAAGTGCAGATGAATGGGAACAGACGAGACTTATAAAAAAATTATACATAGGAGGAAAGCAGATCCACTTAGTGGAAGGAGACTTTACAAATGCCCAAAAGGACGTACAAGTTAATCCTTCCAATAGAAAAGGGAAATTAGGGGCAAGAATTTCAGGGGTATTGGCTCATAGATACAATCCGGAGTTACAGCTAAAAATGGATGAGGAGGTAGTTCTAAGAGGAGAATTTAAAGAAGGGATAGTTAGAGCCACAACTCTGAGCCATGGGACAATGATTATACATGTGGTATCACTAAACAATTCCGGACAGCAGTATGATATCATGGAGGAGACAGAAGTAAATCAAGCGAACATGGAAGGAATCCTGAGACATAGTGTAGGGAGAGATATAGATATGACAGTATTAGGAGACGGAATATACAAAAATAACTCAAGGGAATCTCTGAGAGCAATAATAAAGACATGTGCATTAACCCCTCCAGTTAGGGCAGGTCAGATAATTAGAATTTGGCGAGAGCAATGGCCACAATTCCTTTTAGACACAGCAGGAACAAGACAGCAATCTGAATTTCAATTCAACCAAATGCCAGCACCCCTGTTAGAGATAGAAAAAACATGTCCCAGTGCTTCAGATAGCCAAGAGAATTCGGACCCCTTTGAAAATTTCCCAAAGGGATACAATTTTCAATACCCAGATCCAAGACCGTTTCAGGAAGAAAATTGGCCTCGGCAATCTGCCACACATAAAAAAGGAGCTTTTATCGATTATTTCTTTGAAACACAAGAAAGTGAAGAGGAACAAAGCCTAGTTGGGATTATGGCGCCTCCTGCGCTGGGACAGGAAGAATTATCATCCTCATCAGAGAATGAGGAAATATTAAAACCAAGGAGAAGAATAGGGAATAGAAAAAATTCTAAACCATTAGAAATAGGGGATTATAGTGATTACTGGAAACAACAACAACCTTCCACTTATTGACCAATAAATAAGGATTTACTGTATTATATGTATAATCCAGAAGCAAAAATGGTACACCATAGAGATCAGGAAGGATGGGAAAGAGAGGTTACATCTAGGGGACTTAAAATAGGAGAAATATTAGGAGGAAGTCAACAAATTGATTCTACGAAATTACTGGAATTACCAAACGTTACCCCCAAAGCTAAAATTTGGCAAATGAGCAAAGGGTATGACAGTTTCGGAAGAGCCATGAGTAGGGTAAGGAACAGCACAGAAACACAAGGCCAGATAATAGCAGCATTAAGACCACAAGAAAGGATACAGAATCGTCCAAGACCCCGAATAACTGCTCCTACTCCTATGGATAGGGCAAGTTATGCTCCACGAGATAGCCAAGTACCAATTGCAATGTTTGAAGAATATATAGAACCGGTGGAAGATTTTGTACAACATGGTACCCCCTATTTTGAGGAAGAACCGGTACAACGACAGATACATTTCTCAGAATATAGGAAACAAGATAGAGGTGCCCCTTTAAGAACACCATGCCCCAGAAGTGAGAAAGTAGTTCAGTCATTTACACCAGGTCCAGAGGAAGGACAGGGAGGCATGGTACCGTATAAAATAGTAGCAGCAGTAATGAAGACAGCAGGCCCAAAGAAACATGGGGAGAGTAGAATTGAGTATTCACAGAGGTTAAAACAGTTAGCGAAGAAAATGGGGGCATCAGGAGAATCCACCAAATTGATTGATTTGCATACAGTGGGAGAAATAGTTACAGGCGAAGTCTCAGATTTAATAAATGAGTTAGATTTGGGAAATGAGAGAGCTAACTTAATGAAAGAAATGACAGAGGCAGCATATGCAGGGGAACACCTCACAACATATGTCGACCAAATATATGAGGTTAATAAGGAAGAGGGGGCCGATGTAGTCAGATTCCTGAGGGAATTAGGACCCAAGATTCCAGGAGGAAATAGCCTCTCAACAATACTGTTAACGACCTCCAGAAGAGAAATAGGAAGAGAACTGGTGAAATTTGATTTGGCAGGCAAAGCATTTAAGGATAAACACACAAAAGGGGAACAAAAAAGAGTAGCAGCTGCCCAAAATAATGTTTCAACACAAAATGCTCAGATTAGACCACCAAACCGACAGATACCCGACAAATCGGAACAAAATCTAGCCCAACCAGCAATGCCACAACATGGGTATAATCTGCGGTCACAAGGGCCACCTCCACCACAAAATCTAGATTACTTACCAAGGGAACAATTCCTAGCCCTCAGTCGGGAGGAAAGAGACAGATTCATTGAGGATAGGAGAAGAAGAGCAGCTGGTCAGGGGAGGATTGAGCAAGGTAGATATCAACCACCAGAATGGTACTCGGGACCCTCGCGAGGGGGATTCCGAGGAAGAGGCAGAGGAGGCCCCGGTATAAATTGAAAGGATTCGGCTTCTCCCCTTAAACAGGCTATCCAAAATCAAACAACAGAAACAGACAAAGGAGAATTAGTAGTAGTATACAAGGGGGAAAGATTTATAGTGGACACAGGGGCTGAGATATCAATGATAAGGGAAGAAGCTGGAAATCTGACAGGAAAAGAATACATAGTAGAAGGAGCATTAGGGAATAAGGATATTAGACCAGAAATTAGATTGGGAAATTACTCGCAATATCAGGAACTGAGAATCTGATGGCAGGAAAAGATTTAATAAAAATAGATACTGGAAAAATAAGGATATTAAAACCAATTGATAACATGGAGGAAATAAGGAAACAGAAAGAGAAAAGTATTTTAAATGACGAAGCTTGGAAGAAGATGGAAGAAGTATTAATGGGAGCAAACCTAGCAATAGGTAAGAATGACACAGGTTTAATTAGCAAGCGGTTCCAACACACAATTCACGGTGGACAACACAGACCTCAAAAACAGTATCCTTTGACCAGAGGAGCTAAGAGCGAGCTGGAGATAATAATCAAGGAATTGGAGCAGCAGGGGATTATTCAAGGGGTCACATATGCCTCAACAAATAGTCCACTTCAGGTAGTAAGAAAACCAGATGGTACATTTAGGATGGTAACAAATTACAAAGCTTTAAATAAAGTCACAAAGAAGGACAAGAGATATTTAATAAATCCACAAGCTACCTTAGAGCAAGTCGCGGGAAAAACTTACTTAACTAGTATAGATTTGGCGAATGGATTCTGGAGTGTTCCATTAGACCCAGACAGCAGGGAGAAAACAGCATTCACCTTCGGAACTAAGCATTATGTATATTGTAGACTGCCACAGGGATATGTTAATTCTCTGAATCACTTTCAGGCAATAATCAGGGAACTGATTAAAGATGATTTGGCTTTAGTATATATTGATGATATATTAATTGGAGATGACGATCAGGACAAACATGTGGAAAGAGTGGCCAGGATAATTAAGACATTAGTGCAAGCAGGCTTTAAAATAGGGCTAAAGAAATGTCAAATTGGGAGAAGCGAAGTCAACTATTTAGGTTATTCAGTATCGAAGGAAGGTAGAGAGGCCAGTATTGAAATGAGGAAGAAGGTAGCTGAAATTACTGCGCCTGTTTCGAAAAAAGGGGTTCAAAAAATAATGGGAATATTGGGATATCTAAGGCCAGTAGTGAAGGACTTTAGTCTTTATGCTAAAGCCATTTATGAAACATTGAAAGGGGATTTTATTTGGACCAGCGAGGCCCAGAGAGGGTTAGATCAGTTAAAGACAGCAATTGCGATATCGGGACCATTAGTTGGGAGACAAGAAGAGGATGAATTAAGCATTAAATTAGACATATATAAAAATGGATATGGTATGGTGCTTGCTAATCATAGCAATCAGACACCTATCAAATATCTGACTGGAAACTGGTCGAGAGCTGAACAAAAGTTTTCAAACATCGAGAAATGTCTAGCAGCTATAACAAAGAGAATAGCAGAGATAGAAAACTTGTCGGGTGGTAAGAAAATTTATGTCACATCTGAGTTTTTGGAATTAAAGGAGCTAACCAAGAGACAGATTTTCCAGCAAGGCGCGAATACAGCTCGATGGGAAAGATGGGAAACCATTCTTCTAAACCCTGACTTAATGTTTATTCATAACATTAAAAGGGACAGAAACTTGATGAACCAGTTAGTAAAACGGAGTTGGTGAATGCTTGGGTATTATATACTGATGGTAGTAAAGTCAAGAAGGATGAAGAACAAGCAAGATGGGCATTCATTTTTAAAAATTCAGGAAAAATAGTAGTGGAGGAACAGGGAATAATCATTGGGTCAGCTCAGACAGCTGAGGTAGAGGGAGTATTGCAAGGGTTAAAGGAGTGTCAGCAGAGAAAGCTGCAGGAAGTAACCGTTGTAACCGACAGCTTTTTCGTGCAGCAAGGATTGGAGAAAGATTTGAAGTTTTGGAAACTAAACGGTTGGACGAACGGTAGAAATAAACTACTGGAACAGAAAGAACAGTGGGAAGAGATAGATAAAATTTTAGCCGATATGGGAATCCAGACAATTCATCAAAAAGCACACACAAAAGTTACTGGGGAACTGTGTAAGGGGAATCAGGAAGTGGATGAATTAGCCAGACTTAGGACAATAATCTTGGGGACTCTTGGGAACTCAGCAGCCAACCGTCAAATGGTAATTAAGCAAATACATGAAGCCACAGGACATGGGGGTCATGTTGTAGTCGCAAGGGAGTTGAAAAAGTTGGGAATTAAAATAGCCTATTGGAGACAACATTTAACTGCAGTAAGGAGAAAATGTGAGAGATGTATGGCCTGTGGAGGACAGAGAGGGAATAAAACATATGGGAGCATAAAAACTGAGAAACCAATGCAGGAATGGTCATTAGATTATGCAGGACCACTTTTTCCCAGAAGCAGCAAAGGTAATTTGTATTTTTTAGTCAAAGCTGATAGCTGCACGGGAGAAATTGACCTTAGAGCAACCAGCAAAGCAAATGGAGCCATGACCAAAAGGGTATTGGCAGAAATGATGACCTCCAGAGGTAGACCAGAATCGATCCGAATGGACAATGCGCCGCACTTTAGAAATAATACTGTTATTAACTTTTGTGCTGACAGAGGAATAACAATCAATTGGGCCGTGAAATATGCACCTGAGAGTAATGGAATGGCTGAGAGGTCTGTAAGAAAAGTAAAGAATTGTGCTGCGCTGGGCCAAGAAAGAGAGGAGCAGCAAGTGGGAGAATTCGGTAGTGAGAATCTACCAGGATTGGAGTGCGGAGGTGGCAAAGCGGAGGGCCGGGTTCAACCGGACGAAAGCGGTTCTGCATGCCAAGCAGGTCAGATTTGGAATGATGCAGCCTGCGCGTCTGTGGGTGACATATAAGGGCCGGCACCACTACTTCGAGTCCCCGGAGGAGGCGTGGGCCTTTGTACAGGCGGAGAAACTGGACTCGAACTATGGCCGTTGCTGTTTTCGCTGTTGCTGTTCTTCAATTTTGACACGTGTTTTTTTATGCTGCTTTTCTTTTTGCTCTGTTTCCGGGTGGGTTTGTCTGTTGGGTATGGGTGTGGGGTATGTGGGGAATGTTGGGGGTATGTGCTTTATATGTTCTCTTCTGTACGGGGCCGGGGGTTGGGATGAAACTGGATTTTGAGGAGCTGCGTCGGAAGGGTGGGGTGTGGCAGTGTGAAAGTGCGGGCTTTCCTCTGGTTGTCCGCGCTGCGGGGCAGGGGGGGCGGATCTGGAGGTGGGGGCATGACCTCTACTGGTTTTCTTTCCCGCGCTGAAGCGGTGCCAAGGAGGTGTGGCAAGAGGGGGATGACCCCATGCCGGGAGGAGATGGGTTTTGGCAGGAGCTGCCGGGTCAGCAGAAGTCAGCTGACGCACGGAAGTACCATGGAGGGTGCATCGCGGCTAGGTGGGGTCCTAGCCT
Source organism: Scyliorhinus canicula (assembly GCF_902713615.1). NCBI lineage: Eukaryota > Metazoa > Chordata > Chondrichthyes > Carcharhiniformes > Scyliorhinidae > Scyliorhinus > Scyliorhinus canicula. The sequence goes on along the minus strand of NC_052146.1, from coordinate 25,259,936 downwards.
GGGGGGGTGGGGGGGATACCGGGTTGCTGCTGGAATGGCCAGGAAGGAGCTGGCGTGGGCCAGGGGGGGGGGGGGGGGGGGGGGGGGGGGGGGGGTAGAGGAGAGGTGTTATCGCCATGGGGAACAGGTCAGGCGGGGCGAGCTGGCCTGGGGCGAGCAGTCGATAAGCTATGGCTAGCCGGCGGGGGGAGAGGGGCAGGTTGCTCTCTGATTCGGCTGATTACCTGGAATGTGAGGGGGCTGAATGGGCCGGTTAACAGAACCAGGGTATTTTCTCATCTGAAGGGGCTGAAGGCGGACGTGGCTATGCTCCAGGAGACCCACTTGAAGGTGGCGGACCAGGTTCGTCTGAGGAAGGGGTGGGTAGGGCAGGTTTTTCACTCAGGATTGGACGCAAAGAACCGGGAGGTGGCGATCCTGGTGGGGAAGAGGGTGGCGTTCGAGGCGGCTGAGGTGGTGTCGGACAAGGAGGGCAGATATATTATGGTGAAGTGTAGGCTGCAGGGAGAGAAGGTGGTGCTGGTTAATGTATATGCCCCGAATTGGGATGATGCCGGCTTCATGAGGCGCTTGTTGGGGCGCATACCGGACCTGGAGGCAGGGGGCCTGATCATGGGGGGAGACTTTAACACAGTGCTGGAGCCCCCACTGGACCGGTCCAGTTCAAGGATGGGTAGGAGACCGGCGGCGGCCAAAGTGCTGAGGGGGTTTATGGACCAGATGGGAAGGTGGATCCCTGGAGGTTTGGGAGGCCGAGAGCACGGGTGTATTCCTTTTTCTCCCACGTCCATAGGGTCTATTCCCGAATAGATTTTTTCATCCTGAGCAGGGGATTGATCCCGAGGGTGCAGGATGCAGAGTATTCGGCCATAGCGATTTCAGACCATGCTCCGCACTGGGTTGATCTGGAGATGGGGGAGGCGCGGGACCAGCGCCCGCTCTGGCGCCTGGATGTGGGGCTGCTGGCTGATGAGGAGGTGTGTAGGAGGGTCCGGGGAAGTATTGAGGGGTATCTTGATACCAATGACACGGGGGGAGGTCCGGGTGGGGATGGTCTGGGAGGCTCTGAAAGCAGTGATCCGGGGGGAGCTGATCTCCATCCGGGCCCAGAGGGAAAGGAGGGAGAGGAAGGAGAGGGAGAGACTGGTGGGGGAGCTCCTGGATGTGGACAGGAGATACGCGGAGGCACCGGAGGAGGGGTTGCTAGGGGAACAGCGCAGTTTGCAGGTCAAATTTGACTTCTTGACCACCAGAAAGGCGGCGACACAGTGGAGGAGGGCGCAGGGCGTGGTATATGAGTATGGGGAGAAGGCGAGCAGGATGTTGGCGCATCAGCTCCGCAGGCGAGATGCGGCTAGGGAAATTGGTGGAGTGACGGATAGGGGTGGGAATGTAGTGCAGAAGGGGACAGAAGTAAATGGGGTCTTTAGGGACTTCTACGAGGCACTGTACCGGTCAGAACCTCCGATGGGGAGAGGGGGGATGGAGAGCTTCATGAACAGGCTACGGTTCCCAAGGGTTCAAGAGGAGCTGGTAAAGGGGCTGGGGGCGCCGATAGAGTTGGAGGAGCTAGTCAGGGAGATTGGACAAATGCAGTCAGGTAAGGCCCCGGGGCCGGACGGGTTCCCGGTGGAATTTTATAAAAAGTATGCGGATCTGGTGGGCCCCCTGTTGGTGCGAGCTTTCAATGAGGCATGGGAGGGGGGGGCTTTGCCCCCGACGATGTCGCGGGCACTGATCTCTCTGATCCTAAAGCGGGATAAGGACCCCTTGCAGTGTGGATCATACAGGCCTATCTCGCTCCTCAATGTTGACGCTAAGTTGCTGGCGAAGATCCTGGCCACCAGGATAGAGGACTGTGTGCCAGGGGTGATACACGAGGATCAGACAGGATTTGTCAAGGGACGGCAGCTCAACACGAATGTGCGGAGACTGCTAAATGTTATTATGATGCCCCGGCAGTGGAGGGGGAGGCGGAGATAGTGGTGGCGCTGGATGCGGAGAAAGCGTTTAATAGAGTTGAGTGGGGGTACCTGTGGGAGGTGCTGGAGCGGTTTGGATTTGGGGAGGGATTCATCAAATGGGTGAGGCTGCTCTACGCGGCTCCGATGGCGAGTGTAGTTACAAATGGAAGGAGATCGGAGTACTTTAGGCTCTACCGTGGGACCAGGCAGGGGTGCCCCCCGTCCCCCTTGCTCTTTGCACTGGCGATTGAACCTTTGGCTATGGCGTTGAGGAAGTCAGGGAGATGGAGGGGTCTGGTGCGGGGTGGGGAGGAACATCGGGTATCGCTGTATGCGGACGACCTGCTGTTGTATGTGGCGGATCCAGAAGGGGGAATGCCGGGGGTGATGGAGCTGTTAGCGGAATTTGGGGGCTTCTCGGGCTATAAGTTAAATTTAGGCAAGAGTGAGGTATTTGTAGTACACCCGGGTGATCAGGAGGAGGGAATTGGGAGACTCCCATTTAAGAGGGCAGTGAAGAGTTTCAGATACCTGGGGGTGCAGGTGGCCAGGAGTTGGGGGACTGTCCATAAGCTTAATTTTACCAGGTTGGTGGAGCAGATGGAAGAGGAATTTAAAAGGTGGGACATGGTGCCGCTATCGTCGGCGGGTAGAGTGCAGTCCGTCAAAATGATGGTTCTCCCGAGGTTCTTGTTCCTTTTTCAGTGTTTGCCCATCTTTATCCCTAGGGCCTTTTTTAGAAGGGTTACGAGCAGCATCATGAGCTTTGTTTGGGCGCATGGGACCCCGAGGGTGAAGAGGGTCTTCTTGGAGCGGGGTAGAGATGGGGGGGGGCTGGCGTTACCCAATCTCTCGGGGTATTATTGGGCGGCCAATGTGTCGATGGTGCGCAAGTGGGTAATGGAGGGGGAGGGGGCAGCATGGAAACGGATGGAGAGGGCATCCTGTGGGGATACAAGCCTGGGGGCCCTGGTAACGGCGCTGTGGCCGCTCCCTCCTACGAGGTATACCACGAGTCCGGTGGTGGCGGCTATCCTCAAGATTTGGGGCAGTGGAGGCGACATAGGGGAGAAGTGGGGGGCTCGATGGAGGCTCCGTTAAGGGGGAACCATAGGTTCGTCCCCGGGAACATTGATGGGGGATTTCAGGGTTGGTACAGAGCGGGCATTAGACAGCTGAGGGACCTGTTTATTGATGGGAGGTTTGCGAGCCTGGGGGAGTTGGAGGAGAAATTTGGGCTCCCCCCGGGGAACATGTTCAGGTATCTGCAGGTAAAGGCATTTGCTAGGCGGCAGGTGGAGGGATTCCCTTTGCTTCCCGCGAGGGGGGTGAGCGACAGGGTGCTTTCGGGGGTCTGGGTCGGAGAGGGGAAGATATCTGATATCTACAAGGTTATGCAGGAGGCGGAGGAGGCGTCAGTAGAGGAGCTGAAAGCTAAGTGGGAGGGGGAACTGAGGGAACAGATCGAAGACGGGACATGGGCTGATGCCCTGGGGAGGGTTAATTCTTCCTCCTCGTGTGCGCGGCTTAGCCTCATCCAATTCAAGGTGCTGCACCGGGCCCACATGACTGGGACAAGGATGAGTAGGTTCTTTGGGGGTGAAGACAGGTGTGTCAGGTGCTCGGGGAGTCCAGCGAACCATGCCCATATGTTCTGGGCATGCCCGGCGCTGGAGGAGTTCTGGAAGGGTGGTGGCGAGGACAGTGTCGAGGGTGGTGGGATCCAGGGTTAAGCCAGGATGGGGACTCGCGATTTTTGGGGTTGGGGTGGAGCCGGGAGTGCAGGAGGCGAAAGAGGCCGGTGTGCTGGCCTTTGCGTCCCTAGTAGCCGGCGAAGGATCTTGCTACAATGGAAGGATGCGAGGCCCCAAGCGTGGAGACCTGGATCAATGACATGGCGGGTTTTATTAAGCTAGAGAAGGTCAAATTCACCCTGAGAGGGTCGGTACAAGGGTTCTTTAGGCGGTGGCAACCTTTTCTCGACTTTCTGGCTCAACGATAGGGTACGGGGACAGTAGCAGCAGCAACCGGGGGGGGGGGGGGGGGGGGGGGGGGGGGGGGGGAGAAGGGGGAGGGAAAAGGTGGGGGGGGGGGCGGACGATGACTATGTTTGTTTATTTAATTTAAATTTATTTTGAAGTCCTTTTGTTGTTCATTGGGGTTGGGGGGGTGGGGGATGGGATACATGCGTCGATACGGTCTGGGGGGTGGTACGGTTATTATGGGTTATTTTGTTGCATTTCATTGTTTGTCGTTATGTTTTATATTTTCTGTAAAAAATTCAATAAAAATGATATTTAAAAAAAAAAGAAAAGTAAAGAATTGGATCATAAAGAATCAGAATAATAAAGGCTGGGATAAAGACATTGAAAGAATAGTATTTGATCTTAATAGTAATTTGAACCTCTGTCTCCCAGGGACAAGTAAGAAGTCTTACAACACCAGGTTAAAGTCCAACAGGTTTGTTTCAAACACGAGCTTTCGGAGCACGGCTCCTTCTTCAGGGAGCCGTGCTCCTGAAGAAGGAGCCGTGCTCCGAAAGCTCGTGTTTGAAACAAACCTGTTGGACTTTAACCTGGTGTTGTAAGACTTCTTACTGTGCTCACCCCAGTCCAACGCCGGCATCTCCACATCATGGCTCCCAGGGACAAGGGGACCCAAGTGAATCTGGGAATTATCAAGTAGGAGACGAAGTTTGGGTGAAGCTACCAACTAAGACTGCAGGGAAAATCATTCGTGAGACTGTAAAATGTAAAGACAAGATTGTTCAGATTCTGGGTACACATACAGTTGAATTAGAGAAGCATGGTGTCTGGAGCAAAAGAAATTGTATCACAATTAAAACACATGACCCAGTGAGCATGGAACATAGAACATAGAACGATACAGCACAGTACAGGCCCTTCGGCCCTCGATGTTGCACCGACATGGAAAAAAAACTAAAGGCCATCTAACCTACACTATGCCCTTATCATCCATATGCTTATCCAATAAACTTTTAAATGCCCTCAATGTTGGCATAAGAGGAGTTTGAGATTCTTCGAATCTCACTCAGGGGTGCAATGACAGAAGGAGGCTTAACAGGCCTTAATTGTACGATGTACATCAAGGATATGGAAAATAAACCAGTTCAAAAAGAAATGGCGGCAAAAGAAATCCGGAAGTCCTGGAGAGGGCATTTCTGGGTTAACCAAATGAAAACAGAAGGTACAAATTAAATCCACCCTTGATCTGTTCATTTGATTTTCAGATGGAAAAAATAAATAACGAACCAGTTCACAAGAAGGAAGAGAACTACACTCCAGAGAGGAATCTTTTAGACAGGATTGGGGGGGGGGGGGGGGGGGGGGGGGGAGAAACTAATGATACAATTGGCTACATATTTGAGGGAATTAAATGACAGAACCCGGAGGAAAACTTTACGGGTTAGAAACAAATCAAAATATCAAATTATAACTGGACAGTGAAACCTCCGGTCAGACATCTCTAACTGGACATTAGCTGATGGGTGATCTGCGGTCTCCATGGAGTATGTACTACGCGGTGGAATTATTAAGGGTCTCGGCAGATAGCAGCGACTGACGAGGAACCCCAATATGATAAATGACAATAGTTTAAGAATTTTTGTAGCTTGATACCACGGCGGGAAAATTGTTACCAATACAGCAAAACAATATTGCATTGAAGAGCTGTAATCGTTATTAAAAAAAAAATGTTTTCATGTAAATTGATAGGGACTGTTATGATAAGGGGGTATGTGTGTCGTTAAAGAACTTGATCCGCATTTTTAAACTGTGTGAATGTTTTAATAGAGGGGTAGTTTAGTGTGTTTTCTTGATTTAACTATATAGTACATTACAAATAATATTGATGTTGATGTTGTTTATATGCCATATTTAGTATGTAATAACTATTGGTCCCAAAGCCAAGAAGGGATGTTTCGATATTGTACCTTATTTATGGTATTTAAATTGTGATAACAGTTGAAAATATGTAAAGTTGTAGCACACAGTCTATTTGTGTGGTTAGGTAATGAATAATGTGTTAAGATAATTTTTTTTTTACTATGTATATAACAATAGGGAGAATTTGTTTGAAAAAGAGACGGTTCAATGTGGTTTTGCAAATGCTGTAATGGAAAGTATACACTTTAATGTTGAAAGGGAAATGATGACAGATGAAAGGGATTTGAAGGAAATTTGTCAGAAAGATATTCTCTCATGTAAACCAGGGGTTGGCAGACTTACATGATTCACGACAATGTTAGACATTAATGGGGAAGTTAGGAATACAAGCAGGATCAATTGAACCTTTTAAATGAATGAAACAAGGGGATCAGTGGGTGGTACATGATATCACAATTACCCCATTCCAATCAGAAATGGAAAACAATTTGGACGACGGAAAAATGGGACACGTAACAGCCAGTGATGGACAAAAGATCTGTTTGGTTACTGATGAACTGAGTTGTGTGCTGTTTCTAAGGGACATGAGGAAGCTTATACGGTGCTGCTATCCCAAGGAAGTAAAATGCTTTGGAGGTAGTGGAACACACGGAAAGCTATTGTGTTACCTTCCTGAGCGGCTATGGCTATGGTTCACGGTAATTGGACTGGAACGGAAAACAAGACTCTTATCGACACTGATCTGAGATATGCATACAAATGACAATGATCGGGGATATAGGTTAGTTAGTACAATTGGATGGGGGGACAAATAAACCAAATTATAGATATGTTTCAAATGTCAAGACGGGGTGTTCTGGAAAATACAGAAAAGGTGTCATTTGAAACATTGAAGTCTGGCAATATCTGGTCTGAGAGGGTACAGGGAAAGAATAAACATTTTAAATAAGACACTTTCCCTGCCCTTGGCGCCTGTCTGTCTCCCGCCCCAGTGCTCAGGCCCTCCCCCCACCGTGCCCCTTTAAGCCCCATAGCCCACCATGCCCCTTTAAGCCCCGTAGCCCATCCCCTATCGGAGGTCCCGATTTTTCCCACCAAAAAGTAGCAAGTGCGGGCTCCTCCTTCCCCCCACCCACGAGGCAGCAGCATCAGGAGAGCAGAACGCGAGGGAGCAGCAGCTGGAGAGGTCAGAACGGAGCACAGAGGAAGGAGGACAGAAAACAGAGAACCAGCATCAGGAGAGGAGAGGAGGAGAGAGAGAGAGAGAGAACTCGGTCATGGGAAAGGCAAGGCAAGCAGCCGAGTGTAAACTGTAATAGATCTAAAGAAGGCTAGGATTTAAAGTTAAAATGTTAAGGTGGGTCTGAAGGTCCCCACAACCAACCAGACAGCATCCAAAATCACTAATCTGTTTACCTTTCTGTAAAGAAAGTGTTTGCAACTTATAAAAAAAAGTATAATAATAAAATAACAACCTGAAAAAGTGGTTATTAGCTTACTTCACTTCCTTAATAACGCAGGACCCAGGACATCGATGCTATTAAGGGGTAAGTAGGTAAAATTCTTCGGTGAAGGTATGGGTTATACCGTGGGATAACTTGAAAAGATAGTTTGACCTGAATAGCACCCACTGAAGCCTGCATCGGAGTCAGGGAGTGAGAATCCCTGTTCACCATTTAGAATATTGGCCCTTTTTGGTATAGGGGGAATTCTAAGAAGAGTGGTGAATTTTCAAAAACACGGGCTATGGCTAGCCGACGGGGGAGGGGGCGGGACGCCCTCTGATCCGGTTGGTCACCTGGAATGCGAGAGGATTGAATGGGCCGGTGAAGCGGTCAAGGGTACTTGCTCATCTGAAGGGGCTAAAGGCAGATGTGGCAATGCTTCAGGAGACCCACCTGAAGGTGGCGGACCAGGTCCGCCTGAGGAAGGGATGGGTGGGGCAGGTTTTCCACTCTGGGTTGGATGTGAAGAACCGGGGAGTGGCGATTCTGGTGGGGAAAAATGTGTTGTTTGAGGCATCGGAGGTGGTGGCGGATAAGGGGGGTAGGTATGTTATGGTTGGGGCAGGCTACAAGGAGAGAAGGTGGTACTTGCTAGTGTGTATGCCCCAAATTGGGACGATGCGGGCTTTATGAGGCGTATGTTGGGATGGGTCCCGGATCAGGAGGCGGGAAGTCTGATCATGGGGGGGGACTTCAATACGGTGTTGGATCCTTCACTGGATCGGTCCAGCTCTAGGACGGGTAGGAGGCCGGCGGCGGCCAAGGTACTGAGAGGGTTTATGGACCAGATGGGTGGGGTGGATCCATGGAGGTTTGTGAGGCCGAGGGCACGCGAGTACTCTTTCTTCTCCCACGTACATAGGGTCTACTCTCGGATAGACTTCTTCGTGGTGAGTAGGGGACTGATTCCGAGTGGAGGAGGCCGAGTATTCGGCCATTGCAATCTCCGACCACGCTCCGCATTGGATTGAGTTGGAGATGGGGGAGGTGCGGGACCAGCGCCCGTTGTGGCGGTTGGATGTAGGGTTGTTGGCGGAGAGGAGGAGGTGTGTAGGAGGGTCCGGGCAAGTATTGAGGGGTACCTCGAGGTGAATGATACGGGGGAGGTTCAGGTGGGGATGGTCTGGGAAGCCCTGAAGGCAGTGATTTGTGAGGAGCTGATATCCATCCGGGCACACAGGGAGAGGAGTGAGAGGGATAGACTGGTGGGAAAGATGCTGGAGGTAGACAGGAGGTATGCAGAGGCACCAGAGGAGGGACTGTTGGGGAGAGGCGCAGCCTGCAGGCTAAATTTGATTTGCTGACCACTAGAAAGGCGGAGGCACAGTGGAGGAAGGCACAAGGGGCAGTGTACGAACATGGTGAAAAGGCGAGTAGGATGCTGGCTCATCAGCTCCGCAAGCGGGATGCGGCTAAGGAAATTGCTGGAGTGAGAGACAAGAGTGGGAATGTGGTGAGGAAGGAGGTAGAGGTGAATGAGGTCTTCAAGGACTTTTACGGGGAACTGTACTGGTCGGAGCCAATGGGGGAGAGGAGGGAAATGGAGAGGTTCCTCGACGGGCTTCCTTTCCCGAAGGTGCAGGAGGAGCAGGTGGAGGGGTTGGGGGCGCCGATTGAGCTGGAGGAGCTAGTTAAGGGGATCGGGCAGATGCAGTCAGTGAAGGCACCGGGGCCGGATGGGTTCCCGGTGGAATTTTATAAAAAGTTTGTGGACCTAGTGGGCCCCTTGCTGGTGCGGACACTCAATGAAGCGTGGGAAGGGGGGACTTTGCCCCCGACGATGTCGCGGGCGCTGATCTCGTTAATTTTAAAGAGGGACAAGGACCCCCAGCAGTGTGGTTCATACAGGCCCATATCTCTCCTCAACGTGGATGCTAAGGTGCTGGCAAAAATCTTGGCCACCAGGCTGTCTGTGTGCCAGGGGTTGTGCACGAGGACCAGACAGGTTTTGTGAAGGGAAGGCAGCTGAACACGAATGTGCGGAGATTGTTGAATGTCATCATGATGCCGGCGAGTGAGGGGGAGGCAGAGATAGTGGTGGCGCTGGATGCGGAGAAGGCCTTCGAAAGAGTGGAGTGGGGGTACCTATGGGAGGTGTTGGGGAGGTTTGGATTTGGTGAAGGGTTCATTAGATGGGTACGGCTGCTATATGAGGCCCCGATGGCGTGCGTGGCCACGAATAGGAGGAGGTCGGAGTACTTCTGGCTTTACCGAGGGACCAGGCAGGGTTGCCCCCTGTCCCTCTTGTTGTTTGCACTGGCAATCGAGCCACTGGCGATGGCGTTGAGGGATTTAGAGAGGTGGTGAGGCTTGGTGCGAGGTGGGGAGGAACATAGGGTGTTGTTGTATGCCGATGACCTGTTACTGTATGTGGCGTACCCGGTGGGAGGGATGCCGGGGGTGATGGAGCTGCTAGCTGAGTTTGGGACCTTTTCAGGTTATAAATTAAATTTAGGCAAGAGTGAGGTGTTTGTGGTGCACCCTGGAGACCAGGAGGAAGGAATTGGTAGGCTCCCACTTAGGCGGGCAGGGGAGAGCTTTAGGTACCTGGGGGTGCAGGTGGCCAGGGACTGGGGGACTCTTCACAAACATAATTTCACCAGACTTGTAGATCAGATAGAGGAGGAGTTCAAGAGGTGGGACATGCTGCCATTGTCATTGGCGGGGAGGGTACAGTCCGTCAAAATGACGGTGCTTCCGAGGTTCTTGTTCCTCTTTCAGTGCCTGCCCATCTTTATCCCCAGGGCCTTCTTTAGGACAGTAACTAGCAGTATTTTGAGCTTTGTGTGGGCACATGGGACTCCGAGAGTGAAGAGGGTGTTCCTGGAGCGAGGGAGGGATAGAGGCGGGCTGGCGCTGCCCAACCTTCTGGGGTACTATTGGGCGGCCAATGTGTCAATGGTGCGTAAATGGGTGATGGAGGGGGGAGGGGTGGCGTGGAAAAGAATGGAGATGGCATCATGTAGAGGTACGAGCCTGGGTGCCATGGTAACGGTGCCGTTGCCGCTCTCCCCTAAGAGGTTTACCACGAGCCCGGTAGTGGCGGCGACCCTAAGAATCTGGGGACAGTGGAGACGGCATCGGGGGGAAACAGGGGGCTCGATGGAGGCTCCATTGGGTGGCAATCATCGGTTCATTCCGGGGAACAAAGATGGGGGATTTAGGGGGTGGCAAAGGGCGGGCAACAGTAAATTGAGGGACCTGTTTATTGGCGGGAGGTTTGCGGGCCTGGGGGAACTGGAAGATAAATTTGGGCTTCCCCAAGGGAACATGTTCAGATACTTGCAGGTAAAGGCGTTTGCCAGGCGACAGGTAGAGGGATTCCCTCTGCTGCCCTCGCGGGGGACGATGGACAGAGTGCTTTCGGGGGTGTGGGTCGGAGAGGGGAAGGTGTCGGACATCTATAAGGTAATGCAGGAGGTGGAGGAGTCGTCAGTGGAGGAGCTGAAGGCTAAATGGGAGGAGGAACTTGGGGAGCAGATAGAGGACGGGACTTGGGCGGATGCCCTGGAGAGAGTCAACTCTTCCTCCTCATGTGCGAGGCTTAGTCTCATCCAATTTAAGGTACTGCACCGGGCCCACATGTCCGGGACTAGGATGAGTAAGTTCTTTGGGGGTGAGGACAGGTGCACCAGATGTTCGGGGAGTCCAGCGAACCACGCCCATATGTTCTGGGCATGCCCAGCACTGGAAGAATTCTGGAGGGGGCTGGCGGGGACGGTGTCGAGGGTGGTTGGATCCAGGGTCAAACCAGGGTGGGGACTCGCGATTTTTGGAGTTGTGGTAGAGCCGGGAGTGCAGGAGGCGAAAGAGGCCGGTGTCCTGGCCTTTGCGTCCCTAGTAGCCCGACGAAGGATCCTGCTACAGTGGAAGGATGCGAGGCCCCCAAGTGTGGAGACCTGGATCAGTGACATGGCGGGATTTATAAAATTGGAAAGGGTCAGAACAAGGGTTCTATAAACGATGGCAGCCTTTTCTGGACTTCCTGGCTCAAAGATAGGTATCTTGGTCAATAGCAGCAACAACCGGGGGGGGGGGGTGTTTCTTATTGTAGTTTCTATTCTGTAACTTTATATTGTGTTAATTTGTGTTGTTAAAATGCTATGTTGTTCATGGAGGTGGGGCGAATGTATATGATTGCTAATATTATTGTTATTTTTGGTATTTTACTATGGTGCGTTATTGTTGTATAAATTCAAAATTTTTCAATAAAAATTATTTTAAAAAAAATTATTATGGTTTTGAAGGGTAGCGCGGTGACACAGTGGTTAGCACTGTTGCATCAAGGCGCCGAGGACCCGGGTTAGATCGTGGCCCTGGGTCACTGTCCATGTTGAGTTTGCACATTTTCCCCGTCTCTGCGTGGGTCTCACCCCCACAATCCAAAGATGTGCAGGGTAGGTGGATTTGCCATGCTAAATTGCCCCTTAATTGGAAAAAAAGAATTGGGTACACAATTTATTTATTTTTAAAATTATTACGGTTTTGAATGGTGTTTGAGGTAAAAATTCCAAAATGGCAGCCTTACCAAATTTTATTTCAGAGGCACAATTTGTTTAGGTCATCTGAATATCAAATCATTAGTTTTCAGTCAAACATTAAACTGGCCATGGACATTACACAGTGTGCCCACGGTGTCAACTTTTAATCTGCTCAGAACTGGCAAGAAATTGGAAGAGTGTTGCACCGCATGGCTGAAGCCAGTGTCAGAAAACCATATTAAGGTTTGGTCTGCATCGGCATTCGGGTTAACTGCTGAACACTTAAGTGATTGCCCACAACACAGTGCAAGAAATCAGCACCCCGAGAGAGCTAAACTGGAAACTAGGGTGTGTGCAGGCATTCAGATGACAAGCAGTGGGCTGCAGTATGTTGTGGACCAGGAGTGTAAGCTCCCAGTCTGTAAATGCTGGCAGCCTCCTGCTAGTTTTTGTTAGGCATGCTGTGTCCCCCATTTACAGGGCCCCGGAAAATTTGATTAAGCAGGCTTGACTATAGCAGTACTTCCACAATTTTTCACTATTGTCCACCCATTTTCAGGTGGGGAAAGCAGTTGAAAATTATCCATCCATTGTTTGATTCAAGTCTTCCCATGCATAAATTTTCAGCATCTCAACTTATTATTTATAGGTTTGGATGAAGGAATGGACAGAATGATTGGCGTCTTTCTAGCGTTGAGCTGAACATAATTTTGGTTCCTCCAGGACTGAACATCAGGCTTAACATTAAGATAGCAAAGTGATGGTCATGGAATCGAACATCATTGTGGAGTCAATGGTGATTGTTAAGGTGAAGTTCAGGGTCATTATTAAAGCGAAAATTTATCTAATTTTACAGATGATGTTGTTGAAGGGTGGGAAAAGGAAGGTGAAGGAGGGTGTAATTTGCACATGGCAGCCAATGTGGGCACAAAAGGAGAAACCATCACTATGTTGGGAAAGGCAGAAAAAGAATGGATGAGAAGAATTGTCTACATTTTTCCAGGCCATAGAAAAAGTAAGGAGAACTGGAGAGCTGTTGTAATCATGAACAATATCAAGACGGTTCTGATGTTGCAGTTGGGGATATAAAGCTGGTGAAACAGCCACACCACTGGCGTTGTGAGGCCCAAACTATTTTCAGATTCCGGTCTTATCAGCACTATTGACAGGGATGGATTTGCAGTTGCAGAGACGAGGGATTCAATAGGGTGTGGTGGGGGAGATAGGTAAAATGTGTAAATTGTTGTTGCACTCTTGAAATAAACTAAATAATCTGCGGGACGCTCCGTCGTGGGATCCTCCGCCCCGCCAGTAGAGCACCCGCGTTTCCCGATGACGCGGGGTGCCCACAATGGCAAACCCCATTGGCTAGCTGCAGGAAAGAGAATTCCGCTGCCGGCAGGGGCGCACCACCTGGAAAATGGGCTGGCAGGATGGAGAATCCCGCCCAATGATCTTTACACATAATGGCAAGTCACATATAAAGACCATGGGCAGGATTTACCGACCACCCCGTCACATGTTTTTCAGCAGCGGAGGCTGCCCACCATCAGGATCTACCGGTCCCACCGTTGTCAACAGAACTCCCGGTTTACTGTACCCCGCGTCGCTAGGAAACCCGTGCGCCAGCGTGGGACCGGAATTTCCTATCAGCATGAACAGCTGGTAAATTTTGCCCCATATTCCAACACAGGTGCCATCTGAGCAGTTAGTAGGACTCTTGCGTTAGAATGTTGTGGGTTCAATCTCCACTGCAGTTTTGAGAATTGAATCTAGTACTGTGGAGATGTTACAATCTCAAGAGAATGAAATATTAAACTGGATGCAAAAGAAACAATTTTGTGGTTTAATTAGCAAAAAATACCCCTGGTGACCTGACAACATTTTCGTTTTGACCACTGCCATTAAAATAGATGATCAACTCATTAAGTTGCTGATTGTGGAACTTTACGGTGTGAAAGATGGCTGCTGTGTTTGCCTACTTAAGTGGCATTTAAACAATTCATAAAATGTATTAGAATTGGCCCAAATGTTATGTAACTGCAAGGTCTTTCTTCCTCAGTGCTTATATCATTAAAGAAAGTCAGCAATGGAGGAACCTGGAATAAAAGCATGTAAAGATGGAGGAAAATGAAACAGCTTAAAATGATAAATCAAAACCAAGACAATTGTGTTTGTAAATATAATTTTATTTTGTGTTTTAGTGCATATCTGCATGTACTGTGTAAAATAGACAAGTTACAAAATGCATACCAAAATATATTTACTGTCTTACAATGGTGTAGAGGCCTGAAAAAGATAAAATACGCAACACTGAAGGTAAAGTCGGCCTATCAAACACATAGCTCAATGTAGTGCAAGCAGGAATAGTCATGTTGTGAGCATTTTAATATAAAAAAGATTATAAAACATTTAATTTGAGAAAAAAATTCAAAAAGGAGGGAAGAGTTATGTGCACCTGCTCCACGAATTGCAAAGGGAACTGACTTTGTGTCTAAAGCAGTGTGCTTGTCTCACTATGTCCGGGACACAGATGAGACCCGCAATTGAGCTTCTCACCATAATTTAGCAAATCAGCTTTTCTGAAGTAGTGCAAGCCTTTGTCTGCTGATGACCAACTATTCTAGGTAAGAGAACAGAAATAGTATGAAATCAAATCTTCATTTCAATTTGTTCATCCAGATCATAAGCACGGATTCAATATGGGACATTTTCTACTTCACATTATAAGGTTTGGACCAGTCGTAAAAATGAAAGATGTCTAATCTCCAACGCTAACATCCCCTGCCTTGATGAACAAGAAGTATTAAAAAATAAGAAAAAAATGAAAATGATTTTTTGTAGCTGGTTTGTCAGGGATGGCAAAACACACCACTAATGCAGTTTCAAAGAAAATTTCCAAAAACCCAGCATTCATTAAATGGAGTTTCATTGTTTTTGTATTACTTTTCCATTTGTTCAGTTGGGTTGGCCAGAAATAATGGGATATCATAATTACGTTAAAAGCTCCAGGAATGGAATGACTGACTAAATTGCTGACTGAAGTGAATGGGTGAGATTAGTGTAGTCAGTGTGCAGGCCCTCCTGTAAATGAGACATTTTAGCAGCTCAACTATTACTGAGAATATTAGATTAATGAACAGATTTCAAGCAACACTAGCCAGCAGGACTCACTTCATTATAAAATGGAATGGATCCATGATCCATGAAGAAAATTCTTGTCAGCCAATGAAGTCAAAGGTAATCAGGGTAGATGGGAATGTGGAATTTGAAACACAAACAGATCAGCCTAGTTTTTATTGCATAGGGGAGCAGGCTTGAGGGGCTGAATGGCCCATTTCTCTGCTCGCATTTCATATATTCGTAACATTGAATAACATGAATATCAAGTAATTGTGTAGTAATGGCCAGTGCATGTTTCTTGTACATTTCAATTTGAAACCTTAGTTTTTAAAAAAAACTAACTCAGGAAGAACTATTGGCCACAGTTCTAAAACTAATGATGCAGTGGAGCAGGTATTGTACCCTTCTTTCAGAACAGTGTAAATTTATAGCCAATTTGTGAATATGCAACTCTGTGCCATGAATTTACATGCTGTTTCCAGAAAGTCAGGGTCTAGAACTCTTTCTCCTTCATACACTTCAGATACATTAATGACAACCAGCAAAGTCACCTTCCTCCTTACATCAATGTCTATCCTCCATGTACTGATGAACTAAAATCCATGGTTTTAAAAAGGAGTATCTTTAAATTGCATCAGTGCCACTAACAGATATAATTGAACGATCAGCCAAACCTCATCTGACACCAATGACAGATTAGACTTAAAAAGTTAGATCCTAAATTATTATTTAATGCCAGGGTTGGTCCCAGCTTCCCTTCCTAAACTGTTCATCACTATCAATATAATGCAGGTGACATAATCTAGATATTAAATGCACATGGTTATCATGGACAGGGCATTAGCAAGGTTATGCATCTGGTGGAATTATGTAATCCAATATGACTACAAGAAAAAAAGGAGTTTTTTTACAATTAAATTATTGGGCTCAAGTTCTTGTTTAACTGCAAAAGTTCCCTAAAACCAATATGGTAGCTACACAGCTATTTGGAAGCAAACTGAAAATGCACAACATATCAGTTATCATCTGAAAAAACTTTAAAAATAGAAGCATCATATCTGACCTGCTAGAAAATATACTCAAAATGTTCTCATTTCTGTTCTTGAGGTGCCAATCAACTTGTGTTTTTCTAGCATTTACTACTTCTATTTCAACGCAGCCTGCTCAAAAACATCCTTAAAAGGGGCAGCTTTCAGTTAATACTTGGACACAACAGCAGTCAAGCCAAACATTAAAGACATTTTGATAGTCAAATTTGGGATCTTGTGACAGCAGCACCCTGCTGTGTTGGTCAGTGAGTGCAAGGGCACCTTGACATGGAGGTGCTCTCGGTGGGGTGTACAGCAGTGAAGAAATGAATCAAATCTAGCATGGCAGCATAGGGATGGAGGACAAACCCCTCTGCTGGTTCAGGTGTGGCCACAATTGTGGCCATTAATGCTCACTGCTACTTCAATGGTCACTGCTACTTCAATGGGGCTCCTGTTACAATGAACCCCCAACCTGCCACAGGACATTACCGCCATTGAACTGGCAGCCTTTGCACAGGCAAGGGGCCACTCCATCAGAAACAAAATTCTGGCAAGTATTCAATATCATCCTTAACTGGGACCTGAACAAGTGTAATTGGCTGCCTGCCCTGGTGGATTAGGAACCAATCTGATTTTTAGCCCGTCTCTGACAAAATTTCCTGGTGCTGGGAAGGTTTCTGGGAGCCATTCCCATAAATTCTCCATATTTTCCACAGCTCCCCTACCTCCAAACCCGCGGCACCCTAGGGCTGGAAAAATTCAGTCCATGTGTGTCACCCATTTTATATAAATTAGGTGATAGTAAAGTTCATGTCTTTAAAAGCCAACTTTCTTAATTTCCCCAAGGATTAAACCTTACCGGCAGGTCTCATACATCAATTTAAATATTATTTTGATGAGCAATATCCTGAAAGTGAGAAGCAGCTGGGCTGTCCTCTTGCATTGTTGAATCAAAATGTCCCCTTAGAATGCTAAAATAGATGCAATCTACTCTGATGGTGGGGTTACAATATCCACGGAACTCTAGGCAATTTGGATCTGCACTGCTGTTTAATTTCACAAGTTTCATCACTGGGAGAGCCATGTGACTGTAAACGTACATTGTGATAGGGTACTGGATTAAACTATTGGGCAGAATTTAATGCCCTGTCCTTTGGCAAGTTTGGTGGCCAGGCAGGGGGATGGTAATTGGGCATCCCTCTGCCTTCCTGCTTCTGCCCACTTCATGGTCTTATCCTGCATTTGCTAGTATTCACCGAGGGGAACTCACCATGTGGGAAACCTGAAAAGCAACCTTGTTTGGGCCCTGGGTCACAGATGAGTACATTATCAACAGCAGCTTCCATTTCACTGATGGCATTGCCGAGCAATGAAGATGTGCTGGCCTCTGATTAGCTGGTAACTCTCAGCGTGCAAAACCTCTATTGCGAGGTCCTTGATTCCAGGGAAGGTCTATTGCAGCTTAGACAAGTGTCCAAGAGTCACTTAATGTGGCGGGCCTTCCTGAAAAGTGGTGATGCAGGGGCAGGGCTCTTGCCAGTGGGTGAGATCCCTTTTACCTGAATTAAATTGTGGCCATTAATGCAGGATGGTTAGCAGATGCCACATGAGATAACGTTGATTGAATGTTAACAGCTCTTCCTCCCAATGCCAAAGTCTGTTAATACCAACTGGTTTCTGAGCCAAGAATTTCACCACCTCAAGTGCAAGGAGGATAGAGAACCCACATTTCCAAAAACAAATATTAAAACTAATTAAACAAAGCTAACTGTAATAAGTGAACCCTAAAATATGTACAGATACACACATACAAGTGGCAGTTTTCTTCATACAGGTTACATATAGAAACATTGCACTCTTTTAATGAAATGTAGCACAAAGAGCTATACTAATACAGTAATTATCTATGTGGTCAGTTTGCCCTGCATAGGTTATTCAAAAACACACACACAATATCCTTGGTGGGGAGTAACACAGTGAGCGGTTTTCAAGTAATTAAAAATGCAGAGCCTATTCAGTTTGTGCTTGCATTAACAGTGCTAGAGATGTGAACCCTCTGCAACAGTGCAGAAGGAATTTTAACTAGATATGTGTTGTGTACAAATATATTTATTTAGTTGTGGTGGTTGTTCTCTGGTTAGTTAAGCATCATGAATAATGAGCACACCACAAGGTATAATTTTCTCTTTTTGTTAATGCAGTGCAATTGAAAATGTTACTTTGAGTATAAAGCACTTTGTACTTACCCTCACTTTCATGGCAGCATTAGCAAACCAAAGGAAATATATTCATCTTTTAAAAAACATCATTGTATAACAAACTAAGTGACTGAGTAACAATATTTTGTATCTTCAAGGAGATATATTTCTAACATCAGTTAAAAGGGTACAGTGGACACCCAGGACGGGATACAACGCTTTCCAATGCTGATTTTGTATCAGCAATCGGAAGGAGAATTCCTTTTTACGACCGAATCGGGGGCCCTGTCTGTTTTTGGATACACCGCCCCCTTCAAAACGGCGTCATCGAGGAGTATGCCGCACGCCATTGGGACAGTCTCAAGACGTTACCTGAAGGCCCTCATCCAATGCTCTGCCCCCGATGTGCCGAGTTCACAAGGGCGCAGTTCACTTGTGCTCCCAATTTTCGTAAACCCGGACTGTGTCCAGTGCCACCACAGTCGGGGGGGGGGGGGGGGGGGGAAGGAGTCATGCTGCTGGCTGGGGGGGGGGGGGGGGGGCTTCGGCGAGGGCTGGGGGAGCTGGTGAGGGGGTGTCCAAGGGGACACTATTTGGCAGGTGGTGTCCGCACGGCCGGCACCATGTTCTATGTCGCAACCACTGCAGATCGTCGCAGTGCACGTGCGCGGCCACGAACCCAGCAATTCTCCGGCCGTTTATTTTGTAAAGGCCGTGTGTTTTATGTGGCACAGCTGCTAGCCCCTCACCAGTCAGGGGATCGGTGCTGGGGCCTCGCCGATTTTTCCATCGTAGAACTAGACACTTAATCCGGACGTAGCCTCAAAATCGGAGAATTCAGCCCCATAAATTTCTCAATCAGTCTCTTTAGGAAAGGACTAAATATGTTTCATACAGATTCAGAGATTAATGTTTTGGATTCTGATCTACAATCTCCCCGTGTTTGTGTGGGTCTCACCTGTATGAGACCCACACAAATGGAACGGCACTTATGGGGATCTCCAAGGAGATCGGAGGCCCCCAGCTAAATGCCCTTTGGGCAGGCTGGTGCCCTGGCACTACTGGTGCCACCTGGGTACCCTGGAAGTGCCAGCCTGCCACTCTGGCAGTGCCACCTGGGTGTCAGATTGGCACTGCATGGGTGGCACTGCCAATTGGCAGGGGCACTGCTGGTGCCAGGTTGGCACTGCCAAGCTGGCATTTTGTGCATGTGTGCGATTGGGCCGGGGTTGTGCACTGTGGGTGTTGGGGGCGGGGGCCCCTCCCATGTTCGGGCTGGGGGCAGTTGTGGATTTATCTTGTGCGCCTCGGAGATCAGGACGCCATTTCCCACTACAACGCGGAGTTCTGGCGTGCGGAGATCCCCGTTGTAAAAATTGGGCTGTGTGCTGCCTCGGCCACACATTCCCCATTTAGGCCCCTCATTCAAAGCGAGTCGAGTTGAATAGCCATGTGCTTCTCGGCACTGCGAGTGTTGGGAAACACGTGACTAAACGCCCTCACTCGGGAACTTTGTTCCCTTTTGGGAAGATCACGCCCCTGGTCAGAACACACTCAGACACTGACTGTGCATACCCAGTGCGTTGCATTTTTATTTCCATTTTGAAATATTTGCAGTTCTTCATCTTTTGAAAATAATGGGCGCAATTCAGCAGACTTCAAATAAGTCTGCTCTCGGGCCCGTTTAACCGGGTGTTTCTCGGTGGCTCAGCACCAATAAACACCCTGCTATTTAACAGCCAGTTTTGTTTTGGCCTCGGGATGTTTTTCCCCACGGAAGCCGCACTTGGAGTCATTTCCTGCTGGCAAGCTGATCTTGCCAGGAGTAAAGGCCGCTCTCAGGTTGAGCACCATCTTGGTTGGCTGCCCCAATCCTCCCCACCACCCACCCTTTCAGGGGCCCCCACACCCAACCTAGGGGAGGCTCTGGAAATCCCCCCTCATCCAATTGGTCATGCGCCCCCCCCCCCCCCCCCCCCCCCCCCCCCGCTCGGGCCAGAATCCTGGCAGTGCCAACCTGGATTCTGGGCACTGCCAGCCTTGCACCCTGGCAGTGCCACCTGGGCACTATCAAGGTGCACTGCTATGGTGCCCTGGGTGGCACTGCCATAGTGCCAGGCTGACAGTGTTAAGGCTCCCAGGTGGCAGAGGGAGTACCAGGGTACCACCCTGCTCCGTCGTTGACCACCCGGGGTCTCCAATGGCCTGCGAGACCCTCCGAGGTGTCGTCACACCTGCTCCATGTTTGTGTAGACCAGTACGAAGCAGCTTCCCCGATATCACCCCCACCCCGATATCACCCCCTCCCCAATATCACCCCCTCTCCGATATCAGCCCCACCCCGATGTGTCGGAGCCACAGCCGGTGAGTCCTGGGAGCCGGGTGATGGCTCATTTAAATATGCAGATCTGTCAATGTGAATTCCCATTGAAGCCACCCCACGCCACCAGAAAACCGAAGGATGGGGGTGAGCTGCCAGCGGGACCAGAGAATCCCACTACTTGCAAACGGTCGCAAAATTCTGGCCCATATTTTTTTTATAATTAAATGATGCACATATTTCCTTTGGTCTCACCAATGCACAATCTGTTTTCAGTGGATGTGAACCATGAAAAATATAACCTGAAAATAAATTCTAATTGTACAATATAGAAATATTCCCAACAACAGATGTACCAGATTATGTGGCATGCTATCCGAATCTGAGCCAGAAGAGGGAGAGTGAGAGAGAGAGGCAGCGAACGAGAGAGAGAGAAGGGGGAAGAGAGAGAAAAAATACTGGTGTGCTGCATAATTCCAAACCAAAATCTACAATCATTAGATTTGCTTGATTATGCCCAAGTTTTCTTTCCTTTATTTAAAAAATGTGTTGTGTGGCGTGGTGACCTTAATTCAGTGCTGTAATATGCCTACCTCTTTACAGATATGTATGTGAATAATTGTATCATATAAAAGGCTCTCAATATACTAATAGGGTGAGTTTTTTTTACTGATTTGGAAATAGGGATAGTCATATACAATGGTTCTATAATATACACAAAGTAGACAATTCATTACCCTGACATCTCCATCCTGCCTTGATGCACAAAAAGAAATAAACTTCCAGTGCACAATAGGAGCACACGGTGACCAAAGTATGTGTGTTTTCTGACAACTGTCTCAAAACATAAACATGCTGTGGATTGATTTTTGTTTAAAAGACATTGTGGCTTCCATCTCCCTGATCTGGTTACTCGTACCTTCGCAGATGATTATACAGGGACTGTACGTATGTGAAGACACACTTGGGATCAGGTCTTTTGCCCATTATCATCATATCTTCCACCTCAATCAGGGGGTCACAGGAAGCTATCTGTCTGCAATGAGAAAATATAGATAAAGCAGATTACTTCAAAATAATGCTTTAAACTTTAAAACGGCGTGAAAGTAATACTTAAAAAATAAATTGCTTTACTCTGTGCCTCACGCTATTTTTCATCCATTGGGCCTTTACCAATGTCAGAATGGCAGCTTATTAAATGGAGAGCAAAAATGCTCTCTAGGGGAATCCCCTCGTTCACTCTGCTATTCCTAAGTATAGAGGATGAAAGAAAGACATACGGCTGCATTTTCCACACAATCCGACACAATGGTGATCCGCCGTTGGCCGGCGGTAGGATCTTCTGTTCTCACCGTTGCCAACAGGCTACCCTGTTGAATGTAGCCCTCACCGCTGGGAAACTTGCAGCACGGTGTGCCTTTGGGGGACCAGAAGATCTAGCCGGCTTGAGTGGCCGGAAAGTTCTAGCCATTGGTTGGAATTTTCCAGCCTCGCTGTGGCCTGTTTCCTGCAGTAAAGGCAACTCACCACCGGCCGTCGGGACAATTTTATGGTCCTGCCAAAGCATTGGAAGTTTGCACGGCTCACCAGTCCCACTGGGGAACCCATGGCAGGGGTCAACCTTGACAGGACTGAAGTTCCCGCCGATGTGAAAGGCTGGTGGGAATCATTGGAGCAAGGCAAAATATATTTTAAAATCCCAGTTTACTAAGTTGATACCAGGGTAATGCTTTAGTTAGGCGCAGAATAGGTACTGACAACTGACTCAAATTAGGAGCTCAAAATGCTGAATAAATAATGGCTGAATTCTCTGCTTTCTGCCACCGGCAGCAGGAATTGCGGTAGGATGAAGAATAGTGCGCAATGGAAAAATCGAGATTTGCGCCTGCTGCCAATTCCGTCGCCATGATCTGGTCCCCATTGGTGGCGATATCAAAGTTTGCACCCGTGCTGGTGGACCATTATTACGATCCTGGACCAGACCCCCTAGTGGCGAGGATACTCTTCAGAAACCCCAGTATTTCGCTCCAAGGGTGATTTCACACAAAATAAAGATATGGTATGTCAAGACAAAGGTTATTGCGAGCGCAGTATTAAAATATCTGTAATATCACACCAGAAAATAATATAATTACCCCTTAAACAATGTTAATAAATACAGTGAATACAGTAACCCTTAACTGCTATCTTTATTCCCACTCAAACAAAACAAAATGGTTACCATTTAATGGCCACGCTGCGCCAAAAAACAGCTGGCTATGGCGCAGCATGGCTGATAGAAGCCAGGACACTCTGCTCCTGGGATCCACCCTGTTTGCAATGCCTCGCAAGATCTAACGCAATCTCGCGTGATATTGCGATGTAAATCGCACCCATTGTGGGCAGGATCACCTTTTAGCAAATCTGCATATTAAAGCGAGACAGCTTGTCCCACTTTATAATGTGCAGATTCCAAAGTTACCTGAGGCGTGGGGTCAATCTCCCTCACCTCGGAGACCTCGGGAAAGTAACGTTCAATACTGGTCTTCAGAAACGGAGACCAGGCGGAATAGAACTTGTTGGGGTCTCTCAGGGGATGTGAAGCCCCTAGGTGCGTGCCCTTTGGGCAGGATGCTTGGTACCCTGGTACTGCCAAGGTGTCCAGGTGGCACTGCCATCTGGCAGGGGCACTGCCAGGGTTCCAGGATTACACTGCCAAGGTGCCAAGCTGGCATTTTATGTGCAGGTATGATCGGGCGGGGTGCCCTGTGTGGGTATTGAGGGATGCAAGGGGGGACGGTTACCCTTCCTTAGTGCATTGGGCTTGAGGGGGGGAGGTATCGGGAGTCACTTTGGGGGCCTCAGAGATCGGGACGCCATTTTAAAATGGCGAACGGAGGTCCTCAGTGTACAAATGGCGAGCGGAGCTACTCAGTGTACAAAATGGGACAATGTGCGACCTCGGCAGCACGTTCCCCGTTAAGACAGCTTATCAAATGCAAGTCGCGTCTTATAGCCTTGCGGTTCTTGCCATTGCGACGCATGGAAGCAAACGGCTAAACACTCTTGCTATGGGACTTTGTTCCCATTTAGTTAAATCGCGGCCAAAATTTCGGCTCTCAATCCACTGTTAAATACAGTTATCCCTCAGGAACATCTGCTTTACAGAGGTGTTCTTTGTGAGGGAGAAATGCTGCTTTAAAGAAAAGATTTAGATCCAGTCAGAACTATGCAGAAACATTAGCTGTATAACTTCAGAAGCTGTTTCAGCTGGTTTCAGCTCACTTTCAAAATACTCTCTTCTGAACTGCTTGGAAAGCACCTGCTAATCTAGCCACAGATATATCTTCTAATTTAACTGAGATGCTTGACTTCTACTCACATTTTCAACTTACACACAACTAACGCTGCTTTTCTGCAAAATGCCTGGTAATTTGGCTCCACTCAGTAATACATAATCTTACCAAGCTAAAATTTAATTAACTCCACAGGAAAGTCCCTTAATCCAAACAACAGGCGCGATCCACCGGCTGTGTTGTGTCTTCGTTTGAGCGCGGTGCGGCCAGTGAATGTCAGGAGAGCCGTATTGCGGATTTCACAGAAGTCTTCATGTCTTGCGGGATTCACCCAAGTCCAGCGGGATGTAGGAGTCAGAATCCCGCCCAGAAGGGGTGGGACCAAACGGCGCGCATGAAAGCCGGTTTTAAAACGACTTCGGCAAGCTAACCTGGGATCCACCGGCCTCCCTAGTGAGGCTGCAGCCAGGTGATGTTCAGTACTGGTCCACACAAATATGGACCAGAATTAACGGCACCCAGGGGGTCTCCCGGACTATCAGAGAACCCTGGGTGATCAGGGTCAGTGAAGGGTGGCCCCCTGACCCTTCCACATGGACACCTTGGAACTGCTCAGCTGGCACTTTGGCACTCCCACACTGGCACTGTCAAGGTGCCTGGGTGCCAACTGTCTAGCTGACTTGAGCTCTGCCAAGATGGCAGTGCAAGGGTGCCCAAGTGCCAAGGTGGCACTGCCAGGGGTCAGGGCCCGAAGTGTGTTACGCCCATGAAAGGAGGGGTGGGGAAGTGTGGGGGACCCATAAGATCACTTGGAGATCAGAGCACCATTTCAAAATTCGACTCTATCTCTGCGTTCAGCTCACCAATGCTAAAAAAACTTCTAAAATCGCGATTGTTCAGCCAAGCTGCGCCGGAAAAGCAGTTCGCCACAGTGCAGCTTGGCCGGTGGAAGCTGGGAGACCCCGTTCCAGGGATGTACCCGGTTCCCAAGCCTCGCGAGATTCAACGCAAACTCGTGAGATGTTGCAAGGGAATCCCGCCCACAATGGGTGGGATCAGGTTTTGGCAAATATCTATAATGGAGGGAAGCAGTAAGCATTGCTCGAAATGTGTAGATTTCCAAGGTACTTGAGGCTTTGGGATTCAATCCCTTCGCCATGGGGGCCTCGGGTGAGCTCCGTTTAGCACTGACGGACCCACACAGGGCACCCCCGCCCGATCGGACCTGCACATAAAATGCCCGCTTGGCACCTTGGCAGTGTAATCCTGGAATCCTGGCAGTGCCCACAAACGGGGATCAGACAGCATTCGTGGGGGTCTCCAAGGGGATCGGAGACCCCTGGCTGCATGCCTTTTGGGCAGGGTAGTGCCTTGACACTGCTGGTGCCACCTGGGTGCTGGCTGGGCACTGACAAGGTGCCCAGGTGGCACTGCCAGGATGCCAGTCTGGCACTCTCAGGCTATCATTTTTTGCCAATTGGGCTATGGTTGCCTGGTGGCAGTGTTGGGTGGGGATTTATTTGTGGGCTTCAGAGATCGGGACGCCTTTTAAAAATGGCATTCCGATCTCTCGCTACAACGGGGAGTTCCAGCGAGCGGTGGTCCCCATTGTAAAACATGGGGCCATGTGCGGCCTCTGCCGCCCGTTCCCCATTTAGGCTCCTTATTCAAAGCGAGTCGCGTTGAATAGCCATGTGTTTCTTTGCACTGCGAGTGCTGGGGAACACGCGGCTAAACGCGCTCGCTCAGGGAATTTGTTCCCTTTTGGGAAGATCGCCCCCTAAGTGTGGGCTAAACCGGTGAGAAACTCCCCAGCGTCCAAAATAGTGACTAAGTGTCATTAAATAGTGTTGGGGAACTCGCTGAAAAACCCGTTACAAATAAACTTAGAAATTATTCCGGAGTATCGTGCCCAATATTCCATTAGCCCAAGCTTTCTATGATGCTTTATTAGCACTCCTTGCTCCCAAACCTAGTTGTTTTTTCAAACTAGGATTTCTTGTAAAAATATGCCTGCAGCAGTCACACACTAATTCAGGTTTAAAAAAATGGTGTTCTGATCTCCGAGGTTCCGAAAACAATCTCCGACCTCTCTATCCAGCCCAAACGCACTATGGGAGGGTCCCCACGCTTCCCCACCACCCCAACATCCATGGCGACATCCCCGGTCCTCTCACACATTGCCAAGGTGCCAAGCTGGCATTTTGTTGCGTGTGCACGATCAGGCCGGCATTGTCCGCTGTGGGTGTTGGGGGTGCGGGATGGGGACCCTCCCATAGTGCGTTTAGACTGGAGCGAGGGAGAGGTTGGATATTTTTTTGCGTGCCTCGGAGATCGGGATGCCATTTTAAAATCTATCGCTACAATAAGGATTTCTGGAGAGTGGAACGGGCTGCTCATTCCCCGTTCAAACCCCTTATTCAACGCGAGTTGCTTTGAATGTGCATCTTGGCACTGTAAGTGCTGAGAAACATGCGACTAAACGCGTTTGCTAGGGTACTTTGTTCCTTTTTGGGTGAATTGCGTCCAATATATCTGAAATTCCTATATTCATCAAACCATGCAACACAATCATTTTCATGGATTTGAATATTAGCGGGTTAGACACTTCATGCTCCACTCCTCTGCAATGCTCTGTTCCTTTTAGGTGGAAGTCAAGCAGGCGTGAATTGATTCGAGTATTTACAAGCGGGGCCTGGGCACCACGGTTACTGAGGAGGCACGGGGAGGAGGCTAAAAAAAACTCTCAAATTGTCAGGCTTGCTGGGGAGTGGCTGCCTGAGCCGGGAGGAGTAACGGGGAATGACTTGGCGCCAAGTATGTAGACTCCGGGTGTCCCACTCGCGATCGGGGTGGCCTGGCTCAGACCATCTTGTATGTGGAATTAAGAGCTTCTTACAGGCTCCTGGCTGCTCACACTGCTGACTGCTCATTGTGTCCTGCAAATGTTTGGATGGTGATGTGGGAGCCCACCCAGGCTGTCTCTCTGGATACCTTCATACCCCAGCGATATCAGCAAGGGGATTGGCGTGGCCATGCTAAATCAGTGGCCTACTAGGTGTTGGATCTCCTCAGAAGTGCTGTCCCACTGCAGAGGAAGCAAGGGCTGGCAGAGCTCAGCATCAACAAAGGACACCTGCACCGTGGCCATTTGAACCCTCCCTGGTATTCTGTCCCTCTCACTAGTGACCCCTACCCCTCAGGTTCATGAGTTTTCTCCTTCTGGTGGGGCTGGTAGCACTGACTGCCTCAGCCGCTACCTCCCTGATGCTGTTCGGGGGACGGAACTTGAGTCTGTGGCCCACCCTGCGGAAGAGGGTGTCCCTCCTCTCCTCGTGGGCACCGAGCAGTGGGTCCACCTCGGACACCCGAAATCGGCTGGAAATTACTTCCAACTTTTACCGGCAGAGTGTTGGGTCATTTGCATGTCCTGAATCGCAGAACGAAGAGCGCACCCAACGGAAATACGAATTGCACTTTATTCTGTCCCGGCGATGCCGGAATCGTGAATTGCAATCGAGCAGAGAATTAAGCGTCAGCTGAAAATAGAGGTCGGCGTTGGGCGCCAATGGAATGCTGTGCTCTCGTGCCTCGATAGCAGCGTGAATGCGTTCCATGCTGTGTGCCGGCATGGGAATGCATATTGTACAGTTACAGCCATTAGCACATCATTAACAGGCCCTAACCGGTTTTCTCCGGCCTCTCACGATGCACTCACGATCCAAGCGGAAGTGACGATGGCGTAGTTCATTTGTGATATTTGAAATTGGGAAACAGGCGCCATTTCCGATGAGGGAGAGCGAGGAGGTAAGCCAAGTTACCAAAGGCACAACGGCGGGCTGCCAGTTGTGCCGTGGGCCGGGGGTATCTGCCAGGGCCGGGGAGTGTGGCGGGAAACAACCAGGAGATGGGCCGTGGTGACCAGGCTGTTCGGGCATGGACCGCAATTGCCGCGGCCTGCAAGACAGCCATCTTGCTGCGCGCCCCAATGACAGCCCACTGTGTCCCGTAGATGCGCAGAGTGCTACAGGCCATATGGGCCGTGGAGCACGCCACGACCAGCAGATGCATGTACCATGGACATCGGCACCCTCCCTGACATGCTGCCCCTCGCAGGACAGACGTAATGCAATGCAAGCCAGGGCCACTGTGCACCCGTAGGACCTGGTTGGGCACAGGAGTACTCACCATGCTAAGATGTATGCTTTTACACCCTGCAGCAAATGGAGTTTGGTATTGAGCCAGGAGTGGTTGGCATCTGCCTGACCACCTCAGCTCTAGCAGATGCACTGAGGCTGTGTGAGTAGGAGCTGCTCGGGGAGGGCCTTGCAGAACAGGAGCCTGCCCCATGGAAGCAGGAGCCAGCCGATGATGATGGAGAGCTAACTATCCAGTAGGCCGAGGAAGAGGTGGGATGGAGGTGCCGCATCAGGCCTCGTGTATGACGACAGTGCCTGTCGTATGAGGACCTGCAGGACCGAACATCCCATCGCCGACTGAGGCGGAGTAGAGACCATGAGCCATCTGTGCCATATCTTGGTGCATCTGGAACCATGGCGATATGGGGGAGGACATCTGCTCCCAGTGGTCGTCAAGGTGACGGTCACCCTGAACTTCTTTGCGACTGCGGACCTCCCAGAACTCCATGCACAGGTGTATCCGCGCCATTATGGAGCCCTTGCATACCCAGGCAGCACAGTATATCTACCTGTATATGGATTGAGCCAACCAGGTTGTCCGGTTAACAGGGTTCACCGCCATTGCCGAGTTCCACCAGGCCAGGGGGTGATTGATGGGACGAGTGTCTCTGTACGAGCACTGCCGCATGAGGGGGTGCCCTTCATGAACCGTAACGGAATTCCTTCCCTCAATGTGAAGTTGGTGTGTGACCAACAGCTGCAGACCATGTATCTCTGCAGCAGATAACCGGGCAGTGTGCACAACGCCTTCATCCTAATACACTCGGCAGTGCCCGACACATTTGAGGCGCTCCCCCAGGGAGGGGTTGGCACCTGGGTTATCCGCTGTAGTCGTGGCCGATGACGGCTATCCAGAGGCCACTGACCAAAGCGGAGAACTGATCCAACGATGCCCATGTTGCGACCAGGAACATAATCAAGTGCTCAAGATGTGGTTTAGGGACTTCCGGTTGCGGCTATGCGGAGCTAAGCCGCGCGTTCGGCAGCTCCCGCTACTTAAGGACTTTTGGGCCGATTTGAGGGCCCCAAACGGCGCTGTTTCAACGAATCCCGGTGGGGGAAGGTGTCTAGAGGAGCATTCCCCATAATTTATGGTGCTCACCCGGAGTGGGGCAAAGGAAAAAGCTGCAGCAGCTCCCCAAGAAAAGCGGGGGAAGAAGGACAAAATGGCGGCCGGCAGAACACCCGAGGACTGGTGGAAGTGGGCGCAGGAGCAGCAGGCCTCTCTTCTGCGCTGTTTTGCGGAGCTGAAGGCTGAGCTGCTGGACTTCCTGAATGCGACTACCAACAAGCTGCTTGGGACCCAGGCGGCCCAGGAGGCGTCCATTCGGGAGTTGCAGCAGCAGGCCGCTGAGAGGGAGGAGGAGGCCGTGGTCCTCGAGGGGAAAGTGGAGTTGCACGAGGCACTTCATAAAAAGGGGCAGGACCGCTTGGAGGAGCTGGACGTTCGCACGAGGCGAAAGAATTTGAGGATCCTGGGCCTGGCGGAGGGGCTGGCGAAGTCGGATCTCCCGTCGTATGTGACCACGATGTTGAGCTCGTTGATGGGGGCGGGGCCCTTCCATTTGCCCCTGGAGCTTGAGGGAGCTCACAGAGTGCTGGCCAGGAGGCCTAAGGCAAATGAGCCCCCGAGGGCGGTGCTGGTGCGGTTCCACCGATTCAGCGACCGGGAGTGTGTGCTGCGCTGGGCCAAGAAAGAGAGGAGCAGCAAGTGGGAGAATTCGGTAGTGAGAATCTACCAGAACTGGAGTGCGGAGGTGGCTAAGCGGCGGGCCGGGTTCAACCGGACGAATACGGTGCTGCATGCCAAGCAGGTCAGATTTGGAATGCTGCAGCCTGCGCGCCTGTGGGTGACATACAAGGACCGGCACCACTACTTCGAGTCCCCGGAGGAGGCATGGGCCTTTGTACAGGCGGAGAAGCTGGACTCGAACTAGGGTCTGGGGACACACTATGGCCGTTGCTGTTTTCGCTGTTGCTGTTCTTCACCTTTGACATGTGTGTTTTTTATGCTGGTTTTCATTTTGCTCTGTTTCCGGGTGGGTCTGTCTGTTGGGTATGGGTGTGGGGTATGTGGGGAACGTTGGGGGTTTGTGTTTTATATGTTCTCTTCTGTACGGGGCTGGGGGTTGGGGTGAAACTTTATTTTGGGGAGCTGCGTCAGAAGGGTGGGGTGTGGCAGTGTGAAAGCGCGGGCTTTCCTCTGGTTTCACGTGCTGCGGGGCAGGGGGGGCGGACCTGGCGTGGCCTCTACTGGTTTTCTTTCCCGCGCTGAAGCGGTGCCAAGGAGGTGTGGCAAGAGGGGGATGATCCCATGCCGGGAGGGGATGGGTTTTGGCGGGAGCTGCCGGGGTCAGCAGAAGTCAGCTGGCTCACGGAAGTACCATGGAGGGTGCGTCGCGGCTAGGAGGGGTCCTAGCCTGGGTTAGAACATAGAACAGTACAGCACAGAACAGGCCCTTCGGCCCTCGATGTTGTGCCGAGCAATGATCACCCTACTCAAACCCACGTATCCATCCTATACCCGTAACCCAACAACCCCCCCAACCGTACTTTTTAGGACACTACGGGCAATTTAGCATGGCCAATCCACCTAACCCGCACATCTTTGGACTGTGGGAGGAAACCGGAGGACCCGGAGGAAACCCACGCACACACGGGGAGGACGTGCAGACTCCGCACAGACAGTGACCCAGCCGGGAATCGAACCTGGGACCCTGGAGCTGTGAAGCATTTATGCTAACCACAATGCTACCATGCTGCCCCGTTGCTGCTGGAATGGCCAGGAAGGAGCTGGTGTGAGCCGGGGGGGGGGGGGGGGGGGGGGGGGGTAGAGGCGTTATCGCCATGGGGAACGGGTTGGGTGGGGCGAGCTGGCCTGGGGCGAGCTGTCGATACGTTATGGCTAGCCGGCGGGGGAGGGGGGCAGGTTGCCCTCTGATCCGGCTGATTACCTGGAACGTGAGGGGGCTGAATGGGCCGGTTAAGAGAACTAGGGTATTTTCTCATCTGAAGGGGCTGAAGGCGGACGTGGCTATGCTCCAGGAGACCCACTTGAAGGTGGCGGACCAGGTTCGTCTGAGGAAGGGGTGGGTGGGGCAGGTCTTTCACTCAGGATTGGATGCGAAGAACCGGGGGGTGGCGATTCTGGTGGGGAAGAGGGTGGCGTTCGAGGCGGCTGAGGTGGTGTCGGACAAGGAGGGCAGATATATTATGGTGAAGGGTAGGCTGCAGGGAGAGAAGGTGGTGCTGGTTAATGTATATGCCCCGAATTGGGATGATGCTGGCTTCATGAGGCGCTTGTTGGGCCGCATTCCGGACCTGGAGGCAGGGGGCCTGATCATGGGGGGAGACTTTAACACAGTGCTGGATCCCCCACTGGACCGGTCCAGTTCAAGGACGGGTAGGAGACCGGCGGCGGCCAAAGTGCTGAAGGGATTCATGGACCAGATGGGAGGGGTGGATCCCTGGAGGTTTGGGAGACCGAGAGCGCGGGAGTATTCCTTTTTCTCTCATGTCCATAGGGTTTATTCCCGAATAGATTTTTTCGTCCTGAGCAGGGGATTGATCCCGAGGGTGCAGGATGCCGAGTATTCGGCCATAGCGATTTCAGACCATGCTCCGCACTGGGTTGATCTGGAGATGGGGGAGGTGCGGGACCAGCGCCCGCTCTGGCGCCTGGATGTGAGGATGCTGGCTGATGAGGTGTGTAGGAGGGTCCGGGGAAGTATTGAGGGGTATCTTGATACCAATGGCACGGGGGAGGTCCGGGTGGGGATGGTCTAGGAGGCTCTGAAAACAGTGATCCGGGGGGAGCTGATCTCCATCCAGGGCCAAAGGGAAAGGAGGGAGAGGAAGGAGAGGGAGAGACTGGTGGGGGAGCTCCTGGATGTGGACAGGAGATACGCGGAGGCACCGGAGGAGGAGTTGCTGGGGGAACGGCGTAGTTTGCAGGCCAAATTTGACTTGTTGACCACCAGAAAGGCGGAGACACAGTGAAGGAGGGCGCAGGGCGCGGTATATGAG
The DNA here is from genome assembly GCF_902713615.1 of Scyliorhinus canicula. Lineage (NCBI taxonomy): Eukaryota > Metazoa > Chordata > Chondrichthyes > Carcharhiniformes > Scyliorhinidae > Scyliorhinus > Scyliorhinus canicula. Next base: position 25,227,909 of record NC_052146.1, on the reverse strand, counting down.
TATGGTTAGAAGGCGAGCAGGATGTTGGCGCATCAGCTCCGTAGGCGAGATGCGGCTAGGGAAATTGGTGGAGTGACGGATAAGGGTGGGAATGTAGTGCAGAAGGGGACAGAAGTAAATGGGGTCTTTAGGGACTTCTACGAGGAACTGTACCGGTCGGAACCTCCGATGGGGAGAGGGGGGATGGAGAGCTTCATGAACAAGCTATGTTTCCCAAGGGTTCAAGAGGAGCTGGTAGAGGGGCTGGGGGCACCGATAGAGTTGGAGGAGCTAGTCAGGGAGATTGGACAAATGCAGTCAGGTAAGGCCCCGGGGCCGGACGGGTTCCCGGTGGAATTTTATAAAAAGTATGCGGATCTGGTTGGCCCCCTGGAGATGGAGGGGTCTGGTGCGGGGGAGGGAAAGGCGGGGGGAGAGGGGGGGGGGGGGGGGGGGAAGAGAGACAGACGATGACTATGTTTGGTTATTTAATTTTAATTTATTTTTAAGTTCTCTTGTTGCTCATTGGGGTTGGAGGGGTGGGGAGGATGTGATACATGCGTTGATACGGTTTGGGGGGGGGGTTACAGTTGTTATGGGTTATTTTGTTGCATTTCATTGTTTGTTGTTATATTTTATATTTTCTGTAAAAAATTCCAATAAAAATTATTTTTAAAAAAGATGTGGTTTAGGTGCCTGCACCACTCTGGAGGGGTCTTCCAGTAGAGCCCATGAAAGGTCTCCGACATCGTGGTGGCCTACTGCATACTCCACAACATCACGCAGCAGAGTAGTGACGTGCTGGATGAGGTTGAACGCCAGATCTTGTCCGGGAGGAGGATGCTGAAGAGGGACAGGATGGGCAGGACATGGGGCCTGGGCAGCCACAGGAGGCCATGCAATTTTTGGGCCAGGGCCGTTACGCACCAACTAAGGGGCCTGACCATCGGCAGCTCGAAATCCCGTCCTACCCCCCACACCACGCTGCCCTCCCGCCCCCTTGCACCCCCTCCTTGCTTCCCACTTGCTTCACTGCAGGGTGCTGGCCATACGTTGACTGTATCAGTGGGTCTGATCCATGGGATGGAGGATGATGATGACCTGCTCTAGTTTTCTGCAACGTTTGACGAAGTCTGACTCCTGCCCTCTGGGACTGTGCCATGCCACTGAGGGACAGACCCAGGTCACACTGTGACTGGCTCAGATCAGCCAGTGTCAGACCAATGCCCTCGATGTATGCGGCCATGTCCCGTTGTAACTGAGCCAAGCTCTGGAGCGCCGCTGCAATGTATATTATTATTAGGTTGCTCTGATACTTGGCTGCCTGTGACATGGACGCCCTGTCCTGTCCCTCGGTCACCGCCTTCACAGAGTGCCCCAGGCCTTGAACATCTTGACCCATGGCCGATACCTTCGCACCCAAGGCCTCCACCGTTGACGCCACTCATGCGGTGTAGTTTTCATGATTGGCACCGTCTCATGCCCCTGTAGGTGGTTAAGACTCCTTCAACTGCACCTGCAGGCGCTGGATGGTTGCTGACACCCCCTCCTGAAGTCCCCAGCTCTGCGCCTGCATCTCTAACATTGATGGGACCGCCCTTTCCAGAAGTCCGAGACCTGTCTGGACGGCAGTTAGTCCCAGGATATGCCAACACCCATATATCGCCATGGCTGGGTGCCCGGCACACACAGGCCACCCCAATTTTCCATATGGTGAGTTCCTGATCTCTGATCTCAAAAGAGAAATGGGAAGAAAATAATCTATGTATTGTAAAACAGTATGCCTAACATACTTTTCCAGTCTGTCATACATGTATCACACTCAACTTTCTGATACAAATAAAACCATAAAGAAGCAAATTATCCACCCAGAGGCACAAAATATTAGAACCAGAAAGTCAGTTGTCCTTTCATTGATATCTGTTTGAATTTTCTGGCATTTATTTAACAGCAACTTCATAATAAGCTCCTTGTGAATCTTGTGGTAATTTAACTGCAGTCTAAAAGGGAAACTTTTAAAGGACTTCTGGTGGCGGCAATGTGGTGCGCAGTCACACATGCGGTGGCTTCCACCAGGGTGCTTTGTTTTTGGCCTTTTTTGCCTGGTTTATGGCTGATTATTTGGAGGAAATTGGTGTAGTATGATGGAATAAGATCCTCTCGTCTAGCCTCAGCAGGATGGAACAATGCGGAGGCTTCTGCTGTGCCATTGGTCCTTCAGTGGGATGACTGAGATGTTAGTTAGCTTCTTGACCAATGAATTTAAGAGGCAGTGCAGGAGGTCACTGAGGATCTGGAGAAGGCAATGGAGAGAGCTTTGGCCCCAAATCAGATGGACTGGCAGATAGAGGTATAAGGAGCGACGTTACAGAAGATGGAGGTGGCACTCTCTGATCATAGTGATCAGATTGTCTCCCTGAAGGCAGAGATGACGTTGTTGGCTGAGGAGCGTAGAGCAGGCATTGTCAAAGTCGAGGACGCAACCCGCGGGTGGGTCGCAGGCGGATGTCAGAAAGATCGCGGAGCCGTCCGTCGTGGAGATCCCAATCGCGCAAATCCGCGCGCAGCAGCCGGCTTTTAACTATGCTGTCGGCGAGCAGCCTTCAAAATGGCCATGAACCCAGCCTTAGCTTCGTTCAGAAGAACTGAGCACTTTCGAACCGGACAGAAGCCGGCTTTTAACTATGTTGGCTGGGATCGGCCTTTTTACCAAATAAAAAAAAATGCGGCTGCACTGCACATGTGTGCCCGATCATTGTGCGCATGCGAAAACTATGCGTATGCGCAGTGCGGCCAGCCAGCATAGTTAAAAGCTGGCTGCTGCTCGTTCTGTCCGGTTCGGAAGTGCTCGGTTTCCGAGGGATAAGGAGTTCTCCTTTTTTCCCCCCATGTCCATCGGGACCAGCCTGTCCACCCCTTGAAAGACTGACTTTGACAAAAAGACTAGCAGATGCTGGAACAGAAACAGAATTCATGGCAAAATATTAATTTTTAATGCTTGCACTTGACCTGCCAACGACAAAGGGAGCCTCTCCCATCTCACCAAGTCCTCCTTCACCCTCCCCACCAAGCTCGTGAAATTTAACTCACAAAGTCATGCCCAGCCCTGTGCCACCTGCACCCCCAAATACCTAAAGTGAGTCGTTGCTACCCATAATGGCAGCCCTTCCACAAAATATGCACTGTTCCCCAAATGTAATTTATACCCCAAAACCACCCCAAATTTCCTGAGCAGCCCATTACGTCCCTCACCTATGAGCCCGGGTCTGAAATGTACAAATAGTGGATCGTCCACATACAGAGACACCCTATGCTTCACGCTCCCCCCCACCCCCCTCCTCACTATCCCCCTCCGTAAGTTTGAACCCCTCAGCGCAATAGCCAAGGACTCAATTATCAATGCGAACAGACGGGGAGACATGGGGCATCTCTGCCTCGTTCCCCAAAATAGAGGGAAGTACCTTGAATTCATATCATTCGTCCACATAAATGCTGTTGGGTCCTTGTAGAACAATCTCATCCATGCCACAAGCTTGGACCTAATCCCAAACTTCTTCAGTACCGCAAACAAATAACTCCACTCCACTCTGTCAAACGCCTTCTCCGCATCTAATGCCACCAGCACTTCGAACTCCCTCCCCTCTGCCGGAGAAAGCACCACACTCAGCAGCCGCCGCACATTTGATCACAACTGTCTGCCCCTGACGAATCCCATCTGATACTCCCTCATCATCTTAAGAGTGCACTCCTCCAGCCTCAGTGCCACCACCTTTGCTACTATCTTAGCATCACGTTCAGTAGAGAAATGGGCCTATACAACCCACACTCCACCGGATCCTTCTCCTTTTTAAGCAACAACAAAATGGACGCCTGCCTCATTGTCTCTGGCAAACTCCCTTTACCATCGCATCCTCAAACATTTCCACCATCAGCGGCACCAATGTATCCTTGAACTTCTTACAAAACTCCACTGGGAACCGATGTGCTCCCAGTGCCTTGCCCAACTGCATCTTCCCTATTGCTGCCTGCAGTTCCTCACCCCCAATGGTTCTTTCAACCTGGCCGTCTCCTCCTCTCCCACCTCCTGACACTTCAGTCGCTCCAGAAATTCCTTCATCTTCAATTCATCCTCCGGAGGCTCCGACTTATACAAGCACCTAAAAACGTTCTCAAACACCTTGTTCACTTGCTCCGGTGCCACCACCAACCCACCTGTTCCATCCCAAATCTACACAATCTCCCTCGCTGTTGCCTGCCAACGGAGCTGGCCTGCCAGCAATCGACTGGCCTTCTCACCATACTCATAAAAAACCCCTCATGCTTGCCTCAACTGCCGCACCACCCTCGCCGTGGATGGAGATCAAACTTCGCTGCAACTCCTTCCTCCTCACCAAAAGACCCTGCTCCGGATCCTCCGCATATCTTCCATCTACCTCCAAAATCTCCCTATTAGCTGCTACCGCTCCTCCCGTGCCTCCCTATCCACCTTCGCTTTGAATCAGATAACTCCTCACTACCACCTTCAATGCCTCCCTATTTCGGTTAAACTGCACATCACCTTCCCCGTATTAATGCAAACATTCGGTCAGCTAGGCTTCATGCCGGCCTCTGGACCGAACACTTCTCCAAGACCACCTCCACTCAGGGCGGAGCATAGTTCTATATCATGATCTGCCTTCTTCCCCCCAACTAGCAGCGCCATCCCTACCATGAAAGCATCGATCCTAGAGAACATCTTATGTACTGGTGAAAAGAACGAATACTCCCAATCCTGCGGAGGCAGAAACCCTCACAGATCCACTCCTCCCATCTCCTTCATGAACCTGGCCAATATCGCCTCGCACTGCCTCCCGCTGAAGGGACCAGCGAGCACAGCCGGGATCTGTCCATCTTCGGGTCCAACACCATATTACAATCCACCCCCAATATCAACTGGTGAGTATCAAGTGTCTAGTATGGCCGCTAATATCTTCCTCACAAACCCAGTGTCATCCCAATTTGAGGCATACATGCTAACCATCACCACTGGCCTCTCTTCCAATGCCCCAGTCACTATTGTGTACCTGCCACCCTCGTCAACCACCATCTTCTCCATTTGGAACCTCACCCCGTTCACCCACCAGTATCGCCAACCCCCGGGTCCTACTGTCGAAGCCCAAATGAAACACCTGGCTCACCCACCTCTTCCTCAGCCTTATCTGGTCCTTTACCCTCAGATGGGTCTCCTGTAACAGCGCCTCGTCCGCTTTCAGGCCCTTTAAATGTGCGAAAACTCGCACTCCCTTCACCGGTTCCCCCCCCCCCCCATCGTACATTCAATGTCACCACTCTGACTGGATTGGGGGAGGGGTCTCTACCCATCCTCGCCTTTCTTGCCCGTCATGACCATCCCCCCAGACCCCGCCTAGCAGATGAGACCTAGCCCTCGCTCTGGTCATCATCTTGCCCCCCCCCCACTTCCCAGCAACCTCTCCACCACTTCCTCTTGAAAACACCTCACCCCAGATCATCCCCCATCCCCCCCACCATTCACACCTCCTCACATGTGAAAACAGACAATCATAGCTCTCAGTGGTTCGTTTGTCCTCAGTTTTGGTTGGAGCAACTGGAGGGCCCTGTCCAATTCATACTGGGAACCCACCCACTCCTTAAGCGAGGTCATCATCTCCGTTCAATGCCTTTCAAAATGCTTAGAAAACTCTCAAATTCTCCAGCCATCACCTCCACCTTGATGGGCATGGACTTAACCAATGGGCTCTTTCCCCTCATCTTTCCTCCCACTGCACTCCTTCACCAAACTCGGCGGCGGAGTTTTGCTAGCTCCGTTTCCTCTGTATTCTTCTTTCTGGTTTTTGACATTCTATAAATGCCCCCAGATCTTCCCACGACTTCTCACAAAAGAATTTCCCCCAAAACCGGGTGTAAAGGGCCTAAAAAAGACTACTCTGGCAGGAGCCACCAAACATGTGACCTCCACCTACATGCCGCAGCCGGATGTCCTCCCAACATACATTCAGAGGCTGGCAAGAACAAAGTCCACCACTGGACCGTGGCTGATGCAATCAGGGAAATCATACAATCTTCCTTAAACAGCCAGGTGTAAACCTTAAATGCATGGCCATAGACATATTGGCGGAAGTTGTAAACTCCGAGAACGACAGCAAGGCCCTCCTTCTCGATCTGTATGTAGTTGCACTCTGAGTCGGCGAGTGTGCGGGATGCCAGGGCGATCGGCTGTCCGATCTGTCGTGCATTCGATGTGTGAGGACGGTCCCCACGCCATAAGGAGAAGCGACGCCTGTGAGGGGAAGTAGTGTGACAGGGTCGAAATGTGAGAGCAGCTTCTTGGAGGACAACCATGGTTTCACCTCCTGGAATGCCTTTTAGTGTGGGGGATCCCATTCTCACTAGAACCCCTTTTTCAACAGTTGGTGGAGTGGGCTGAGCAAAGGTTTGGGGATGAATTTCTCATAATAATTGATGAGCCCTAAAAAAAGTGTAGCTCTGTTTGACCGTGTGGGATGGGTGCCAGCCAGATGGCCTGTACCTTGTCTTCCACTGGGTGTAGGCCGTGCGGTCCACCCGATACCCCAAATAAGTGACTTTGCGGGTGGTGAAAACACATTTCTCCCTCCGGAGGCAAATGTTGGCCTGCTCAAACCATCAGAGGACTTCAACCAGGTTGTCCAGGTGTTCCCTGTCCAAGGCCCCAGTAATGAGAAAGTAATTCAGGTACACAGCAACCCTGGGCAGACCACTCAAGTTCTCCGTAATGCAGTGGGATATTGCACAGGCCGAGGAAACCCCGATTGGCAAACATGTGTACTCGTACAGCCCCCTGTGGGTATTGATGGTGGCGAACCGCTAGTCCAACTTCCAAATGCTGCAGCCAGTCGCAGCCCAATAAAGTGGGGCCTCCACCGTGGACCACTATCAAGGGCAAGCATGTCGACTGGTCTCGATACATCATGGGTACTTGGTTGGTGCCTTCAAGGGTCAGAGGCTCTCCCATACACGTAACAAACTGGCATCCGTGTCATGGAGGGCCAGGGCCTGAAGCCGCCTCTCCGGGTCGAGCTTCATTTCAGGCTGATGACTGAGGCCGCCTCTCCGGGTCGAGCTTCATTTCAGGCTGATGACTGAGACTGCCACACCGGTTTGAGCTCCATTTCAGGCTGATGACTGAGACCGCCACACCGGTTTGAGCTCCATTTCAGGCTGATGACTGAGACCGCCACACCGGTTCGAGCTCCATTTCAGGCTGATGACTGAGACCGCCACACCGGTTCGAGCTCCATTTCAGGCTGATGACTGAGACCGCCACACCGGTTTGAGCTCCATTTCAGGCTGATGATTGAGACCGCCACACCGGTTTGAGCTCCATTTCAGGCTGATGACTGAGACCGCCACACCGGTTCGAGCTCCATTTCAGGCTGATGACTGAGACCGCCACACCGGTTTGAGCTCCATTTCAGGCTGATGACTGAGACCGCCACACCGGTTCGAGCTCCATTTCAGGCTGATGACTGAGACCGCTCCATTTCTAGGGGGTGCCCGTTGACTTGCAACGCTATCCTGACGGGTGCGACTCTGGGAGGCATCATGCATTGAAGCTGCTGGTAGGCATCATTGTCGTCTTTGAAGTACTATGCCTGGCCTCACGTGGGGCGGTAATGTCTGGGAGGCTAATGGGGAACGGCGTGTGTAGAGGCTCACCTGGGGTCCCGGGGCCAGACCTGTTATCTGCAGCCGCCATCTTGTATTCCGTCATGGGGAGTCATACTGGTCGACTCCACGGGCTCCATGGTGATGTTCCTTCAGCGGGCCCCACTGTGGGGGGGTCACGTCCTTCGGGTCTGGTCCTGGCTAGTCGTAGGTCGCACCAAGGCCGAGGTTCAGGACTGCCATGCCCTGGATCTCTTGGACCCCGAGCTCCATGCAACCCCAGGAGATGGCGATGTCAATCACCCGCTGGAGGATCAAGTGGGTTTCTGTCAGTAACTTTCATTGGGTGTCAATATCGTGGAGCCCACAAATGAAACGTTCTTGCAGAGTCTGGTCAACATGGGCCCAACCTTGCAAGTGGCAGCAAGTGTCCTTAAGCATACCAAGAAGTTGCCACTGGACTTTTCATGGGCCTGCAAGGCAGTGTGGAAATGAAACCTGCAGACTATAATCGAGTGTTTCGGGTTCAAATGCGCCTCAATTAAAGTCACTAACTCATCAAAAGACTTGGGAGTCTGGCCTCTCCAGATGAGTGAGGCTCTTTATCAATGCGTAGGGCGGCCCACCGACTGCAGTCAGTAATATCACAGTTTGCCACTCATCCCCAACTGTGGCATTCAAGCAACGTGGCACTGTGGCTAGCACGCCTCAACACGGCATTGAGGACCCGAGTTTGATCCCGACCCCAGGTCACTGTCCGTGTGGAGTTTACACATTCTCCCCCTGTCTGCATGGGTCTCACCCCCACAACCTAAAGATGTGCAGGGTAGGTGGATTAGCAAAGTTAAAATTGCCCCTTAATTGGGAAATTGGGGAGAAAAAAAATTGGGTACTTTAAATTTAAAAAAAACTATGGCATTCAAACAACAAAAAAATTGTACTCTCTCAATGCACTGGGTCCAGTCATCGCTACTCACGCCGAATTGTTCACATTTCCCGATATGCAGCATCTCTATGGCTGGAGGAGAGGCCTCCTAGGGCCTAGTCGAAGTGGTTCGGTGGTGGGGAATGCGATGCCTGTGGCTGGAGGATAGGTGTGAGCGGTATTCTCGGGGAGCAACGAATCACACGCACATGTCTTGGTCTTGCATCAGGGATTTTGAGCGTTCAGTTGAAAGTGTGTCCATTGGTGGATATTTGAGAGTATCGGACTCGTTGGTGCTTCAGCCGGGGATGAGGGAGATGTCCTAGCCTTCGCCTCACTAATAACCTCCTGGTAAACCCTTGTAATGAACCTCTTAGGGCGAACTTAATCTTCTCTAGCCTAAGAAACCCTGCCATGTCACTGACCCACAGCCCCGACTTTGGAGGCTTTGAGTCCCTCCATCTCGGCAAAACCGTCTCCGAACAACCAGGGAGGCAAAGGCCAAAACGTTGGGTTCCTGGATCTTCTGACACTCCAAATATTACCACCTCGGGACTCGGAGTCACCCTCCCTTCCAGGACTGCTGACATGACTTCTAAGAATCCCAGCCAAAATTCCCTCAGCTTCGGACAAGCCCAAAACATATGTTCATGATTCGCCAGACTTCCCCCGCACCGCCCATATCTGTCCTCCACCTCCTCAAAAAACCTACTCATCTTGGCCAGTCATATAAGCCCTGTGGACCACCTTGAACTGGATCAGGCTAAGCCTGGCACACGACGAGGATGCGTTGACTCTCCTCAGGGCCTTCTCCCATAGCCCGACTTCCAACTCCCCTCCCAAATCTTCCTCCCACTTCCTCTTCACCTCCCCGATTGGGACCCCTGAGGTGCCTTGCTTAACTGGAATTCGTTACTCAAGTGGCACGGTAGCACTCAAGCGGCACAGAGCACAGTGGGTAGCACTGTTACTTCATAGCGCCAGGGTCCCAGGTTCGATTCCTGCTTGGGTCACTGTCTGTGTGGCATCCGCAAGTTCTCCCTGTGTCTGCGGGGGGTTCCTCCGGGTGTTCCGTTTCCCCCCACAAGTCCCAAAAGCCATGCTGTTAGGTGAATTGGACATTCTGAATTCTCCCTCTGTGTACCCAAACAGGTGGTGGAATGTGATGACCAGGGGATTTTCAGAGTAACTTAATTTCAGTGTTAATGTAAGCCTACTTGTGACACTAATTAAATTATTAGTTGGAGCAGTTGGAGGAGATTTGAGGGGCTCAGGAAATCTCAATCAACCCTTATACAAATCTTCAATGCTACACTCAGACCAAATCTGCCAATTTTTGCTAAGTACAGGTTGATACCTTTTATTCAAAACTTTGAAATCAGCACTTTGTGATGGGCTGTTCATAGCACTGTGTCCCGTTCCTGTGGGCGAACACACACACGTGGTGTGTATCCTTCCAATTGACAGCACGAGTTTGCTGAACCTAAAGAGTTGAACCCAGTATCTGATTCCCTGTTGGGAGGAAAGCTGTGTACCCCCCATCAGACACAGCACCGACCGGCGACTCTCAGCAGCATCTGAGGGTCATAGCAGCTTGGCATTCCAAAATTTGAAAAATTCCAGAATGCAAGACACTCTCGGCCCTGAGCATTTTGAATAAGGGATACTCAGGGGTAACTACAGCTGCTGCCTGTCTGTCTGTCCTAACAAACATTTCCAGAACAGATTCCTGTTCTTGGTTATATGCTGAATGTCACTTTAACTCCCTTTGACTGGGCAGCACGGTAGCATTGTGGATAGCACAATCGCTTCACAGCTCTAGGGTCCCAGGTTCAATTCCGGCTTGGGTCAATGTCTGTGCGGAGTCTGCACATCCTCCCCGTGTGTGCGTGGGTTTCCTCCGGGTGCTCCGGTTTCCTCCCACAGTCCAAAGATGTGCAGGTTAGGTGGATTGGCCATGGTAAATTGCCCTTAGTGTCCAAAATTGCCCTTAGTGTTGGGTGGGGTTACTGGGTTATGGGGGTAGGGTGGAGGTGTTGGCCTTGGGTAGGGTGCTCATTCCAAGAGCCGGTGCAGACTCGATGGGCTGAATGGCCTCCTTCTGCACTGTTAATCCTATGAAATCTATGAAATCAACCTGTATCTGACTTGAGTTTTGGGGTGAAGGTCACATGGGTATAGAATGAAATTTGAGTTAAGAAGTTCAGTTTGGAGAATAAGTAATTACATTCATTGTACTTTTAATATCTTGAACATAGTTGACTATTTAAGATAAAGTGTAGTTAGCAGTATTCACGTTCTTCAATTATTTTGTAAAATTTGTTTTCGTTTAGCCGCAAATAGTGTGGATTTTTGTATTTCCAAACCGCAAAATAAGTTACTGGTCTCTATGAGACCATAACAGTATTTCTATAAAGGAGTCTAATTTCCAGTGCACATGTAACAAATGGGTACAGATGTAAACGTAAAAAAAAAGTTAATTAGTTCCTCCTAGTGTCCTGCCTTTCCCTGAACGCAGAAGCTGTGGAGCTGCCAATACTTAGAAAATTCCTCCCGCCTCCAGCTGGTCTTAGCGCATGCATATTTAGAACAAATTACCATAGGGAGTATCCAAGCACTGGTTTGCATGGACATGCCAAGTTAAATGAAGCTTCATCTCAGCAGCTAAGCATTATAATCATGTTCTAAATGCTAGAATTCCCATAAACATCACAAGAGGATCAACTTCTTCTTCAGTTCTCTGCAGCGCCTACTGCAACAATCCTCCGACTCCAACAATTTTACAGGGATGTTGTAGTCCAGGGCTAATAATAGCAATGGTAGCAGCTCCAATTTTCTTTGCATCACATGACTGACCAAGAATTTCTCCTGCTCTTATTGCTTTCCATTGACCTATGTTGTAAGGATTTTTAAGTTGATACTCAACTTGATTGGTCGCTTAATGAATGCGTATTCTTTGGCCATCAGGTCCAAGAGTGGGCTTGAACCTGGAGCTTTTGGCTCAGAGGCAAAGACAGTATCCACTGTGTCACCAAGATCTCCAAGAGGACCAACTAATGTATACATTTTCTTCACTCATAATTATGTTAATTGTGTTGGCATACGGTTGCATGTTCAGGGCAAGAGGGATGGGATAGTCCCAGAAATTGACAACAGTTTCAATCACAATGTGATGTTGTCTTTTTTGGCTTTCCCTGGGCGGTACTGAAGGTGAGCAGGGAATCTCCTTGGAACTGTCAGTTAAGTATATCAATAATAATATTATTATCATATTATTTACAGTGTAGAAGGAGGCCATTCAGCCCACCAAGTCTGCACTGGTCCTTGGAAAGAGCACCCTACTTAATCCGAAGATCCACCCTATCTTCATAACCCAGTAGCCCCACCTGACCTTTTGCAGATGGTTACTATCGTGGGCAAGCTGGCCCGAGTAGGAACTGGCAGGCTGGGTGTCCCAATGGGGACTGTGATTGCAGATAGTTACTGCCATGGGCAAGCCGGCTGAGCAGGGACTGGCAGGCTGGGTGTCCCAATGCGAACTGTGATTGCAGATGGTTACTGCCATGGGCAAGCCGGCTGAGCAGGGACTGGCAGGTTGGTTGTCCCAATGGGGACTGTGATTGCAGATGGTTACTGCCATGGGCAAGCCGGCTGAGCAGGGACTGGCAGGTTGGTTGTCCCAATGCGAACTGTGATTGTTGATAGTTTTTTTTTTAGAAAACATTTTATTGAAGCATTTGTAATTTTCGCAGTTTGCAGTTTAACATCTTTAACATTCCTTAAACAACCGCGCGGGCCGACACACGCAAAAAACAACGTCCCCTACTACCCCATCCTATTTCCTAATTACCCGTGTACTAAGTTCCCTGTCCTTGTCTTACACTACCATGCCTTCCCCCCCCCCCCCCATTTACTCTCTCTCCCTTACTGCTGACGTTCAATTTTCAATGAAGAAGTCGATGAACGGCTGCCACCTCTGGGCGAACCCCTGAATTGATCGTCTCAAGGTGAACTTAATCTTTTCCAGCCTGAGAAACCCTGCCATGTCGCTGACCCACGCTGACTTTGGGGGTTCCAAATCCATCTCTGGGGCCACCAGGGAGGAGAAGGCCAGAACCCCCCCCCCCCCCGCTTGGCCCCCAGATCTTCCCATACCCCAAATATTACCAATCCTGGACTGGGAGTCACTCTCCCTTCAGGACCTCTGACATAACATCTGCAAATCCCTGCCAGAATCCCCTCAACTTGGGCAGAACATATGTACATGATTCGCCGGGCTTTCCCCACAGCGTCCGCACCTATCCTCCACTTCCTCAAAAAACCTGCTCATCCAGGCTACCGTCATGTGGGCCCTATGAACCACCTTGAACTGGATCAGCCTAAGTCTGGCACAAGACGAGGATGAATTAACTCTCTTCAAAGTCTTTTGCCATAATTCGATTTCCAACTCTCCTCCCAGCTCCTCTTCCCACTTCCTCTTCACCTCCCCGATAGGGACTCCTTCCCATTCCATCAACTCCTTATATATCTCAGAGACCCTCCCCTCCCCAACCCCCATTTTTGACATTACCTTATCCTGTAGTCACCTCAGGGGGAGGAGAGGAAAGCTTGGAACCTGCCTCCAGAACAAGTCCTACACCTGTAGGTACCGAAACCTGTTCCCACCCGGCAACTCAAACTCTTCCTCGAATGCCTCCAGGCTCACGAAAGCCTCCTGAATGAAGAGATCCCCAAATCTCTCAATCCCTGCCCGCTGCCAACTCCTAAAGCCCCCATTCAGCCCCCCGGAACAAAACGGTGATTGCCACAGATCCGTGATCACACTGACGCCCTCTCTAATCTCATGTGCTGTCTCCATTGTCCCGACACCCTTAGGTCTGCCACTACCACTGGGCTTGTGGAGTACCATGCCGGCGAGAACGGCAGGGGCGCCATCAATTAAGCCTCAAAACTCATACCCTGACAGGATGCCGCCTCTACTCACTCCCAAACCAACCCCTCCCCCACTACCTGACCATCGATATGTTTTTTTTAAATTATAAATTTAGAGTACCCAATTCTTTTTTTTTCAATTAAGGGGCAATTTAACATGGCCAATTCACCTATCTTGCACAACTTTGGGTTGTGGGGGTCAAACCCACGCAAACACAGGGAGAATGCGCAAACTCCACACCGACAATGTCCCAGAGAAGTGAAATGAAAATCGTTTGTCACAAGTAGGCTTCAAATTAAGTTACTGTGAAAAGCCCCTAGTCGCCACATTCTGGTGCCTGTTCGGAGAGGCTTGTACGGGAATTGAACCGTGCTGCTGGCCTGCCCTGGTCTGCTTTCAAAGCCAGCGATTTAGCCGTGTGCTAAACCAGCCCCTGGTAGCTGGGATTGAACCTGGGGCCTCGGCGCCGTGAGGCAGCAATGCTAACCACTGCGCCACCGTGCTGCCCTCTGACCATCGATATGTTGGCCGTCCAGTAATAATTAATAAAACTCGGAAGGGCCAAGCCCCCCTCCTCGCGGCCCCGTTCCAGGAGTGCCTCCTTCACCCTCGGGGTTTTACCAGCCCACACAAAACCCAAGATCGGCACATTCATTTTCCTAAAAAAGGCCTTCGGGAAAAAAATCAGGAGACATTGAAAAAAGAACAGCAGTCTCGGGAGGACTGTCATCTTCACCGTCTGCATCTTCCCCGCCAGTGTCAACGGGAGCATGTCCCACCTGCGGAAATCCCTTTTCATCTGATCGACCGCTTTACCCAGATTTAACTTGTGGAGCTGTCCCCTATCCTTAGCCACCTAGATCCCCAGATAACTAAAGCTCCTCCCCACCACCTTAAAAGGTAACTCCCTCAGTCTCCTTTCCTGCCCCCGTGCTTGAATCACAAACACCATGCTCTTTCCCATGTTTAACTCGTAGCCCAAGAACCACCCAAATTCTTCCAGTGTCTCCATAATTCCAGCCATCCCCTCCAACAGGTTTATGATATAAAGTAGTAAATCGTCCACGTAGAGCGAGACGCTGTGCTCCACCCCCCTCACACTATCCCCGTCTGGAGCCCATTCTGGCTCACCTGAATCAGCTTTGGTTTCTTGACGCTCCCTGTCTGGAGTCATTGCAGGTTCACTTGAGTCAGCTGAGGTTCCTTGATGCTCCCCGTCATGAGTCATTTCAGGTTTACTTGCATCTTCTGAGGTTTCTTGATGCTCTCCGTCCGGAGTCAAAAAGTTCAGGAATGCATTTGCTTGTGGAGAGGCTCGCGTGAATGAGGTTTGAAGTAACGTGTTGTCACCGGAGTCACCAGTAGTCTCACTTTGATTGTCGAGTGCCTCTGTACACACTAGCTGAGGTCTGTCACGTTGCACATCTTGTATGGGAAGTGGGATGCAGTCGTCACTTGTTGCACTTACAGCGCGTAGAGCCTCAGTGTCTTCTTGCTTTGCACTTGAGCGTGGTAGACTGTCATAGTCTGCTTGCTGTTCACTTGAGCATGGCAGACTTGCATCGTCTGCTGCTCGTTGCTCAGAGGAGGTTGCTAGACCCTCATGGTCTTGTTCATGCAAGGACAGCACTCTGGAGCCTTGCATTCCTTCCATCATGGAGTCCGCCCACAAGATCGCTGTGGAGGCTTGTGTCACTCCCTCTGTGGAATTTTGCAGCGTTCCTTGTGTGGAATCGTGCATTGATCTCACTGTGGAGGCTGTCATCACTTTCTGTGTGGAGGCTGGGACCCTTCGTGGTGCGTGGACCACTCTCTGTGTGGAGTCGGGGACACTTCGCGGTGCGTGGACCACTCTCTGTGTGGCAGCAGGCCACTCTCTGTGGGCTTGTACCGCTCTCTGCCTCTTGGCATCAGGCCGCAGCATAATCCTGCACTCATTAGTCGGGATGTCATATATGCTGGCCCGAAGATCCTCAAATTCAAAGAACACATCCATGTCTGTGTCGGATTCTTCACTGTTGAACACATCTCGTTGCGGTTCGGATTTAGTACTGGGGTCGCCATCTCCAATGATGAAATCATCATCTGAGTCGTAGTCTTCTAGGACCATATCATCACCTTTTGTGTCGGAGCTGACATTAGGCTCACGATGTCCAAAGAAGAATTCAAGGTCTGAGTCATAATCTTCAAGGACTGTACCATCTCTTTGGGCGGTGCCAACTGCATGTTGCAGGGTTCTGCGGAGGTTACTTTCAGCTACTGGCCGAAGTTCAGGCATTGTGCTGTCGTTCCAGGTGAAAGAATCTTGTTTTACGGCTTTAAAAGTTTTTTTCTTGTTTTGGGACATTTCCCCTTTAAGCGGGTGTGGTCCGGGGCCTCTGACGTCACAAAGCTTGTGATGTAGAGCATAGGAAGCGATTGCGCATGCTCAGATCGCCGTTCCTTTACTTGGGGCCTTTTTCGCAATTGCGCATGCGTGGCTTCTCGCGCATGTGCAAACGGACCTTCCCGTTCTCCTACTTCCTCTTCGCGTAACTGCGCATGTGCGGCTCCTTTCTCAAAATGACTGCAAATCAAAACTGCCGTTTTATGCACACCTACCTTCGCCTCGTGGTCAGTACTGGCGCCTCTTTTAATGTTTCTTCTTTTATTTTCCTCGCAGAATTCTTGGAATTTGTCCAGGATTGCCTGGAAGTCACTCTTGTTTTGCCCCTTTGAGTATTTGAAGGTCTGAAGGATTTCAGCTGCTCTTGGACCCGCGTTGGTAAGTAGAAGCTTTATTTTCTCTGCATCCGCCACGCTACCTAAGTCGGACGCTACCAGGTAGATCTCAAATCTCTGCCTGAATGCACACCAGTTTGCACTGAGATTGCCATGGTACCTGAGCTGCTGTGGAACCGGAATCTCGAACAGCATCTTGCCTGGGTGCCGTCGCTGGTTGTCACTGTTTGCTGAGTTGTAACTATATGGATTTAACAGTCACTCACTGGTACCATGTTTTGTTATGCTCTTGACGTAGCATAAGCTGCTTCCTTGATGTGCACTCTGACAAAGGAAGGTTCAGACTTGGAGATAGCTTTAACACGTTTATTAAACCATTAACAATTCTCCTACTTGGATTTGACTCTCCTGTTAATCCTGCTATAGCTACTCAGACGATCTAACCAGTCTGCTACAATCCACATGGTGAGTGTGATGTTCAATCAACCCTGTGTACTCACTAAGTGTCTCCACTGGAAAGAGACTGAGCATGTGTGCTGTGTCCTTTTATATGGGTTGGTGTAATGCCCCCCTGTGGTAGTGGCACCTCAGTGTGTGTCGTGGCTGCCCATTGGTCATGTCCTGTCTTACTGGCCTATTGGTTGAATGTCTGTATGTCATGCCTCTGGTGCTCCCTCTAGTGTCTATCTAGTCTAAGTGTATTTACATTAACCCCGTGTGTATTTACAGTGATGCATATCACCACAGGATCCAGAACCGTATTAAAATCCCACCCCCCCCCCCCCCCCCCCCCAATAATCAGCCTGTGTGTGTCAAGGTCTGGAATCTTCCCCAGCACCCTCCTGACAAACACAACATCATCCCAGTTTGGGGCTCCTTTACATTCGCCACCAGAGCCTGGTATAGCAACCGGACCCAATCCACAAATCTCTGCCCAAACCCGAACCTGCCTAAAATATCCCATAGGTGCTTCCACTCCACCCGGTCAAAGGCCTTTTCTGCATCCATAGCTACTATCACCTCGACATTGCGCTCCTCTGCTGGCATCATTATAACATTTAAGAGCTGTCTAATGTTGGACGTCAGGTGCCTGCCGTTCACAAATCCCGTCTGGTCCTCCCAGATTACCTCCAGGACACAATAATTTATACATGTGGCCAAGATCTTTGCCAGCAATTTAGCGTCTATATTCAAAAGGGAAATCGGCCTGTACGATCCACAGCTCTCTGCGTCTTTATACCGCTTCAGGATGAGAGAGATCGATGCCTGTGATAGCGTTGGGGAAGCACTCCCAGCTCCTTCGACTCGTTAAAGGCCTTAACCAGGAGCGGCCCCAGTAACCCAGAAAACTTTTAATAAAACTCCACTGGGTATCCATCAGGTACCGGGGCTTTACCCGATTGCATTGTCCCCAACCCGTCTATCACGTCCCCGGGCCCAATTGGGCCCCCCAGGCATTCCACCAGCTCCTCATCTACCTTTGGGAACTCTAGCCTCTGCAAAAATTGCTTCATACCCTGCTCCCCGGCTGGAGGTTCTGATTCATAGTGTTGGCTATAGACAATAACCACATCATTTATCACCCCCTGGTCCACCACCACCTTCCCCCTCATATACTTTACTTTCCCAATTTCTCTCGCCGCTTCCTGCTTCCTCAGTTGATGTGCGAACATCCTACTGGCTTTCTCCCCATACTCGTATATTGCCCCTTTCACCTCCTCAACTGCCCTTCTGCCTTACCTGTGGACAGGAGCCCAAATTCCATTTAGAGTTTCTGACGCTCCTTCAGGAGCTCCTCATTTGGAGACTCCACATATCTCCTGTTCACCTGCAAGACTTCACCTACCAGCCTGTCCACTCCGCCCGGTTCAGTCTTCTCCCTCTGGGCCCTAATCAAAATAAATTCCCCTCTGATAACCGCCTTCAACACTTGCCAAACCACTCCTGCCGCGGTCTCTCCTGTGTCATTGTTCTTTATGGAAACCCCGAATGGCCTCCCTCACCTGCTCACAAATCTCATCCTGCGCTAACAGCCCTACATCTAACCTCCACTGTGGACGCTGGATCTTTCCTGTGCTTACCTAGAGGTCTATCCAGTGTGGACTGAAAACTCAGTGTCCTCCACCACCGTTAACAACGTTTGTCAAGTACGAGAAAGTCTATTCTCGAGTATACCTTGGGCACATGGGAGTAGAATGAATACTCCTTGGCCTCCCAAATCTCCACGGATCTACCCCCCTCCCCCCCATGTACTCCATAAGCCCCCGCGGTTCTTTCACCATTGCTGATACTTTTCCCGACCTGGAACTCGACCGGTCTAGCCTTGGATATGTTTTTTTATGCTCTTGACGTAGCATAAGCTGCTTTCTTGATGTGCACTCTGACAAAGGAAGGTTCAGACTTGGAGATAGCTTTAACACATTTATTAAACTATTAACAATTCTCCTACTTGGATTCGACTCTCCTGTTAATCCTGCTATAGCTACTCAGACGATCTAACCAGTCTGCTACAATCCACATAGTGAGTGTGATGTTCAATCAACCCTGTGTACTCACTAAGTGTCTCCACTGGAAAGAGACTGAGCATGTGTGCTGTGTCCTTTTATATGGGTTGGTGTAATGCCCTCCTGTGGTAGTGTCACCTCAGTGTGTGTCGTGACTGCCCATTGGTCGTGTCCTGTCTTACTGGCCTATTGGTTGAATGTCTATGTGTCATGTCTCTGGTGCTCCCTCTAGTGTCTATCTAGTCTAAGTGTATTTACATTAACCCCCTGTGTATTTACAGCGATGCATATCACCACAGGATCCAGAACTGTATTAAAATCCCACCCACCCCCCAATAATCAGCCGGTGCGAGTGGAGGTCTGGAATCTTCCCCAGCACCCCCTGACAAACACAACATCATCCCAGTTTGGGGCGTTATATTGACCAACACCACTGCCATTCCCTCCAGCTTCCTGCTAACCATAATAAATCTACTCCCGGGTCTGCCTCTACCTTTCCCACTGTGGTGAATGTATAACCTATAAATCCACACTGTATATTATTGTGTCCCTGTGGGCTCCATCTGTGAGCCGTTGCGCGGCTCTGCCCACAGGGGGAGATGAGGAGCATGTACAGGGCTCCGCCCTTGGCTCCACCCCCAGCAGGAAGTATAAAGTGCTGCAGTCTTGCGAGCCTGCCTTCAGTTCAGTTAGTCGCAGGCAGGCTCAGTTGTAAGTCGATTAAAGCCACAGTTTACTTCAACTCATGTCTCTGAGTGAATTGATGGTCGCATCAATTTAATCGACTTAAAAAAAACTACTATGGAATCAGCCCTCAAACCTGATCGACTGGAACTCGATCCACAGGCCGCAGAAGCAAAGGAAATATTTTTGCATTGGCTTCGGTGCTTCAAGGCCTACCTGGCTGCGTCGACTACCTCCGCTGTTACAGAAGAACAGAAACTCAGTCTTCTCCACGCACGTGTGAGCCATCGTATTTCAACTCAACTTGATGTTACTGACTCTTACACCGAGGCCCTCGCAATATTCGACCGCCTGTACGTGCGGCCCGTGAATGAAGTTTACGCGCGGCACATCTTTACAACCCGCCGCCAACGCCCTGCAGAGTCACTAGAAGACTACCTGCGCGACCTTAAAGCTCTAGCATGAGAATGTAACTTACAGGCCTTGACAGCCTCCCAGCACATGGAACTCGCCATCCGAGATGTGTATGTTGCAGGGGTCCGATCCAATTATGTGTGCCAGCGTCTCCTCGAGAAAGGGGCCCAGAACCTGGAGGACACGGTAACACTAGCGACCTCGTCAGAGGTCGCTTTCCAAAGTTTAAATTAGTTCCCAGCCGATCACGCGACCCCATCGTGGACCCCCGACCAGAGAGTGCCTCAGGCCTGCGCCGCGTGGCCACCCACCCACCACGGAGGGCTATCGTGCCACTTTTGCTGCCAGCCCCAACACTCCCGGCCCGTAACGCGACCTGCAGCAGCTGTGGGCGGAAAGGGCACTTTGCAAAGGTCTGCCTGGCTGAAACTAAAAACTCCAACTCAAACGCTAACCAGAACACGCGGCTCTCCAACTCACAGTCCCGCAGACCTCGCAATGTAGCAGCGTGTCTGCCGATTCCGCACAACATGTGCGACTCATGGGGGCAGCCATCTTCGCAATCCTCCCCCATGCGGCCGGCCATGTGCGATTCATGGGGGCCGCCATCTTGGGCGCCATCTTCTTCACTGCCCACCACGTGCGATCTACAGGGGCGGCCATCTTGGACACCATCTTCCTCGCCGCCCGCCACGTGCGATCAACGGGGGCCGCCATCTTGGCCATCACCCGATATGCCACTCGACGACTACGACCTCTGCGGACAGTCATCACGGGGCCGCTCCAGCACCGCTGACCACGCCACCGACTACCCGCAGCTCAGTGCAGTCACTTTGGACCAGTCCGCGGCCAAAGCACCTCAAGAGCTCCATCATGTCCGTCCAAATCAACGGATATGAGACACCGTGCCTCTTCGACTCCGGGAGCACCGAGAGCTTCGTTCACCCAGACCTGGTAAGACGCTGCTCGCTTCCGATATTTCCGATACAGCAAACTATCTCCCTCGCCTCGGGGTCGCACTCCGTTCAAATACAAGGGCGCACTATCGCAACACTAACGATATTGGACGCCAACTACACCAACTTCCAACTGTACATACTCCCAGACCTCTGCGCCCCCCTCCTACTAGGACTGGATTTCCAGTGTAACCTAAGTAGCCTAACACTCAGCTTCAGCGGACCCCTCCCCCCTCTCACTATATGCAGTTTAGCAACACTAAAAATTGACCTCTCTCCACTCTTCGCTAATCTCACCGCTAACTGCAAACCCGTGGCCACTCTCAGCAGGCGGTATAGCCTGCAGGACAGGGTATTTATTAGAGCCGAAGTCCAGCAGCTCTTACGTGAGGGAGTTATAGAGGCCAGTAATAGCCCCTGGAGAGCTCAGGTGGTGGTCGTCAAGACCGGGGAAAAGTTCCAGATGGTGGTTGATTACAGCCAGACTATTAACCGGTTCACGCACCTCGATGCTTACCCCCTTCCCCGGATTGCAGACATGGTAAATCAGATCGGCAGTACCGCAACTTCTCCACGGTAGATCTGAAGTCTGCATACCACCAGCTCCCAATCCGCCCGGAGGACCGCCACTACGCGGCGTTCGAGGCAGACGGCCATCTTTTCCATTTCCTCCGGGTTCCCTTTGGCGTCACGAATGGGGTTTCGATGTTCCAACGAGCAATGGACCAAATGGTGGACCAGTACGGGCTCCAGGCCACGTTTCGTACTTGGACAACGTCACCATCTGCGGCCATGACCAGCAGGACCACGATGCCAACCTCCACCGATTTCTCCAAACCGCCCAAAAACTCAACCTCACATATAAGGAGAAATGCGTTTTCCGCACAACCAGACTAGCCATCCTCGGCTATGTCGTGGAAAACGGGGTCCTAGGGCCCAACCCTGACCCTCTTACAACTCCCTCTCCCTCACTGTTCCAGGACCTTCAAGAGGTGCCTCGGATTTTTCTCATACTACGCCCAGTGGGTCCCCCAGTATGCGGACAAAGCCCACCCACTATTTAAGACTATACTCTTCCCACTGTAAGCCGAGGCCCACCAGGACTTCAACTGCATTAAGGAGGACATCGCCAAAGCGGGTGGTGGATGAATCCGTCCCGTTTCAGGTGGAGAGCGACGCCTCAGAGGTCGCTTTCGCTGCCACTCTGAACCAGGCAGGGAGGCCAGTAGCGTTCTTTTCCCGAACCCTCTCCGCTTCGGAACTTTGACACTCCTCAGTCGAAAAGGAAGCCCAAGCCATTGTGGAAGCCGTACGGCACTGGAGGCACTACCTCGCTGGTAGCAGGTTTACCCTCATCATCGACCAGAGATCGGTTGCCTTTATGTTCGATAACTCGCAGCGGGGCAAAATCAAAAATGACAAAATCTTGAGGATCGAACTCTCCACCTATAATTATGATATTGTATACCGTCCGGGAAAGCTCAACGAGCCCCCAGATGCCCTGTCCCGCGGCACATGCACCAGCGCGCAAGACGACCGAGTACAGGCTATCCACAATGACCTCTGCCACCCGGGGGTCACCCGGCTCGCCCACTACATCAAGGCCCACAATCTGCCTTTCTCCACCAAGGAGGTTAAAGCTGTCACCAGGAATTGCCCGATCTGCGCGGAGTGTAAACCACACTTCTATAGACCAGACAAGGCCCACCTGGTAAAGGCATCCCGGCCTTTTGAACGACTGAGTATTGATTTCAAAGGGCCGCTCCCCTCGACCAACCGTAACATCTATTTTCTCAATATTATACATGAATTCTCTCGCTTCCCGTTTGCCATCCCATGCCCCGATATGACCTCCCGTACAGTCATCAGAGCCTTGCATAGTGTCTTCACCCTGTTCGGTTTCCCCAGCTACATCCACAGTGACAGGGGTTCGTCCTTCATGAGCGACGAGCTGCGTCAGTACCTGCTCGACAAGGGCATTGCCTTGAGCAGGACTACCAGCTATAACCCCAGGGGGAACGGGCAGGTGGAGAGGGGGAACGCGACGGTCTAGAAGGCCGTCCTACTGACCCTACGGTCCAGGAATCTCCCGACCTCCCACTGGCAGGAGGTCCTCCCCGATGCGCTCCATGCAATTAGGTCCATCCTGTGTACGGCCACAAATCACAAGTGATTATTTGTCTTCCCCAGGGACACTACCACGGGGGCCTCGCTTCCATCTTTGTTGAGGACACCGGGCTCTGTCCTCCTTCGGAAGCACGTCCGGACACATAAAACAGACCCGCTGGTAGAGAGGGTCCTACTCCTGCATTCAAACCCCCACTATGCATTTTTCGAACACCCCGATGGCCGACAGGACACCGTTTCCCTCTGGGACCTGGCACCTGCAGGATCTACCACTACTACTACCACTACCGCCGAAGTACCCCTCACACTACACCCTACCTGACCTCCCACGCTCTGCGCCCCTGCACCTACGGGCTTCCTGCGCCCCCTTTCACCCGTCACACCGGTCCGCAGGAACGAAGCTCTGGAAAAACCACCCCTGGAGTCTACCCTCAGATTCACACTGAACATCTGTCCACAGCCATCCGAAGCGGCTGCAACTCCGGTGCACCACCGGTCCCAACGCACGATTCGAGCGCCGGACCGACTGAACTTATAGACCCGTCACCCCGCCGGACTTGATTTTTTAACAAGGGGTGAATGTAGTGAATGTATAACCTATAAATCCACACTGTATATTACTGTGTCCCTATGGGCTCCATCTGTGAGCAGTTGCGCGGCACTGCCCACAGGGGGAGATGAGGAGCATGTACAGGGCTCCGCCCTTGGCTCCACCCCCAGCAGGAAGTATAAAGTGCTGCGGTCTTGCGAGCCTGCCTTCAGTTCAGTTAGTCGCAGGCAGGCTCAGTTGTAAGTCGATTAAAGCCACAGTTTACTTCAACTGGTGTCTCTGAGTGAATTGATGGTCACATCACCCACCTCGAATGCCACCTTTTTGTTAACTAGATTGGCACCCCCCCTTGTTTCAAAGTCCAATCCCGAATGGAACACCTGTACGACCCATCCCGTCTTCAGTCTAACTTGGTCTCCCAGCTTCAAGTTTGTCTCTTGCAACATGGCCACATCCACCTTCAGCTGCCTCAAGTGTGCGAACACACGGGTTCTTCTAAACAGCCCATTCAGTCCAGGGGGGGGAAGACCCGGGGGGGGGGGGGGGGGGGGGACGACCCTTCCCCTCTCCCCTGTCGATCAGCCATGACCTTTTCTACGCCAGCCCTTGGCCCATGCCCCGCACCTCACCTGGCCCGCCCTCAGCGGCAACCGTCATCTACTCTCCCCCTCCAACCTCCTAAAAGTTCCCTCCTCGTCAGCAGCCCCCCTTCTCCCGCACTACGCTAATCTTCAGCTCACCCCACACTTTGCTTCCGTGAACTAGCCCTCGCAGCTAGCCTGCAGCTCCCGCACCCGGCACCTAGCATCCTACCACCTGCTGGTTCCCCTCCCCCTCACTCTTAGTATAAGTTCCCAAAACAATGGCACAAAGTACAAAAAACAAATAAACAATTCCTCCCAAGGTCCAAGAACAGAGGCCCACCCCGCCTCCCTTAACAAAATCTTAGCTATTTTAACACCTTCAAGCAGGACCAAATAGAAAAGACCGGACAAAGGAAATGGAATTACACATGTAAAAACTCAAACAGCTTTTCAAACATTGCAAATTAAATTACACAGTTAAAAGACTAAGGTTTTTAAAAGGACACATAACTTCTAACCCAGTTCTCCACAGTCAAGTTTAAGATCCTTGTTTGTGTACCAGGTTATTGTCCTTCATGTAGTCCAAAATACAGCTCCCGAACCTCATATGTCACCCAAAGGCCGGGTAAAGCAGAGCAAACTTTATTTGTTTCTCGTAGAGGGCTGCCTTGACTTTATTAAAACTCCTCCTCCTCGTTGCGAGTTCTGCTCCGAAGTCCTGGTACACCTGGATCTCAGAATCTTCCCACACGCATCATTCTATCTTCGAAAACGGTTCTCCAGGTCCTCCACCTTCTCCAGCAGCCGTTTCTGTTGGTCCTGTAGAATCCCGATCTCCATTGCCATTGCAGTGGACTGCTCCTCTCATTCCATCGCCAGCTCCTCCAACTTCTGGATCGCCTGTCCCTGGGTCGCCAATCTCTCCTCCACACGGTCGACCACCACTGCCCTGATCGAGTCCACCACCCGGACCAGGTCCTCTGCATATTCCCTGCGGTGTTGAGTGAACTTCTTGGTCAAGAAGTCCACCAACTGGTCTGTCGACCATTGAGTTGGCGAAGCCAAACCCTGCTCATCTGCCATTGCCTCCTTCAAACTCAGGTCCTCGCTTCTAGCCAACTTTTGATTTCTCCTTTTCCAATTTTTCCTCGGGCGCAGCTCCATAAACTAGGGATCAACTCATTATCCTCTCGCTTTTACACCTTTATTTTGAAAAATTCCTGTGGAAATCTAGCTTAAAAGCCACAAAAAGACCACCAAGAGCAGGAGCTGCCAAATGTGCGACCTTTCACTCCACGGCCGCCACCAGAAGTCCTGATTGTAGATAGTTACTGCCGTGGGCAAGCCAGCCCGAGCAGGGACTGGCAGGTGGGTTGTCCCAACCGAGACTGTGATTGCAGATAGTTACTGACGTGAGCAAGCCGGCCTGAGTAGGGACTGGCAGGTTGGTTGTCCCAATGGGGACTGTGATTGCAGATAGTTACTGACATGAGCAAGGCGGCCTGAGTAGGGGCTGGCAGGTTGGTTGTCCCAATGGGGACTGTGATTGCAGATAGTTACTATCGTGGACAAGCCAGCCCGAGTAGGGACTGGCAGGTTGGTTGTCCCAATGTGGACTATGATTGCAGATATTTACTGCCATGAGCAAGCCGGCCCGAGCAGGAACTGGCAGGTTGGTTGTCCCAATGGGGACTGTAACTGTAGATAGTAACTATCGTGGACAAGTTGGCCCGAGTAAGGACTGGCAGGTTGGTTGTCTCAACGTGAATTGTGATTGTAGATGGTTATTGCCGTGGGCATGCCGGCCCGAGCAGGGGCTGGCAGGTTGGGTGTCTCAACGGGGACTGTGATTGTAGATAGTTACTGCCGTGGCCAAGCCGGCCCGAGCAGGGGCTGGCAGGTTGGGTGTCCCAACGGAGACTGTGATTGCAGATAGTTACTGCCATGGGCATGCCGCCCCAAGCAGGGGCTGGCAGATTGGTTGTCTCAACGGGGACTGTGATTGTAGATAGTTACTTCAGTGCGCAAGCCGGCCCGAGCAAGGAATAGCAGGTCGGTTGCATTTCTTCTCTCAAGAGGGTGCTTACAATTACTAATAAAAAGTAATTTCATCTGAGCAGGTAGAATGAACAGCAAAATCCAGCTAGTAGGCGGTGAGACTCCCAACACAGGGTCTACAGTCAGAGCATGAGCTCAATCAACATGACTCGACTCCCAGTGTCTCAGAGGCTCAGGATCTCATAATTGGTCACTGCTGATATATGCGGCCTCCTCAAACAAGACTTCCTTTTCAGTGAAGCAGGTAGGCACGCATTGGCAATGGTCAACCATAGAACCGTAGAAAGGTTACGGCACAGAAAAAGGCCATTCAGCCCACTGTGTCTGCATCAGCCATTAAAAAAAACCTAGCTTCGTATTTTTAATCCCACCTTCCAACAGTTGGTGCTTGCAGGTTACAGCATGTCAGGTGCAAGACAAGTGCCTGTTACTAGAGTGCCCTGGTCCCTTCGATTAGAAGTCCTTTCTTTGACAGGATGGAGGATCTACCTGCTGTTCAGGGAGCCTGGAGGTGGGATCCCAACTAGGTTTGTGTCCAAAACAAGCCGATACAGATTTCTACCCCATCAACTGAGCCACTAGGGCAGCTGTAACCATACCATATATCATATAATTCTTTCATGAAAACAGCCGTTGGAATTTGATAAAGGGTACTTTTACAAATAACAGCCTAAGAAAGTTACAAAGTACTTAAAAAATAAATACTTCTAATTTATTTTTGGCAGGAAAGAAATTAATTAGTACAACTGCAACCTTCCTTTTAAAGTCATATTATGCAGGACTCAAAGGCACATTATGATCTTGGCCTCACACAAGAAACACCATATAAAGTCAATGTTTACAGCCCACAGAGGCAGTGACCTTCAAAGATTGGAATAGTTCACAGATGCCCGTTAATTTTCTTGACAGAAAAGCTTAACTTAGAATTTTTTTGAAACACATAAAACATACACAATCATTGATTGCAGCAATAACAAGACGTCAGGAGCTGTGGAAAACATTTTCAATAAAGATACTTCAGTTTTGTACACTGTTTAGTAGCCAAGGAAACATATGCTTCATCTCAAACAGATGTAAACCTTAGCTCAACCCTTCCCCCAACGTTATTTTCACATTCAAGCCAAAATATGATGTAACCTAGCTTGAGGCTAATGCATCATTGACTGCTTGCATTGTTTGACACAAAACTCATATCACTGGGTGACATGACTTATCCAAATTATGATATTTAACAAAAACACATTGTAAAAAAAATCAGTAAAACATAATTTATACAATGCACACAGAATAGAATGAGTTGACTTTAAAAGGAGAACCATAGACCCTACAGCACAGAAAGAGGCACGCCAACCAGAATCTGTTATTCTTCGCTGGAGGAATCCAAGACTAATTCCCAATGCCCACAGTCCGAAGATGTGCTGGTTAGGTAGATTGGCCATGCTAAATTGCCCTTAGTGTCCAAAAAGGTTAAGTGGGAGTTATTGGGTTATGGGGATAGGGTAGATACATGGGCTTGAATAGGTTGCTCTTTGTAAGGGCCGGTGCAGACTCAACGGGCCGAATGGTCTCCTTCTGCACTGTAAATTCTATGACTCTATTCCCTTGGTGATAATTTTAAGCTGACCTGGTCACTCACCACTCAAACAAAGAGAAACATCTTGTATGACATGGAATAAATAGGGAAGAACTATTGAAAGCTTCTATTAAACCTTTTGTGATACCTCTCTCCTCATAATTGTATTTCTCATTTCATCATTTTACACTGGCCTTAATGTCCTTTTTATAAATAGGATGTCCTAAAATCCACACAGTGGGTGCGAATCCCATAAAAATGACTAAGGCTGGAATTCTCTAGCCCTTCGTTTGCGGCAGGATCCTCTGGTCCTCCTGGCAGCGCACCCCCACCTGCAGATTTCCCAGCAATGTGGGGTGCCTTCAATGGAAAATCCCATTGACAACAGTGGGAGTAGAGAATCCCACCATCATCAAATAGTGTGTCGCCTCCTCACATGGCTGGGAGGCTGGAAAATGAAATTTCATACAATTTACAGTGCAGAAAGAGATCATTCGGCCCACTGACTGCACTGACCTTTGGAAAGAGCACCCTACTTAAGCCCACACCTCCACCCTATCCCCGTAACCCAGTAACCCTACCTAATCGTTTTGACACTAAGGGGCAATTTTGCATGGCCAATCCACCTAACCTGCACATCTTAGGGCTGTGGGAGGAAACCGGAGCACTTGGACGAAACCCATGCAGACATGGGGATAAAATGCACACAGTCACCGAGGCCGGAATTGAACCAGGGTCCCTGGAATTGAGAAGCAGCACTGCTAATCATTGTGCCACTGTGCTGCCCTAAGTGTCATTTTGGGTGGGAAAACCGGTGCGAATCCCATCAAAATTCTCCCAGACTTAGTCAATTTTTTGGAGCCAGGGATGAAACCTACCGGAAAAGTGATGCGTGTGACCTGAAGATGCCGGCACACCTGGTCTCACAGAAATTGAGGTGCCACGATCTCAAAGCGAGAGTACAGCCCCTCCACATCGCTGGTAACGGAGCCAGCCCAACAGGGTCTCCCTCAGGCCCCGCCTTCTACTAGCCAGCATCAAATACCCCCCCCCCCCCCAATCGTTGGCACCAGCCCCCCCTCCCCCCCAGGTGAGTGACACCCTGCTATGAGGTCACCAAATGCTCCCCCTTCATGGCCATACCCCATTTCAGGCTCCACCCCTTGGTATCCTGGCAGTGCCAACCTGGCAACCAGCAGTGCCACCCAAGGATGCCATGAGGCAGTGCCATGTCCTCAACCACTCAGGAGCTCTGATGGCCTCTGAGACCCCTGACATGGTCATTAAGTCTGGTCTCCAGCGATGCAGAGCAGTTGTTGATGACCACCAATCTCAGCATAACATGGTGGGCGCTTATCCCATCGGGAGACTAAGTCCCGACGCCGGAGCGTAAACCGGAGTGTTTCACTCCGGCCTCGGAGGCTGCTGCCTGCCCCCTATTCTCCCACCCCCGGAGGGGCTAGGAGCGGGCACCGTGTTATTTCCGCCTGCCGGGCCTTGGCGCCGTGTAAATTACACGGTGCCACGTCACCCGCGCATGCACGGTTGCCATCCTCCCCGCGGCTGCCCCGCAAGAAATGGTGGATGGATCTTGCGGGGCAGCGGATGAAAGGAGGTCCTCCTTCAGAGAGGCCGGCCCACCGATTGGTGGGCACCGATCGCGGGCCAGACCTCTTTTGAGGCTCCCACCGGTGCAGGATTCCCCCCCCCCCAGAATCGTGTGCGGGTCCCAGGGCAGCGTGGCGGGACTCGCTCGGCGCCCCGGCGATTCTCCCACCCGGCATGGGGTGGGGGGGGGGGAGAGAATTCCGCCCGGTGTGTGCCAGGTGTAATGTGGGCAGGGAATCACCCCCCGTATTCCAAATAGAAGCAAATCATTACTTATTTACTCACGTCGCTATTTGTAAAATCAAAACGCTAATAGCTTATTCATAGTTTTATCAATCTGTACTCTTACTTCCATGGAATTACATACTGAATCCCGGATTAATCCATTATCTACCCCTTGTGCAACCTTCCTTTTAGCCTATTACTTTGATTCATTGATTTTCTTCCCAAAATACATTGGCTGGGATTCTCCGTTTTGAGTCCGCCCCGCTACCGCTGCTAGCAAGGATGGAGAATTCAGTGCTCAGCTAAATCTCCCATTCACTTCAGCAGGACCGAAGAATCCATTATCTCAAGCATTAAATCTTACTTGCACATTAATTCAATGTCTGGAAGTCTTTCTTAGACCTCTTCATTATTGTGTCAGCAAATTATAATATTCTACTTCTTATACCCAAGACAAATAATCTATCTGGTACAAAAGTGGGCCCAGCATTGATGCTTCCATCTTTTCTGCAGTGCTGACAAAACTCATTAATTCTATAATTTGTTTCCTGCTTGTCAATCAATCTTCTATTCATTCTATTACAGAATTCTGAATTAATGTAACAAGCCACCTGTGACACACCTTATTAAATGCTTTCTGAAACTGTTTGTATTGTGCCCTCTACCGATGATTTGCCTTTTCTTTTAGTGTACTAGACCCAAGTGATAGGTATACATTAGCATTTCAAACATTCTGCACACTGTATGCCAGAAATTGTGTTGAAGGGATTGGGCTTTTTAGAAACTAATTACGGAAATGAGTGGCTTTCCATGCAGACAGCAAAAGTACACATTTGAGGAGGGATAACAAATCAGGGAGAGGGAAATATTCTTATTTTTACTGGCATTAATTAGTTCATTAAGCTAAACTGTTATACATGTATGCCTATAATGAAGTTAAGAACTAAAAGGTATAGCAGAATGTATAAATGGCTTTTCACCATTATGCTAAACAGCATCCTTCAGTGTAGTTCCTGTGTTTTTAAAGCTCTTTGATTTTTTTGGGTGCTTTTATACCTATTCATAGAATTCATAGAATTTAAAGTGCAGAAGGAGGCCATTCGGCTCATCGTGTCTGTACCAGTTCTTGGAAAGAGCATCCCACTTAAGCCCACACCTCCACCCTATCCCCGTTAACCAGTAACTCCACCTAACCTAAGGGCAATTTAGCATGGCCAATCCACCTAACCTGCACATCTTTAGACGGTGGGAGGAAACCGGAGCACCCGGAGGAAACCCACGCAGACACAATGCGAATGTGCAGACTCCGCACAGACAGTGACCGAAGTCAGGAATTGAACCTGGGACACTGGAGCTGTGAAACAACTGTGCTAACCATTGTGCTACTGTGCTGCTCATATCACTGAATGAATTATTCAATGAGTCTGTGGCACAAAGTGTTTCCATGTATATGGACTGGAATGAAATCGTTACCAGAGCACAAACTTCATATAGTGAACGTAACAGTCATGTACTGTGCTATAATGTAGCCTTACTTGAAATTAAATTATGTAATTTAACCAAGTGTTTTTATAATGACATGGTGGAAAATCTCTGCCTCTGTTTATCCCCTTCATTATGTTCAGATCCTGATTAATGTTGGCAGGCTTTCGTAAGTGTTGGAAGCCATCTGATATTTGCTCAAGTGGTTGTTTTTTATGATTGCCTAAGTTCAGTTTATCTAGAAGGAGGTCAAGAGTTATGGAAGGTGGAGGTGGGGGGAGGGATTTGCTGGCAGGAAAGTGAAGTTTAAGCCACAATCTAAATCAGCCATGATGCTATTGAATGGCAGAGCAGGCTTGAAGGGCAAAATGACCTGTTTGTTCTCCTTTTGCTTTTGTTCTTATATATCGCAGAAGACGGTTTAATGGGCAGTATGAATATAATAAATTATTTTAATCAGAGATGTGTTCTTTGCTGACAGCAATTAGTCAGTACTCAGAAACAACTGAACCCTTATCTTCTGATAAAAATATTAACAGGAGATCTCAAGATAAATTATTTAATAATTAGGTCCTAGGTCATAAAGTCATTTAATAACAAAGTTTACCCCCATCTAAAACATTAACTTTTTTATTTGGAAGTACAGAACTTGAGCATTGCTGAAAAGAAAAAAGACTTGCTGAAGCTTTTTGTCTTGTACTCATCAGGACACTTCGCAAGAATATCAGGATAAGGGGAAAACAACAATTTATACTATTATGAGAAGATTGGTTGGTAATTTAACTCTGACTGACGGAGATGTTGCCAGGAAAAATGCACCAGTTGAAGGTGACTGACAGATAACTGCCAAGCATTGTTTGAAACATTAATGAGGCAGCTTAACCCTTTATGCTGGTATTCTTGCAAATGTCTTTCAAAAATACAAATCAAAATAATGACATTAAAGTGTTTCTCTGCTGCAATAGTATGGATTAAAATAATAGGAATTTCAACAGGTCAAGTAAGTTGCAGACTTTTAAAACTTCATCTTAAATTATTTCAGTATCAGAAATATATTTATTGCCCTTTTTTGTTATTTGAAACTCCAAGCACTCTGATATTAAATCATCTTCACATGCAGACAGTATTTGAGGACAAATGACATGTTAGCCACAAAAGCAGTGGGGGCAATTTTGAGCCTGCACTAGCCTTGCATGGAATCGGAGACATGGGTGGAAAATCCAGAGAGAATCGGGAAACGTGATTCTCTCCGGAGAGATTGCATTTCCTGATTTTCCCCACCCCTCGTTGGCGACAACACAAGGTTCGCGATCACAAAAGGTGTGAACCTCATTTGAATAGATTTTAGTGTGTTTGAATACTATTAACATGCCCCTGCCAACATGATCTCCCCTCACTATTTACAACTGGTTTGACCAAATGAGAATCAGTTGAGGGGATCCATCCGGGGGCATAGTGATAAGTATAGCTCTCGGGGAAGAGGGACATGGCTGGGCAGTGACCTAGCACTTCTCCCGGCACTGCCAAGTGCCAACATGTATCTGCAGGCAGTATTAGGGGTGGCCCTAATGGGAGCCCCATTGGGGGGTATTGTCAGTGATGCTTGTTTGGGGGGGGCTGATACCTCTATGGTGGGGACTCGGGGCCATTACGTCTCAGTGCTGATCTTTTTTTTCCCTTTAAAGAGGCTCAACATCTGGAGAGAAAACTGGTCTGTGCCCCCTTACTCTCCTGGTTCATCCACCTGCCCTTAACTGGTGGGTTTGAAGGTCCCAGCGCCATATTTAAATACCAGTTCAGCATACTCAGCCTACCTGTCTTCATCAGACCATGCAGGATATCAGTAACCCAGAGGAAAAAGGATAGCAACCTTAATAAGAAGTCTGTTCTTCAATTAAACCACCCTCCACCAGAACCCATCACCTGCAAGACACCCATGCTCCACTTATGCCTTAACTGACTGCATCTGGAACCTTTGTGCATCCTGTTCCAGTAAATTATCTCTTGGTACCTCTTAGGCCCCTTAGTGGTCTTTTCATCCAGCCTAGTCGGGGTCCAGCTTCCCTCTCTTTGGTTTCCCCTCTGCTTCCATTGTTCATCTTTTTCATCCACCTCCTTGGCCCTCTGCCTGTGAGCCCTCCTCCTTCCGCCCCTCCTTGCACAGACTTCCTTCCCCATTGGCCCTCTTGTCTTAGCCTTTTCACCCTCCCGGCCTCACCCTGCACTCCAGTCCTGGTTGAACTCTGGACCTTTGTGCAGTGACGGCATGAGTCCCACAGCATAGTCCTATCCAGCTAGACATTGTTGTGTGGCACCAGGAGGAGAAGGCGACCCCTGTACTCCCAAATTCTAGGTGTAGTATCGAACCAAGACAGTGACACAGGAAGGTCCATGGGTCCAGCAGCATGCTGCTGCCCATAAAGACCAGCTCAGCATGGAGATGGAGGCAGGAACTGGTCTGCCCAGCACAGTGGGTTACAGTGCATCAGGAACAGCCCAGCACTATGGCAGTGTTGCACTCACCTCAAAGTCACTGGTGAACTGAGTGTGCACGGCAGCTTTTGGCAATCAGGTTTGATGCCGACATGATTTCCCGCTGGCATGACACAAGACTGGAAAACCTTCTTGGAGAACTGTAATGTAATTTTACGCTGGCAGGTTTCCAACTTTTTGGCTCCGGCCAGATTCTCTACGTGTACCCACCACCGAACCCATCATGCGTGTGTTGGGCAAATTCCGCCCAACATGTCTTCCTATTTTTAAGACAAGCCTAAATGAAGCTTTTGATATATCTTTATGTCCCATTCTTTTACAAGACATGCCACTGATTGAGCTGCAAGCCTCCTCTTCCACCTTAATAAAGCAGCTCAGCTACTTCAGAAGGCATTAATGTTTCAGCTGAGATCAGGAACAACTGTTAATAAGTAGCATGTGGGAAAATTTTACATAACATTCATAATTCTGCACAGAATTAGGGAGAGGGTGAGGCATTGGGTTGAATTATATGAGGCGCCGGATTTCCCACCCACTCCTCCAGTTCAAAGGTTAGCAATAGCCCACTAAGTGGAACATCAACTGTCCTGCAGCCAAATAACAGCCAACTAGCCATTGATAGGTTGAACGCAGGACTGTTGTCCTCCTGGACCAGAAGGTCCCACCTCAGAGAGCTGTCAGTCAATTAGAAGCCAGTAACTCCCCAGTACTTTAGGACAGAGGTGTGCGACGTTGAATTAAGATTTGGAAAGCATTTGGGTGTCTTACTAGGAACCAAACTGGCAGGTCTAGGTATGGTGTGTGGGGCCTCTGATGGGCCCATGGGGCCCATTAGGAGGAACCCCCCCTCTAGCCCATGCAGAAATGTTGCCCTCTGTATTTAACATGCCACCCACTTTCAAACTCATCAGCGGTGGGCGCTAAATCCAGCTCAGCGAAACAAAACAGCAGAAGTGAATGAATTAAGCAATGATGTAATTAATCAAGCATATTTTATCATAGGGCAGCACGGTGGCGCAGTGGTTAGCACTGGGACTACGCCGCTGAGGAC
Source organism: Scyliorhinus canicula (assembly GCF_902713615.1). NCBI lineage: Eukaryota > Metazoa > Chordata > Chondrichthyes > Carcharhiniformes > Scyliorhinidae > Scyliorhinus > Scyliorhinus canicula. The sequence goes on along the minus strand of NC_052146.1, from coordinate 25,193,377 downwards.
CCGGGTTCGAATCTCGGCGCTGGGTCACTGTCCATGTGGAGTTTGCACATTCTCCCCATGTCTGCATGGTTTTCACCCCCACAAACCCAAAGATGTGCAGGTTAGGTGGATTGGCCATGCTAAATTGCCCCTTAATTGGAAAAAAAATAATTGGGTACTCTAAATTTATTTTAAAAAAGGAAAAAAGGTATATTTTATCATAAAAACATCACATTCTGAGAAGCCGCATGCGCTAGGTTCAGAGAAATATAAGCAGATGTAAAGAAACAAATAATTAAAGAGAGCCAAGCATTTATTGCCTTTCTAAAGTCCCTTTCTACTGCTACCAAAATAATGGAAACCAGAAAACAATTGTATGCTTACAAACAAAAACTCAGGAGGAGTAGAGCAACAAACAGGAAGAAGTTCAAAGAATAAGTAAAGTTGACAAGAAAAATTTAGAAAGGGCAGAAAAATAAGAACTTCTCTTTACCAAAGTCTACTAAACCCTAAAATTTCTAAATCAGATAAGGTCTCTCACCCTTCACTCCGTTAATGCCTAGGAGGTGGTTTTGGTTTTAACCAGACCCTTCTGTACCAGACAGCGATAATATTCCTGAATGTAAGTGTAAACACATTTCCAGTCGGGCTCCTTCATCCGCACCATATCTTCCACATCCAGTAGCAATGGGCAGTCAGCATGCTTCCTATGGGACCAGAGAGAGGGTCAAACGAGAGAGGAGACGGGACACAACAGGGAACAGGAGAGAGGGAGAAAAAATAAGCAAGAAAAAAAAAACAAAAAACATAAATTACATTCAGTGACATACAATGAACAAAAAGAAAAATCATGCTTCATGATACACAACATCAATAACATTGTGCTAAATATGCATCCATTGAACATGGAATGCAGCACATGACATGAGTACAATAACTACATTAAAAGCAATGGTTCCAGTGGAAAATGGGGAAATATGTAACTGTTTGAAGAACATATATAATAATTGATGTATTAGCGATGATAGTGCACAAAAGACCAACACAGAAAGTTAAGTCAATAAATTTAAAGTTTCTGGAGCTAAAGCGCATCTATGAAAAAGCAAAATAAAACTCAGCAAAAAAGAGTTTGAAATTCAGTCCAACGATATCGGTTCCACCTTTCCCTCTCCACAAAAGAAATAGATTGTAGCAAAATGGTATTCAATCAAAAGTTCTCAGGGGATAAAAACAGCCCCAATAAACATGTTGCTATAACCTAATGCTTCACTCCATTATAGTATATCTGAATCAATTGCCAGGGTTAGCTTAATGAAGCCCAATTTTCTAGCAGATAAAAAAATGTTCCAGTGTGATTGACCAGAACTTGAGAAACATGTCTATTACTTTGCAATACAGATAGGCAAATGTAACTGTGCAAATTTGATCTTGTCAGTGAGAAATAAGAAAAACCTGTATTATTTTACATAATGGCTTTGCAGTAAAGAGCATTGAAAAAAAACATTTGACAAACAAGAGCATGACAGAGAGATAATGTAGCGACAGACGGCCTCTAATACATCCTTCTCCACAAGCGTTAACTGTAGGGTCAGAGTCTTTCTTTGAGGGAAGGTGGTCCTTCTAAAGAGTCTCCTCTGTAGGACATTGACATTTGATGTAAATGCAAGATTCTCAGTTGAGGAAAAGAACTTAAAGCAAGTTATCCTGAGTCAATCGTTTTGTGGGGTGGCAGATGGTTGGGTTAAAAATTCAAACAGTAACTTTCCATATCTACATTTCTCAAAAGATGCAGGGCGAGATTCTCCGCAAATGCGGAGAATCATAAAGGCTACCGTGGGACAGGCCGTGACCACGGCAACCTTCACGTCCTGTTCCGGGGCCGATTCTCCCCCCCGGGCGGGGCTAGGAGCGCGGCCCCGTGTGTCACGGCAGTGCGGCCTTGACGATGGTCGTCAAAGCCGCACGCCAAGCGTCACGCCGGCTGACGCGGCCGATGATGTCAGCCGCGCATGCGCAGATTGGACAACGCCAACCCGCGCATGCGCAGTTGCCGTCTTTTCCCTCAGCTGCCCCGCAAGACGTGGCGGCTTGATCTTGCAGGGCGGCAGAGGGAAAAGAGTGCGTCCGTTATGGACGCACGGCCCGCGATCGGTGGGCACCGAACGTGGGCCTATGCCCCCCTTGGCACAGCCGTGCCAACCGGGCCTCCAGATGCCGCAAACGGGCATCTGGCGCCCGTATCACGACGGCAGAAAGCAGGTGTGTTTGCTGCCGTGTTGAAATGGGTGCGAAGGCCTGGCCGCTCGGCCTCGGAGAATCGGCGCTCGCCGTAAAAAACGGCGAGCGGCGATTCGTGGCGTGGGTCGGGCGTGGGGGTGGGGGGAGAATAGCGGGAGGGCGTGAATAATGTCGGGAGGCCCTCCCGCTATTCTCCCACCCGGCGTGGGGGGCGGAGAATCGTGCCCGCAATTTTTGATGAGTAACTTTTGGGTGCGATCTACCGGCCTCGCCGGGTGGGAAAACGAGTGGGCCAGTTAGATAGTGGGAGAGGACAAAATCGGGAACCATGCCGGACGCCGATTCGTTTCTGATCTAACTGGCCCTCTCCCGTTGGCAAGATCTGGATTCCACCGTGGCATGGTAAGAGACCAACAATCACCAATGATCATATCATTAACAGGAAGTACACCCTATCGAACCCCTCTCCACCCCGCGTGATCTAGCTGCCTCCCAACGGACGATCATAGTACTGGGACTGCAGTGCTGAGGACCCGGGTTCGAATCCTGGCCCTGGGTCACTGTCTGTGTGGAGTTTGCACATTCTTCCCCGTGTCTACGTGGGTTTCACCCCCAGAACCCAAAAGATGTGCAGTGTAGGTGGATTGGCCACGCTAAATTGACCCTTAATTGGAAAAAAAATAATTGGGTACTCTAATTTAAAAATAAAAGAGCAGAATTGAGCCATTCAGCCCATCGAGTTTGCTCCGCCATTCAATCATGGCTGATATCTTTCTATCCCCATTCTCCTGTCTTCTCCCATTAACCCTTGATACCCTTATTGATCAAGAACCTACCTATCTCAGACTTAAAGACGCTCAGTGACTTGGCCTCCACAGCCTTCTGCGGCAATGAGTTCCACAGATTCACCACCCTCTGGCTGAAGAAATTCCTCCTCATCTCAGTTTTAAAGGATCGTTCCTTCAGTCTGAGGCTGTGCCTTCGGATTCTAGTTCTTCCTACTAGTGGAAAAATCCTCTCCACGTCCACTCTATTTAGGCCTCTCAGTATCCTGTAAAGTTCATTAAGATACCCCCTTATCCTTCTAAACTCCAAGTACAGACCCAGAGTCCTCAACTGCTCCTCATATGACAAGCCCTTCATTCCAGGGACCATTTTTGTGAACCTCTGGACCCTTTCCAAGGCCATCACATCCTTCCTTAGATACGGGGCCCAAAACTGCTCACAATGTCATCTTCCTGGTTTATACGGTTCAACAGTACATTGAGTTATGCATTAATCCATTTGTTTACATCCAGTATTGAAGCCATATATCCTCAGTCAAGAACTAAAACAACATGAACCCAACTGCAACAATATATTTAACATTACATTTTCTGACATTATAGATCATGTCACTTAAAATTTAGTATAAAAGTTTGAATGAAAAATTGATAGTTGAAATCACCACAATCCCACAGGTTGTCAGACACTCATGAAAGCATTGCTCAGAACATACGTAATAAAGAAAGAGCTTGGACTAGCCAGTCACATGTCCATGGTTATGAGCTATCAGAAATATTCTAAACATTATGTATGCAATAAGTAGGACTTGTGTTTTTCTGTCAGAAACCCAGGAAAATCTTAAAGCTTGATTTATCACTTCCAATAATAACTACACATAAACAAACTCATTCTTTAAAAATTTACATGGAGCAGCACCACTAAAAGTCCCAGAAAGGAAAAAAGAAAGTAGGCGATAAAACTTAATGGCAGACATGAGGGAGATCTTTGCTGAAGCCAGGACTTGTACCAAAGCCAGGTATATACCAAACTAAGCTTCCACAGATATCAAGCACACAGCAATATTAGACTGCACCCAACAGGCTAGTACAAAAAACAATCTTGAATGGGCACAGAGCCTGCATCAAAAGCAGGTAGTACCAAAATCAAACCTGTATTGACATGATAAGGGTTATCTCTTGTCAACCTACAACCACACAAGGAGTAGAGGCTTTGGAATGGCTTCAGTTGCAAACATACAGAGGTGCAGACTAACTTGCATACATAGTGCACAAGATCATTTTAAATGCAAAGATTGATTCGTAGACTTTTACTGTCTGATTTACATATACAAAGATAATTGGGCATTCACCCAGATTAAAAATTGTTGGGCATTCAACACCTGGCAGACAGATATCAGGCTTTTATTAGCATACACCAACACCAGGGCCCAGATTTTTGCCACAGTAGAGAGGTTCTCCATTGCAGTGAAAATCTTGGAAATGGCTGAAATTTTCAAGTCCTGTCCCCAAACCTATCATGTCCCACCTCCCGGGGCGGGGGGGTTACTGGAGCCAGGTCAGAGTTCATGCATTCAAAATTCATGGAGGCAGCTGGCCATTTATATCACCAGTTACCACCGCTGCTTTCTGGTTTTTGCACCTCACCTGCGTGAATCCCAAAGGGCGCAGAGCAGATCAGGTCAGAGGAGGTCTGCTTTTGTGTGTTTGCTCTGAAGAGCCAGGGTACTCCCTTGGAGAGGTGAAGTACCCTGTAAAGGTATACTGAAGTTTTCATTTAGTGCCCCAGAATTGCCAGGAACTTAACTTCCATTGTTCTCTTGTGAGCCAAGAAAGTGGGAGCTTCGGGCTGCTGGTCTGTCAGCTGCTCCAAGAGTCTTGCACCCAGGTGCAAGGAAGAAATAAGTGCTTCAGAAGTGCGGATAGCACTTTGCCGAAGAAAACGGAGAACGGAGAAAACTCTAAAACATAGGCAATAAAAGCCAGTCAAAGTGAGCAGCTGGAGGCGAGAGGAAGGGCCGATGGTCATGAGAAAGAAGCAGCAGCATGAACATCAGGAGGGGGAGAGGGAGGACAACCCTGTGGGGTGGGTGTACAATCCAAGGACATCATACCTCAACATGATGAAAATCAGTGCCAAAGAGGATTCAGGTTGAGCCTTGAAATTGTGATTGTTACATGGTGTAGCAACAACTGGGGCCACAATTCATTAACCTCCATTCCCTCCCAGAAGCTATGACCATGACACCGAATCTCTGTGTCTCAGGTTTGTTTTCAACTCAACATGTGGACACCTTTGTGAACCAAAAGTTATTTCACTCCATCAAAGTGAAAGTGGCTTGTGGCCACAATAACGTGCTTTAATGTATGTGCAAAATACCCGGGCAACTTCCATGACTCCTTCATACAAAGGAATTTGCAACTCCCAAATCTATTTCATCCACCCATGCAGATCCAAGGATGGTTCCTAAGAAAAGGGGTCAGTGACCCCTTTTAGGTACCCGCAATCGGAGACAGGGAAAAACTAAAAAAGCAACCATGTCGTCACCAGGAGTAACTTTGAGCATCCATTGGCATTTTAAAAAGAGATTTTGATGCCTTGATTGCTGATTCCATGTAAGAGAGGGTCTTTGCGCGACAGGTCCCTATCCAGAATGTATTTGCATAAATTTGGATAAATTTCTCCAAAATAACAAATACCAACTGAAAGAAATGAAAATCGCTTATTGTCACAAGTAGGCTTCAAATGAAGTTACTGTGAAAAGCCCCGGTGAAAGACCCTGTTAATATACCTCCACATAAAGATCTCTGTACTTTGACACAAGTCTCTCTGACTCACAAGAGAGCAAAGCGACATCAATAAGTTCATTGCTGTCACATTCAAACTGCAGCTTCCCTCTCCATCATAAACAAGTAAGTCCAACAGGTTTGTTTCAAATCACTAGCTTTCGGAGCACTGCTCCTTCCTCAGGTGAATGAAGAGGTAGGTTCCAGAAACATATATATAGACATAGTCAAAGATACAAGACGATACTTTGAATGCGAGCATTTGCAGGTAATTTAGTCTTTACAGATCCAGAGAGACGGGTAACCCCAGGTTAAAGAGGTGTGAATTGTCTCAAGCCAGGACAGTTGGTAGGATTTTGCAAGCCTAGGCCAGATGGTGGGGGGTGAACGCAATGCAACATGAATCCAAGGTCCCGGTTGAGGCCGTACTCATATTTGCGGAACTTGGCTATAAATTTCTGCTTGGTGATTCTGCGTTGTCGCGTGTCCTGAAGGCTGTCTTGGAGAACGCTTACCCGAAGATCAGAGGCTGAATGCCCTTGACTGCTGAAGTGTTCCTTGCCCCAGCAAAAAACCGCACCGACCTCCTCAGAAGACAAAGATGGGACACAACCGACAGAGTACCCTTCGTCGTCCAGTACATCCCCGGAGCGGAGAAACTACAACATCTTCTTCGCAGCCTTCAACATGTCATCGATGAAGACAAACATCTTGCCAAGGTCATCCCCACACCCCCACTACTTGCCTTCAAACAACCGCGCAATCTCAAACAAACCATTGTTTGCAGCCTTCAGAACAGCGATCAAGACATCACACAACCCTGCCACAAACCAGCTGTCTAGCCCACTGAGCTAAACCAGCCCTGGTGTTGGAGAGAGCCAGCAGAGCTGGGACCTGTGTGATAGAAAATGAAATATTTTATGATATATAAATATTATGATATATGATAAATTATGATAGATAATGAAATAGGGGTTGTTTAGCACAGGGGTAAATTGTTGGCTTTGAAAGCAGACCAAGGCAGGCCAGCAGCACGGTTCGATTCCCGTATCAGCCTCCCCGAACAGGCGCCGGAATGTGGCGACTAGAGGCTTTTCACAGTAACTTCATTTGAAGCCTACTTGTGACAATAAGCGATTTTCATTTCATTTCATTTCATTTTAAATATTTAGGTGCAGCCCTTCTCATAGTAAAAGCACACTCTAATGCAGGCCATTGCCTTAACCATTCTCGCACTGTCGTATGACCCAATCGCATCATTGCACTCTCTGTCTTGTCAACATTCCACTGTGTAAGCATAACCCCACCATTTGCCAAAGCAATCTCAAGACCTCCTCTATCACCGGCTACTGGAGATTCAACATCACCAACAACTAGCACCCCAGTGATCCCCAGGAGTGCATGGGCTTCAGGCTGGCTCCCCCTCCCTCAGCCCGGGCCATCTCCCTCATATTCTCTGTCCTGTTGTTTTGAAAACACAATGAGTTTATGTCATACTCATATATAGTGCATGTAAAAATAATGGCATCTGTGTCTATTCACATCTGTTTTGCACACAAATGAAGCTGCTTACACAATCCTCTGCTTCAGCATTGAGGGTTGTATGTGCCCTGTCTTGCACCTTATCTGCAGTGTGAAAATGTGGCCCTCCCTTGTGGGAGGTGTCTATGTCTATGAGTCAAGCTACACATCTTGCCGGAATGCAAAAGGTTACTGAACCTTTTACTGCACCTCCTCCACCAGGACCTGGTTGGGAAAACGTAGGGCAGTAGGCCCCATTTCTTGAGTGTGCGACATTCTATGACTTAGTAAATTAATTAATGAAAAAGTAAGGTGAGAAGGGTTATCAACAACTCAAAGTACATTGCTCTAATTCACTTGTGTGCTTACATGCACGCACCATGTACATCACCTCACCTATGAATGCTCTTAGTGGCATGGCTGTGCAGATATACTGGTGCCCTATGTGTTGTGGCTGCCACTCCAAGATGACATGCTGTGCTCAAGGACAACTCACAGCCCTACTGGCTTATTCCATTTTATTCAGACTGTTATACCACTACATTGCGTAAATATGAGGGTGCTGGTTAAGGTTACACAGTGTGGATTCATCCAGAGAGACAGGTGGTAACAGGGCAAGTGGATAGGATAATAAGCATTGTATTGCTGCTTATTTATCCACTGAATCCAGCCAGTTTACTAAATCACTGCATCTTATCTGCATCAAGTTGCGGTGGCAAGACAATGCCTTGCCCATGGTTGTGTCTAGGGAAGCCACTCAGTTCAGCATACTTTTCATTCACATGGCACCACTGGCAGTTCTTCCATAGCAAAAGTCCATGATGAGCCATCCATTCTAGGATTACCTAACAGTTGGACAACATGTACACTTTTGACACTTACCTGACTACTCCACAATGTCTCCTCCAAGGCTCCCTACGTGCTGCGTTCAGCAAACAAACAACCCAGCTGGGAAATCTCCTGTTCCCTGATCACCCGACCCAGGGATGAAAATCTGGGTGCAGGCTTGCATCCACATAGGTGCTAATCTACACCAATACCAGTTACTAATTTATTTTACAGCTGCTAGCTCAGTGAGTACAGAATGCACAATAGGTGTCAACTGGTCAGAAATCAACAAATTATACATTAATGCTTCTTTTCCTAGGTGTTAATAGGGTTGCAACTATATAGGCAGATGGGTTTCTTAGATTAATTGAAAATATATTACAGTTTTTAGGTGACTCTTGTTTAAGGCATTTAAAAATAACACCTAAGCAGAGGTTCATGGGAGGTCTGCACCTGCAGAGAACACTAAGATCTGTTCCACAATCTAAAATAAAAACACTATAGTATTACCATATGGGCCATGATATTTGAGAGATGTACAGCTCCTAAAATTAATAAGATTATTATATATATTGCACAGGAAGGGGGTAACCCAGTTCCTTGATTCCACAGTACATTTATCCGCAATGTCCTCATACATTAATGTTGTTAATGGACCTTCTTAATCCCTTTTTGGGGAAAACACGATAATCACTCTGCTTTTCAGTTGAGTTGCTTTAGAAACCAAAATGCAGCGTAGTTCATTATTTTATGAGTAGTTATGCTGCCACATTTTTCAAATGTAGCACTCTGTGGTGAAATGTTCAATTATTGCTGCTAGAGACACCATTCTATAAAAGCTAAGCAAATGTGCATAAAAAGCTAGAAATGGTACCTACTCAGCCATTCCGAATGCCACTTCGAAGTTATGTCGGCGATTGCTGGGATTCAGTTCTGAGTAATCAAAGGCCTCAGGGAAGAAGTTATGCACTAAAGCACAGAATGCCATCCCATCACTCCAGCTGGAGGAGAAGTTCTGGATGGCCACATGCTGATAGACAAAGCAAAATATTAGAGTAGAGGGTTAATTGTTTTCAGATGTGAAATATAATGTATTTCATGGTGCAACACTCTTTCAAAATTGACAAAGAAACACAACTACGCATCAAAAAGCTAGTTTTGCCATTTGGCTCTTTCTAAAATCAAATTGTCACAAATTGCAGTTAATATAAATATCAGCAAATTTCCCCTTTTATTTTCTTTAAGGAAAAAACTTATCCAGCTACTCCAATTCATACAATCACACAAAATGGCTGGGAAGGAATGAAAGAAAACTAAATAAAACAAAATTGAAATAATATAACTATTGAAATATTACAGATCAATAACTTTTAAACAATCCATAGCCTCTTCCTCCAAAGTTGTTTTCAATATTCATTGTTTAAACAAAACACCATACATAATAACAAATAAGTTTTAAAATCAGCTTTGCTTTCATCAAGAAGACCATGGCAGAAATCCCTGACATAGCGACACACCAACTAATCCCCCCGACTTCAACTGTGTACAGGATCAAACGACAGACAGATCAAAACCCAATACGGGGAAAACCTCAAGCATGGCAAGGGAACTCAGTCACTTTATGGAACAGATGTGAGCGGTGAACCCTGGAGGTTCGCCCACCCAGGGAAGAAGGAATTCTCCTTCTTCTCCCAAGTACACAACATATACACCAGAATTGACTTCTTTGTGGTGGGGAAAACAGTGTTTTCGGGGATAGACAAAGTGGAATACTCTGCAATTGTGATATCAGACCACACTCCACGTTACATGGACTTGAGGCTGGAGATGGGCAGGGCTCAATGCCCCACATGGAGGTTGGACATTGCCCTATTAGCTTACAAGGCCTTCAACAAAAATATATCGCGGGCCACAGCAGAGGACACGGAGAACAACCAGAACGGGGAGGTCTCACCCTCCACGTTCTGGGAAGCGCTAAAGGCCATATTAAGAGAGGAAATCATCGCTTTCAAAGCGCGAAGAGATAGGGAGGAAAGGGCGGCTAGGCAGCAGCTAGTCGACTCCATACTGGAGGTAGACCGTAAATAATCCAAGGCCCCGACCGTAGAGCTCTGGGCAGAGAGGAAAGAGCTACAAAGTAACTTTGATCTGCTCTCCACCAGCAAAGCAGTGCACCAACTCCGCCAGGCACGTGGGACCCTATATGAACAAGGAGGCAAAGCCAGCCGCCTGTTGGCACACCAGCTGAGAAAGCAGGCAGCCACCAGAGAAATTGCACAAATCAGGGATACCAGAGGCACATTACAAACAGAACCAGAAAAGATCAACAAAACCTTCAAGGCCTTCTACCAAGGGCTATATCGCCTCAGAGCCCCAAATGGGGGAGTTCGGGATGAAACGGTTCCTTGATGGCTGGACATTCCAGTCGTGGGAGAGGGCAGAAAATGGGGCCTGGAAGCACCACTAGCACTGGGATAGATCATGGACAGCATTAGCTCCATGCAGGCGGGGAAGGCGACGGGACCAGACGGGTTCTCAGCGGACCTCTACAAAAAATTTGCGACAGCACTGGCCCTGCACCTGCGGGAGATGTTCACAGACTCGCTAGCTAGGGGCACACTGCTATCCACGCTAGCACAGGCCTCAATCTCGCAGATACCCAAGAAAGACAAAGACCCAAAGGAATGTGGGTCATACAGACCCATCTCACTGCTGAACGCCGATGCCAAAATACTGGCCAAAAGGCTAGAAGACTGTGTACCAGAGGTGGGCGCAGAGGACCAGACGGGCTTTGCCAAAGGTAGACAGCTTACCTCGAACATCAGGCGGTTGCTGAACGTGATAATGACCCCATCCGGGGAGAGAACACCGGAGGTGATCGTCTCCCCAGACGCAGAAAAGGCCTTCAACAGAGTCGAATGGAAATGCCTCATAGAGGTACTGGAGCGGTTCGGGCTTGGAACAGGGTTCACCTACTGGGTAGAGCTCCTATACAACGCTCCCATGGCGAGCGTACGGACCAATAACACCAACTCCCGATACTTCCAGGTGCACAGGGGCACCAGACAAGGATGCCCACTGTCCCCCGCTGTCGTTCGCTCTAGCGATCGAACCACTAGCAATCGCACTCAGGGCAGCAAAAAGCTGGAGGGGGATCCGAAGGGGCGGCAGAGAGCACAGAGTCTCACTCTTATGCAGATTACCTGCTCCTCTACATTTCGGATCCACAAAGCAGCATGGACGGAATCATTGCGCTCCAGAAAGAGTTTGGCGCCTTCTCGGGCTACAAACTCAACATGAGCAAAAGCGAGATCTTCCCAGTACACCCACAAGTAGGGGGGCAGCACTCACGGGACTGCCGTTTAAACAAGCCCGAAACAAATTGCGCTACCTGGGGATCCAAATACCCCATGACTGGAAAGGGATCCACAAATGGAACCTCACCAGTCTGACGGAGGAAGTAAACAAGGACCTCCAAAGATGAAACACACTCCCACTCTCCCTCGCGGGGACAGTCCAGACGATCAGAATGAACGTACTGCCCAGGTACCTCTTCCTACTTAGATCCATTCCGATCTACATCCCCAAGGCCTTTTTCAAAGCACTGGACAAACTACTGGGCGACGATGGCTGAGCGAATAAGGGAATGGATCAAGGAGCCAGAAGCTGAGTGGGTGCGCGCGGAAGAGGCCTCCTGCATGGGGACCTCCGTCCGGGCCATCGCCACGGCAGCACTCCCATCCCCACCCAAAAAACACTCCAGCAGCCCGGTGGTGATAGCCACCCTCCAATCTCGGAACCAACTACGGCAGCAATTTGGCCTGACCAAAACGTCGGACAAAGCTCCTATCTGCAACAACCATAGGTTCACACCAGCACTGACTGACGCCACCTTCAAAAGGTGGGGGCAGGACGGAGGGACACTGACAGTCAGGGACCTATACACGGACAGCAGGATCGCAACACTGGATGACTGACAGAGAAATTCCAGCTAGCCAGGGGAAACGAGCTAAGGTATCTACAACTCAAAAACTTCCTACGAAAGGAGACAAGGACGTACCCACAACCGCCACGACAGACATTACTGGAAGAGTTACTGGACGCAAGCATACTGGATAAAGGAAACTCTACCGACTGGTAGAGAGGGCCGACACCGTACTGGATGCAACAAGAAAGAAATGGGAGGAGGACCTGGGGATAGAGATAGGGTGGGGACTCTGCAGCAAAGCACAGCATAGGGTTAACACCACCTGCACGCCGCAAGGCTCAGCCTGATGCAGCTAAAAATGGTACATAGAGCCCACTTAACAAGAACCCGTATCAGTAGGTTCTTCCCGGAGGTAGAGGATAGATGTGAACGGTGCCAAGGAGGCCCGATCAACCACGCCCACATGTTCTCGTCTTGCCCCAGATTTGTGGAGTACTGGACAGCCTTCTTCGAGGCAATGTCCAAAGTGGTGGGGATGAGGGTGGAGCCATGTCCGAAAGTGGCAGCCTTCGGGGTTTCAGACCAGCCAGATCTATTCCTGGGGAGGGCGGACGCCCTTGCCTTTCCCTTCCTGATTGCCCGCCGTAAAATCCTGTTCAGCTGGCAGTCAGCGGTACCACCCAAAGCTGCAGACTGGCTGTCCGACCTCTCGGAATCTCTCCAAATGGAGAGAATCAAATTCGCCATCCGAGGGTAAGACGACGGCTTCCACAGAACGAGGGAGCCATTCACCCAATTGTTCCGGGACCTGTTTGTGGCCAACGAACAAGCAGAAGAATAGCCAGGTAGCCAAGAATCAGGGGAAAGTAGCCAAAGCATGAGAGGGAGAAAGGCGAACCACAGGAGGGTTGGGGGGAAGGGACAGGGAACAAGAAAGGAGAACCGGGGAGGTGGGGGAGGCAGGGAAATGACAGTCGGAAGGAGGGCACGGGATACGATAACAAACTTGGCATCTCCAGGAACAAAGAACAAGGAGAATACAGGTGAAAGACGGGAGGAACGGCTGAAGCGGAGGTGAGCGACAACGGCAGCGAGATCCGTCCGGGAGAACCAAGTGACAACACCAACACCAAACCCATTCGAGTATTTCCCACTGTAATTGTTTCTCCGGCACCCAAATGTATATCTACCCCCCCAGTCTCAGCCCCCAGTTTAGGAATTAAATAGGATGACTGAAAGGTGGCATGTGGCGCAGTGGATAGCACTGGGACTGCGGTGCTGAGGACCCGGGCTCGATTCCCGGCCCTGGGTCACTGTCCGTGTGGAGTTTGTACATTCTCCCCATGTCTGCGTGGGTTTCACCCCCACAACCCAAAGATGTGCAGGTTAGGTGGATTGGCCATGCTAAATTGCCCCTTAATTGGAAAAAAATAAAATAAAATAATTGGATACTCTAAATTTATTTTTTTTAAATAGGACGACTGAGTTTGATAGTCAAGGTATTAATGATATGGGACAGAAATGGATAAGTGGAGTAGATCAGCCATAATCTCATTGATTCACTGAACAAGCTAGAGTAACTGAATGGCCAGCTCCTGTAATCCTATTTACTTTGCTTTAGTTGTTCTAGCTCTTCTTTCACAGTAGAAACAAAGGATGAAAAAGTTACCAAACTGTAGGTTATTTAACCAGATTGTCAGAATTTATTAGAGAGGTGGTGCTTGCTCACAGTCTAAGGGAAGGAAATCTCCCAAATGCCTCTGATGATGCCACCACATAATCATGAGACACACTGCACAAAATGCACTGGTTTACAATACATAACACCATTCCTTCCTGATAGATTCATGAGGCACTCTCAATTACGACGCGAAAGTTAGGTCAGTAATCAAAGGCTTTAATAAGCATTGAACAATGGCAGCATCCAAGAGAAGTGTGCTCGCAAAATGGAGTCTCATCTTAAATACTGTTTCCCAGGGGGCGTAGCCAGAGGCGGAGTCCCCCAGGATTCCAAGCCTCTTAAAGGGGCAATGCCAAGCCTCTTAAAGGGGCAAGGTATTCCGATCATCACATTCACCCCCTGTTTAAAAAAAACACATAGTCCGTCGGGGATGAAGTGTTTTTAAATTATAAGTTCAGTCTTTGTGGTGGTCTGATAGTCCGTGTTGACTTTCGCCGCTCCGGTGGTGGCGCCGTGGATGCGGTCGGTTCCGATGGTGTTCTATCCGGGAACACGGCTGACTGAAGCTTTGTCCGCCTTGGAGAGGGGGGGGGGGGGGGGGGTATCAGGAGTGATTAGGGTGGTCGGTGTCGGCTGGGGGGCAGGGGGCGCTATGGAGGGGGCGCTGTCGAAGTCGGAGTTTGGTGTAGGGCCGGGAGCGTCGGTAGAAGGGGGGCGGTCGGTGGGAGGATCGGTGGGGTCGGTGGGAGAGCCAGCGGGTGCCAGGTCTCGCAGGGAGACAGTATCCTGCCTCGCGTCGGGGTGCTCGACGTAGGCGTATTGATGGTTTGCGTGCAGCAGGTGGACCCTCTCGACTATTGGTTCCGTTTTATGGCTCCTCACATGCCTCCGGAGTAGGACTGGACCCGGAGTCGTCAGCCAGGGTGGAAGCGAGACCCCAGAGGTGGACTTCCTGGGGAAGACAAACAAACGATTGTGAGGGGTCTCGTTCGTGGCCGTACAGAGGAGCGACCGAATGGAGTGCAGGGCATCGGGTAGGACCTCCTGCCAGCGGGCGATAGGGAGACTCCTTGACCGTAGGGCTAGGAAGACAGCCTTCCAGACTGTCGCGTTCTCCCTCTCCACTTGCCCGCTTCCCCGCGGGTTATAGCTCATCGTCCTGCTCGAGGCGATGCCCTTGCTGAGCAGGTACCGACGCAGCTCATCGCTCATGAACGATGTACCCCGGTCACTGTGAATATAAGCGGGGAAACCAAACAGAGCGAAGATGCTGCGCAGTGCCTTGATCACGGAGGCCGAGGTAGTATTGGGGCAGGCGACAGCAAAAGGGAAGCGGGAGAATTCATCGATGACGGTGAGGAAATAGATGTTGCGATTGTTGGAAGGGAGAGGCCCTTTGATCTCCACGCTTAGTCGCTCAAAGGGCCCAGAGGCTTTTATCAGGCGGGCCTTGTCTGGTCGATAGAACTGCGGCTTGCATTCCGCACAGATCTGGCATGCCTTAGTCATGGTCTTGACCTCCCCTGTGGAGTAGGGCAGGTTGCGGGACTTGATGAAGTGGGCAAACCGGGTGACCCCCGGGTGGCAGAGGTCATCGTGGATGGCTCTCAGGCGGTCCAATTGCGCGTTGGCGCACGTCCCGCGAGACAGGGCATCTGGGGACTCGTTGAGCTTCCCCGGGCGATATTTAATATCGTACGTATAGGTGGAGAGCTCTATTCTCCACCTCAGAATCTTGTCGTTCTTTATTTTGCCCCGTTGTGCGTTATCGAACATAAAGGCAACCGGCCTCCAGTGTCGCACGGCCTCCACTATGGCTTGTGCCTCCTTCTCGACTGCAGAGTGTCGAATTTCCGAGGCGTTGAGGGTTCGGGAGAAGAATGCTACTGGTCTGCCCGCTTGGTTGAGGGTAGCAGCCAGGGCGACGTCTGATGCATCGCTTTCTATTTGAAAGGGGATGGCTTCGTCCACCGCGTGCATGGCGGCCTTGATGATGCCGGCCTTGATACGGTTGAAAGCCGACTGGGCCTCATCCGTCAGGGGAAAAACCGTGGTCTTAATGAGTGGCCGGGCTTTGTCCGCATATTTGGGGACCCACTGGGCGTAATAGGAGAAAAGCCCCAGGCACCGTTTGAGTGCCTTGAGGCTACGGGGGAGGGGAAGTTCCTTAAGGGGACGCATGCAGTCGGGGTCCGGGCCTAGGACCCCGTTCTCCACGACGTAGCCGAGGATGGTGAGCCGGGTTGTGTGGAACACGCATTTCTCTTTCTGGAGTCTGGAGGATGTACGATGACCTGATGCCAGACACAAGGGCGTCGCGGATGTGTAAGTCCTTGTGTTCTTCAGCCGTCACTGCTTTATGGTCGCAGTTCCTCGCGAGCGCAGTGAGTCTTTCCACGAACTCGTCCAGCGTTTCCCCGGAACGCTGGCTGCAGGTCGAGAGCAAATGCCTGGCATGTACCTCATTGGTAGTCTTTATGAAGCGTTTCTTCAATATTTCGATCGCCGCCTCATAGGTCGTAGCGGTTTCGATCATGGCGGAGATTCGGTGGCTCACCCGGCCATGTAGGAAGCACAGCTTGCGAGCGCTGTCGACATCAGACGGTGAGGAGTCCGGATAGTCCTCAAAACACCGGAGCCAATGTTTAAAAATTTCCAAGGCTTCAGGCATCCTGCCATCCAGGTTGAGTTTCTCTGGTTTCAGACCGCTGTCCATCTTGATGTGAAATGCTTATTAAATTGAGGCACTCTCAATTACGACGTGACAGTTAGGTCAGTAATCAAAGGCTTTAATAAGCCTTCATCCAATTGGAAAGAATCAAATTCGCCCTGAGAGGGTCGGTGCAGGGGTTTTTCAGGCGATGGCAACCCTTCCTGGACCTCTTAGATCAGAGATAGAAACTGAGGTCGTGACAGCAGCAACCTGGGAGGGGAGGGGAGGGCGGGAGGGAGGGGGGGGGAGGGTGTGGGGGAGGGGGGGGGGGGGAGGGGGGGTAACAACGAAGGAAACACGGTATCGGTGGTGTCACGGGCAAGGCCTGCCCGAGGACACTGCCAGAAACGACAAGATGGTCTGGCGGCCGGTTCGTCGGCGGGGGGGGCGCGCGCGGGTAGGGGGTGGGGGGGATTCTTGTTAAGTAGGGGGGTTTGACTTTGTTTTGATATAATTCAAATGTAGGGGGGGTTAAAATGTTTGTACTTTGAAAAATTTCTTCAATAAAAAGTATTTAAAAAAAAAAAAGGCTTTAATAAGCATTGAACAATGGCAGCATCCAAGAGAAGTGTGCTCGCAAAATGGAGTCTCATCTTAAATACTGTTTCCCAGGGGGCGTAGCCAGAGGCGGAGTCCCCCAGTGTTCCAAGCCTCTTCAAGGGGCAATGCCAAGCCTCTTAAAGGGGCAAGGTATTCCGATCATCACAATTCAATTATTTCTCTCCAACTGCCACAAAAAGATTTTCTACATTCTCTTTCCCTGATAAATGGAGGGTTTGTGTGCTTACCTCATAACCACGTGTCTTGGCTCTGCACCAGTCGAGCAGCATCTGTTTAATACTGTTAGCATTTGGCACACCACAACTTGAGGACCTCTGCACCTTCAGCCTGGCAATTGCTGGATTTCCAGGGCTAAAATATACAAATAGATGAATTTTGGTTAATGAATTTTGGAATGACTAAAATAATTGTATAATGGATATTCACACACACGCAGATAAAGATGAAAAGTTTTTTGCATGATTTACCCTAATTATGATGTAAGCAATTTGAGGATTTGGAAAATTGGATTCTGAATTTGGGAAGTGATGTTTCTCAAGGATTATTGCAGGGGCCTTAACCTTTCAGCATATTTACTGACACAGATGAAGAAATAGAGAACTGTATAGCCAGGTTTGCAGACGACACTTAAGAAGGAAGAAGTATTGCAGAAGGGAGCAAGAAGTTGCAAAGGGGCACAGAACAGCTGAGTGGGTAAAACTATGGCAAATAAAGTTCAATATAAGCAAGTGTGATGTCATTCACTTTGGACCCAGGAATGATAAATCTGTGTATTTTTTAAATGGGGAGAAACAAGGTATCATTAGCTGGTTTAGCTCAGTGTGCTAGACAGCTGGTTTGTGCTGCAGACAAGGCCAGCAGCGCGGGTGCAATTCCAGTACCAGCTTACCCGAATAGGTGCCGGAATGTGGCGACTAGGGGCTTTTCACAGCGACTTCATACTTGTGACAATAAAATATTATTATTACTATAGGAGCAGAAGGATTTTGGAGTTCAAGTACACAAATCATTAAAAGCCAATAAACAGATAGAAAACGACTAATGGGATATTGGCCTCTGTCTCAACAGGACTAAAAAAAACAAAGGGGTGGAATTTATGTTTCAGGAGTACAGCGTCTTAATCACAACCCAGCTGGAATACTGCATTCAGTTCAGAGCATCATATGGAGGATATGTTGGCAACGGGCAGGAGTCGAGTGCAAACTCACTAGAATTATGGTGGAGCATAGAGAGTTAAATTATGAGGTAAGGTTGCATATGTTTGTCTTTTATTTCCTTCAGTATCGGAGATTGAGGGGTGATGTAATCAAGTATTTTAAATGTTAAAATAATTTGGTAAAATCGATATGGAAGAACTATGTCCTTTGGTAGTAAATCAAAAATAAGGGGATGCGATCTAAAAACGAAAATTAGGCCATTCACAAACAAAATTAGAAAGTACTCTTTCTTACAAACGGTCGTAGAAATCTGGAACTTTCTCGCCCAAAAGATTGTGGGCGCGATTCTCCCATACAGGGAGAAATCGTAAGGATGGCGTCAAATCCGGGCAGGTTTGACGCCAGCCCCCCCCTCCCCGACCGGGAACCAATTCTGGTCCCCGGTCGGGGCTAGCATGCCGCGGCCGTGAACTCCGGCATCGCGGGCTTAACGAATTTCGTTAAGCCCGCTTGCCAGAGTTTGCGCCGGCTGACGCGTCACATGACGTCAGCCGCGCATGCGCAGATTGGAAGACTCCAACCCGCGCATGCGCGGATGACGTCATCGCGCATTTGCGCGAAACCCGCGCATGCGCGGGCCGGGATGCCCCTCAGCCGCCCCGCGAATGGATACAGCGGGGCGGCGGAAGGACAAAGCGTGCACGGGAATCGGGCCCACCGATCGCGGGCCCATGGCACCCTTGGCACGGCCGTGGTACTGCCGTGCCAATCGGTGCCATGGTTTTCAAAATCGGGACTTTACGGCCGTTTTTACGAACGGTCAGACCAGGTGTGTTTGCCGTTCGTAAAAACAGCCATAAAGGGCTTGGACTTCGGCCCATCGGCCAGCTGAGAATCGCTGCTGGCCGTAAAAAAACGGCGGCAGCGATTCGTGTCGGGAGTCGGGCGTGGGGGGGGGGGGGGGGGGAGAATAGCGGGAGGGCGTCAGACTAGCGTGGCCGTAAAAATTTACGAACCCCGCTATTCTCCGCACCGTCGTGAGTGCAGAGAATTGCGCCCTGTGTTTGTGTAGAGCAATCAAGCTGTGAAGTCTTTTGAATCCTCAGCCCTTAAAATAAAATTAACTGTGTCCTGTCTGAGTCAGTGAGACTTCAAAACTAATGGGCGGGATTCTTCGACCCCGCGCTGGGTCGGAGAATCGCCGGACGGCCGTGCGAATCATGCCACGCCGCCCTGACGCTGGCACGCTATTCTCCGCAGAGCGGAGAATTGGCGCCGGCGTGGTTGGCGCAGCGCCAGTCGTGGGCCGCTCTATGTGGCCGGCCCGCCGATTCTCCGGCCCGCATGGGCTGAAAGAAAAAAAACGAGTCCTGCCGGCAAGGTTGTAACATGCTCTGAGCCGGCGTGACCTCGGCGTTGAAGGATCGGTTGGGGCCTGTGGGGGAGTGAAGGGGGAGTCCGCCCCCGGGGGGGGGGGGGGGGGGGTCTCTCCGATGTGGCCTGGCCCGCGATTGGGGCCCACCGATCGGCGGGTCGGCCTCTCTGGCTGGGGGCCTCCTTCACTACGCGCCGGCCCCTGTAGCCCTGCGTCATGTTGCGTCGGGGCCGATGCACTGAAGGAGGCCACTGCGCATGCGCGCGTTGGCTCCACTGTGCATGTCGCAATGCGTTCCTGCTGACTTTTCAGGTATCGGATAGGAGACCTTGCCACCCAAAGAATCCAGCCCCAGAAGATGGAACGTACATGATTAATTGCCAAAAAGCAGGAAAAAAATTCAAGGAATTAAGAACAATGGTTGAGTGGCTTGGAAAACAGATGCCAAGTGAAAAAAGCACAACTTATTTTAGTTAATCCAGTTCGAGTCTATAGTCTCATAACCATTCAACTATTTCTTACATTAGTGTAGAATTTTTGCCTCTGCACTTGTCAGTAGTGTATACCATCTACATGATACACTACAACAAAGGACCTTCAACAGGTTCCTTTGACAGCACCTTCCAAGCCCATGACCTCTACTAACTAGAGAAACAAGGACAGCAGATGCCCAGGTACATCACCACCTACAAGTTTGCCCCCAAGTCATGCACCATCCTGACTTGGAAATATTTTGATGTTCTTGTGTCAAAATCATGGAACTCTCTCACCAACAGCTATGTGGTGTACCTATGGATGGCGGTGGTTCAAGAAGGCAACTCACCACCACCTTCTCAAATGTAATTAGGGATGAACCATAACTGTTGGCCTTGTCAGCAATGCCAACAATTTAAAAAAAGTTTACTCCATTAAATAAATTATCAGATAATGCTGCAATGATGTGTTTGGTAGAAAAGTGCCACATGTAAGATTTTTCACATCTTGCCTTTAATGTGGTTATACATTAAATACAGTAAAAAATATTTTAAAGTCTTCTTGCTGAGAGTCCTACCTTCCACCTTCCTTTTCTAGTTTCTCAATCAATGCCTTCCGTGCCTGTGTTCCTGAAGTGCGTGGCAGTGTTTGTGACCTCATCGCCTCTTTCCGCTTCTCAGCTTGCTTCCTCTCAAGTGCTGACAAACTGCTAGACCGTGCATCATCTTCTCTGTCAAAAATACTGAAAAAGCCATGAAATTAAAGAATTCCCAAATGCAGATCATTGAGCAAGTTATCCCAGTGAGTAGCTGAATTTTATAGATCATGTAGATCCTTGGTCTGATTCTTGGTTTAAATTATCTTGGTCAGATTGGACACAATTGGTCTCACTGCCCTCGGGTAGGAAAATAGAAAATTGGCCAGGTTCCTATGTCTGATCACAATTCACGTTTTCCTGCTGGAGCTATGGGTCTGTGGGTGCTAACTGAGGGTGACATCTGCCAGTGCCACATTTGAACTTATTATCAAAAGGAGCACATGAATTGGCAATTTACAGGCACAATACTGATCCTTTCCTTCACAGACCAAAAGTTATCAATTTATTTACCGTTACATTCTGAAGATAAAAAGTCACTTCTCACCTGCCAACTCTTTTGGATGAAGTGCTACTGGAACTGAAAGAAGACTTGGTCTGGACAACAGCTGTTCCACCTGTTAAGATATAAACAAGTAAAGATGCCACATTTTGTCTGCTAATGCTCTTGTGAAATGCCTTAGATTTGTTTTTAAAGTGTTACGACATCCTGGGCAAGTGCACGGTCAGTTCCAGTCCCACTCGTCCCAGAGTCACAACACAAGTGAATTAACCAATACTTCTCATCAAGAATACCCAAGTCTTTGGCCCTGGCAGCTAAAGGCTTCCAGGTTTGTAAGTTGAAACACAATTACTGTTTATTTATACCAAGAACTATTGTGAAATATGCAGTAAATACAACTGGAGAACAACAATCTAATACCTAGTACCCACTTTAACTGTCCCACACTCTGGCCACACACACAAGACAGACAAACACAGAAGGGTGTAAAAGGATGAAAAATAATAAGGATGAAACTCAAAAAATAAGATTCTTTGTTTTGGATGGTGGTTCTTTCGCACATTTTCTCCACAGCACGCTTACTGGTTAAAGTTTGCAATAGTAATGGTCTTCTCTGAAAAAGTCATTCATTCAGAGTCCTTGTAGTTTAGAAAGAATGTAGTACTCACAGCAGAAGACTTTCTGGAGAGACACATTATTTCTCTTCAAACCGGGCTTTCTGTGGAGGCACTCTATTTCACATCATACCTTACGTTCAGCTCATGGTTTGACTTCAGGGGCGAAATTCTCCGACCCCACGCAGGGTCGGAGAATTGCCCGGAGCCGCCAGAAATCCCGCCCCCGCCGTGGCAGAAATTCTCCGCCACCCGGGAATTGACGGGGGAGGGAATCTCCCCACACCGATCGGCGAGCACCCTGCGGCGATTCTCCGGCCCGCGATGGGCCGAAGTCCCGCCGCTGGGAGGCCTCTCCCGCCGCCGAGGTTTGAACCACCTCTGGTGGTGGCGGGGGGGGGGGCACAGGGCGATCAGACCCCGGGGGGTGCCCCCACGGTGGCCAGGCCCGCGATCGGGGCCCACCAATCGGCCGGCGGGCCAGTGAAGTGGGGGCACTCTTTTTCTTCCGCCGCCGCCACTGCCTCCACCATGGCGGAGGCGGAAGAGAACCCCCAGCGCGCATGCCGCTGACGTCACCACCGGCGCATGCGCGCACCGGCGAAGGCCTTTTGGCCAGCCCCGGCGCCGGGCATTAAAGGCCGCTGGTGCCGGTTTTGCCGCCAGTCGGCGTGGTGCCAACCGCTCCGGCGCGGGCCT
The DNA here is from genome assembly GCF_902713615.1 of Scyliorhinus canicula. Classification (NCBI taxonomy): domain Eukaryota; kingdom Metazoa; phylum Chordata; class Chondrichthyes; order Carcharhiniformes; family Scyliorhinidae; genus Scyliorhinus; species Scyliorhinus canicula. The sequence continues at coordinate 25,170,943 of NC_052146.1, read as the reverse complement.
AGCCCCCAAAGGTGCGGAGAATTCCGCACCTTTGGGGAGGCCCGACGCCTGAGTGGTTGGTGCCACTCCCCTAGGCCGGGACCCCCCCGCCCCGCCGGGTAGGGGAGAATCCCACCCCAGGTCTCTGCAGTCTCACGAGAATGGCACCCAGGCGTGTTGTGAGAGTAAGGCAGGGGGGGGATTGACGTCTGGCGATTCTCCGACCTGGTGGGGGGTCGGAGAATTCCGCCCCAGGTCTCTGCAGTCTCACGAGAATGGCACCCAGGCGTGTTGTTGAGAGAGTAAGCCCTCACAGTGACCTTCTGGAGAGAATTAGTCGGATCTTTGTTGGAGAGAGTTAGTTAGATCTCTTCATCAGGCTCCCCTCGGTCTGAGAGAGGCGAGTCTTCGCCACACTTATTCCTTCCCATGCCAGGTCTTTGGCCTGGAAGGAGGATTTACAGGGGAACTTTGCAGTCCACCATCAGGGAGCCACCTATCGCATCTTCTGGTCCGTGGGGGAAGTGCGGTGCCAAGCATGCAAGGGGGTGGGGCAGGTGTATAGGAAGTGCCCTACCTCAAAATTCACAGAAAACAGTCAAGCAGCCACAGCAGCACTGCTGTCCCTCCCCCCAGCAACACTCCATCTGCTTCCTGCAGGGGTCGGCTACTCCAGCGGCAATCACCACCCTGTCCGTTGGTAAACGGGAGAGAGCATCCGTGCAGCTGGAGGGTATGGAAGAAGAACCTCAAAACCTAAAAATTCACACACTCCAAACCACTGGCTTGGTGGACAAGTCAACATCCGGGCTCTGAACCGCTATATCTAGTGTATCGGGGCCCATCGATGCCTCAGCGTCATTTGCTGGGCCCGGTGTTGTGTATGCATAGGTCCCCGAGTCCATGATGATGGGACCCAGATCCGGTGGTCATCACACCAAGCAATGGATGTGTGCCAGACATGGGCCGGGCACTCCCCAGGAAGGGATGCCACTCTTTGGGGCAGGGGGAGGCTCCGCTGCTCATGATGTAATAAACATCTATCTCCCGATGAAGATAGAGTGGTGTCCCCATCCCTCAAAGTTGAGCTCCGCTCTGGGGGGGACTAAAGGTTAAAATTAGGATTGGGCTGTCGCAGCCCGAGCAGGGCGCCTTGGGGCCGGATGTGGATGGAATTCCCGAAGCCTCATCCTACCCAGAGCCTTTTTGCACCCTGGAGTGGCCATTTTTAGAGCGCCAGGGATCTGTGGCAGCGCCTTGACATCTAGGTCACTGGGCGCTTGTGGCGAGGGAAGCTTCCCCTCTCCATCCCAAACTTTTGCACTGGACCCCTCCATCTTGGGACTGGACCTTTTTCTAGACTCTCCGGTTGACCAGTGTCTGGTGTAGCCATCTAAGATGGACACTGGGCTACAAAATGGAGAACTGCTAAGGCTGCAGGGAAAAACAGTCTTAGTGAGGACAAGCAGCTTGCAGAAGACTAATTTGCATTCTGCACGTACAGAAACCAGTTTCTGGCCAGGTGCAGAGTTTCAGCCAAAGGTGCAAATGGGAAACAGATCTGCATAGTAATGAGGTGATCCAGATCCAGACCCCGCACAATAGAAACATTTAAGTATCAATGGATACTTTTCCGTAGACGCCCAGACAGAATGGCGCCACAGCATCCAACACAAAGAGCCGTAGGGACCGCCCCACCCATCGAGGAACGACCCTCAGATTGGGGGGGTTTGGAAGATATCGATTGGGAGAGGCCCAATCGATACCTGGCAGGTGAAAGAACCGCCCCAAGGGGGCACGGACTTCTAGGACCTATAAGAGTAGGTCCCGCACATGGTTCGATCTGCCTGCTTGCTCCGGCCCAGGTCTGTTGTTTTGCTCCGGCCCAGACCTGTTACATCGCATCCTGACTCCAGTTTCATCACCGGCCGTTGAGCCTCAGCCATCGAACTGTAAGTGCCAATACAACGATCACTACGTGATCCAGACCTTGCTAGATCTTGACAACTTTACGAATCAGAAAGTTGCAGACCAAGAACGGGACGAAGGCCTTATTCCCTGACCTTGCCTGTTCCTGTCTAGATAAGTATTTAGTTGTTTAGTATTAGAAGTAAGTTACTCTCTTTAGCGTATGCATGTGTATTTATTATATTTGTTATAATAAACACCAATCGTTTGGACTTACTAATCGGTGTACGGATTTATTACTTTGAACCTGACCTTGATATACTTGTGACGGTGTCTCAATACGGCACATGGCGACTCCGAGCATAATTACACATACAGAGCCATAATAGTGTTAAGCACACGGCCTTTAAACGGAGGCGTGTTAATCACACTCCAGTAAAACGAGCAACACTGGGGTGGGACGGGGTCTGAGCCACTGCCTCCCTCTGGCCCAAAGTCCCGAGAGGAGCCCAAGCGGGGGGGCCTCTGCCATCAATCCTGGCTGGGGGTGGGATCTGTGCGGAGTCAGGGTTGGTTGGCAAGCTTGCGTTGTCCACCACATTCACTGTGGCGGAGGCCCTGGGCCCAGGTGGGGACTGTCTAGAGGAGGATGGCGGCACAATGGCAGGCATGGGGTTGAGCTTGCGTCCATCTGCAGCAAGGCAGTGGACTCACTCATGCCTCCCACCGAGCCAACTCTCATTCCTTCTGAGGAACTCTGTACTTCCTGTCCCTTAGCCATGGTCGGCAGAACAGAGATGAGCTGGCCCTTGTCAGCCGGTCGAAGCAGACGCTGCTGGTCCCGCCCGCCTGCACCAATGGCAATATATGGACCGGAACAAGTGGCGCAGGCTGAATGGCTTTCTCGTCGGGCTCCAGAGGGAGTGGAGGGACACAGCTGCCTCTCCTCCCCCCGAACAATAAAGTGGTAATGGTGACGGGAGCACAACACCGTTGACATGAACGTGGCCATAGCCAGCTTCAACATCAACGGCAGCAGAGAAGAACAGCACACGTTCCAGAGCTTCTCAGTCCTCCAGGACGGAAAGTATGCTGTGTTCCTCCTGCAGGTAACTCATACCGTGCCGGGAGACAAAGCCACATGGCCACTGTGCCGCCCATATAGTGGGGGGTGGGGGTGGGAGGGGGGGCCGTCTACATGATTCACCTCGCCTCCATTTCTGGTGGGGTGGTTATCTTGTTAGCCCCACATTTCCAGCCGGGAGATCTTGGGGGTCAAGAATCCTGCGCCAAGCTGATTGCTACACCTAACAGCCTGTGAGAGGGGAATGGTGCTTCACTTGGTGAATGCCTACTTCCCCCAGCTGCAAACTACTTTCTTTAAACAAGTGTCCACCCCTTCTTGGCTCCATCGATGCGAGCGATTGCACTGTCCTAGGGATTTTAACTGAACCCTTCAGGGACTGCATCGGTACCCAGTGCTGCCCGCCAGTGGTAGAGATGTTGGGGGACCTGGTCAGGTCCTTTGACTTGGCGGACATCTGGCGGCACTCCATCCTGACCCCAGTGTGTTCACTTTAGTGAGATCTGGAGTCGGAGCGACCAGAATCGACCACTTTTACATTTCGAAGACTTACTTTCCCGTCCCACTATCAGCTTCCGTGCAGCAGGTGTCGTGCTTGGAACACCTTTTGGTGTAAGCGGAACTCACTCAGTCTTGCGTACTGGCACTTTAACTACTACTGAAAGATTAGCACGTTACACCGACTTGTGTGGTGTAACATCCCACTCCTCTGCCACACAGTTGTGCTCAGATCCAACGGCATCGTGGTCTCGAGGATTCAGTAGTCCACAAACTTGCCTGCTCTTTTTGTGGCATTGTGGAGTCTGTGGCTCATGCCTCTCTAGGTTTTTTAGACTGTTCCCCCTTTTCAATTATTCAGTTACTCAGCCAGAAGTACCGAGCAGACGATCCACATCATTTCACCTCACATGATATCAAGAAACAATTGAGGGCACTGGATACTGCAAAAGCTATGGGCTCTGCCAACATTCTGGTAAGAGTACTGAAGACTTGTGCTCCAGAACTAGTCACCACCCCAGCCAAGCTGTTCAAGTACAGCTTCAACAAAGGCACTATGATGCCCAGCCCACAAAATGCAAGGCAAGTCCTGGCTAATCACAATCCCATCAATCTTGGCTGGGATTCTCCAATACGAATTCCCGGGGGCCGTGATCGTGCCCCACAGCCCCGATGGCGACTTACCAATTCCCGGGCGCCTGCAGGATTGCCGCCGCGCCGGTCGGGGGCAATTGAAAGCGCCCCCCCCAGCGATTCTCCCAGCCCTGACTGGCCGAGTGGGCGCCAAGTTTGGCCGAGTCTCGCCGCCGTGGGTTACTCAGGTCCCACACGGCGGTACCTGGAAGGTGTGTCTGCGGGGGCCGTCCTGGAGGGGGAACGGGGGGATCCGACCCGGGGGGGGGGGCCTCCACGGTGCGGCCTACTGATCGGCGGGTGGACTGGTTCCGTGGGGGCCTATGTTCCTCCGCGCCGGGCCCCTATAGGGCTCCCCCATATTGCCCAGGGGCCGGCGTGGAGTCAGGAACGCACGCTGATGCGCGGAATCACGCCGGCCGTTCCGCGCATGCGCGGAATCACGCCTGCCGTAACGCATGCGCGAACGCGTGCCGGCTGTTCGCGCGGGGCTGGAGCTGCGGGGAACATTCCGGCACTGACTTAGGCCCCCAGGAAGGAGAGCATTCCTCATCATCGGGAACCGTTGGCGCCACTTTTCAGGCCGGCGTCAGAATTTGACCGCAGGATTGGAGAATCCCAGCCCTTGTCTCTGTCATCAGCTAAGTGATGAAAAGTGCTATTGACAGCGCTATCAACAGTTACTCAGCAATAACCTGATCATCGATGCTCAGTTTAGAATCTACCAGGCCACTCAGAACCTGACCATGTTACAGCCTTCATCAAAACATATCCAAAAGAACTGAACTCAAGAATTGAGGTGAGAGTGACTGCCCTTGACGTCAAGGCAGCATTTGACTGAGTGGAGTTTCAAGAAGCCCTAGCAAAACTGGAGTCACTGGGAGTCAGGGAAAACTCTCCACTGGTTTCAGTCATACCTAGCACAAAGTAAGATGGCTGCGGTTTTGGTGATCAATCATCTCATTCCCACGCTATCTCTACAGGAGAATTGCGCCCGGCGTGGGTCGGAGAATAGCCGTTCACGTCGGAAATCCGGCGCGACGGCGCTTCCGCGGCTCCGCCAGTCACGCACGCGCGGTCGAGCGGCGCCGGTCGGGGGCCATTGGAAGAGGCCCTCCCAGCGATTCTCCGCGGTCGACCGGCTGAGTTCCCGCCGGCGTGGATCACATCTGTTACCATTCAGCGGGAATTCGGACCCGAGACCACGGTGGCGGTCCTGGTGGGGGGAATCTGATTCCGGAGGGGCCCTCAATGGTGTCCAGGCCACTGATCAGTGGGCCATCGCGATCTGTGGGGGACTTACCTTCCTCTGCGAAGGCCCGTTGTGTGGGTCTGCCATGTCGGCGGCGCCTGTGCCGAAGTGGGCCCCCGCGCGCATGCGGCCGGCGTGAACATGCACGGCCGAGCGGTCTGGACATCAGGGGCGAAATTCCCCCCTGCCCGGCCCGGGGGGGGGGGGGGGGGGGGGGGGGGGTCCTGGCGTAGCGGAGTGGCGCCAATGACTCTGGCGTTGGGCCTCCCCAAAGGTGCGGGGCTGGCCGAAAGGCCTTCGCCGGTCGGCGTGAGTCCGCGCATGTGCTGGAGGGTCAGCGGCCACTGACGTCATCACCGGCGCATGCACAGTGGAGGGGGTCTCTTCTGCCTCTGCCATGGTGGAGGCCGTGGTGGCGGCGGAAGAAAAAGAGTGCCTCCACGGCACTGTTCCGCCCGCCGTTCGGTGGGCCCCAATCGCGGGCCAGGCCACCGTGGGGGGCACCCCCTGGGGTCTGATCACCCCGCGACCCCGGGGGCCTGCTCGCGCCGCCAATCCCGCCAGCACAGAGGTGGTTTAAACCACGCCGGCGGGAGAGGCCTGACAGCTGCGGGACTTGGGCCCATCGCGGGCCGGAGAATTGCTGCGGGGGAGTCCCCAACCGGCAGTGATTCCCGCCCCTGCCGATTCCCGAATGGCGGAGAATTCCGGCCACGGCGGGGGCGGGATTTATGCCAGCCCCAGGCGATTCCCCGATCCTGGGGGGGTCGGAGAATTCCACCCCAGGGCCTCACCAGCAGCCAGAGTGCGGGGGGGGGGGGGGGGGGGGGGGGGGGGGGGGAATAGAGCATAGGGTGTCCTTATATGCCAATGACTTGTTATACGTGTCGGAACCTAGTTTGTCAGTAGGGGGAATATTGGAGCTGCTTCGGGTGTTTGGGTCTTTCTTTTTTTTAATACTTTTTATTGGAATTTTTTACATAAAATATAAAAATATAACAACAAGTATAGCAACAACCAGTAATATGCAACTAACAGCCCCATAACACCCACAATTCCCCCCATACCGTAACATCACATGTATCACACTCCCCCCACCGCCCCCCCCCCCACCCCCCCAACAAGAGAACTTAACCATAAATTAAAATTAATAAATCAAATTTAAATAAAATAAGCAAACATAATCAACGTCCCCCCCCCCCCCCCCCCCCCCCCCCCCCCCCCGGATTGCTGCTGCTACTGTCCCAGTACCCTATCGTTGAGCCAGAAAGTCGAGGAAAGGTTGCCACCGTTTAAAGAACCCTTGCACCGATCCTCTCAGGGCGAATTTAACCTTCTCAAGCTTAATGAAGCCCGCCATGTCATTGATCCAGGTCTCCACGCTTGGGGGCCTCGCGTCCTTCCACTGTAGCAAAATCCTCCGCCGGGCTACTAGGGACGCAAAGGCCAGCACACTGGCCTCTTTCGCCTCCTGCACTCCCGGCTCTACCCCAACCCCAAAGATCGCGAGTCCCCATCCTGGCTTGACCCTGGATCCCACCACCCTTGACACCGTCCTCGCCACCCCCTTCCAGAACTCCTCCAATGCCGGGCATGCCCACAACATATGGGCATGGTTCGCTGGACTCCCCGAGCACCTGACACACCTATCTTCACCCCCAAAGAACCTACTCATCCTCGTCCCAGTCATGTGGGCCCTATGCAGCACCTTGAATTGGATGAGGCTAAGCCGCGCACACGAGGAGGAAGAATTTGCCCTCTCCAGGGCATCAGCCCATGTCCCGTCTTCGATCTGTTCCCCCAGTTCCCCCTCCCACTTCGTTTTCAGCTCCTCTACTGACGCCTCTTCCACCTCCTGCATAATTTTGTAGATATCGGATATCTTCCCCTCCCCGACCCAGACCCCCGAGAGCACCCTGTCACTCACCCCCCTCGCGGGGAGCGCAGGGAATCCCTCCACCTGCCGTCTAGCAAATGCCTTTACCTGCAGATATCTAAACATGTTTCCCGGCGGGAGCCCAAATTTCTCCTCCAACTCCCCCAGGCTCGCAAACCTTCCGTCAATAAACAGGTCCCTCAGCTGTCTAATGCCCGCTCTATACCATCCCCGAAATCCCCCATCCATGTTCCCGGGACGAACTTATGGTTCCCCCTTAACGGAGCCTCCATCGAGCCCCCCACTTCTCCCCTATGTCGCCTCCACTGCCCCCAAATCTTGAGGGTAGCCGCCACCACCGGACTCGTGGTATACCTCGTGGGAGGGAGCGGCCACGGCGCCGTTACCAGGGCCCCCAGGCTTGTATCCCCACAGGACGCTCTCTCCATCCGTTTCCATGCTGCCCCCTCCCCCTCCATCACCCACTTACGCACCATCGACACGTTGGCCGCCCAGTAGTACCTCGAGAGGTTGGGCAACGCCAGCCACCCCCATCTCTACTCCGCTCCAAGAAGACCCTCTTCACCCTCGGGGTGCCATGCACCCAAACAAATCCCATGATGCTGCTGGTCACCCTTTTAAAAAAGGCCCTAGGGATAAAGATGGGGAAGCACTGGAAGAGGAACAAGTACCTCGGGAGAACCGTCATTTTGACGGATTGTACTCTGCCCGCCAGCGATAGCGGCACCATGTCCCACCTTTTAAATTCCTCCTCCATCTGTTCCACTAGTCTGGTGAAGTTAAGCTTATGAAGAGCCCTCCAACTCCTGGCCACCTGCACCCCCAGGTACCTGAAACTCTTCACTGCCCTCCTGAAGGGGAGCCTCCCAATTCCCTCCTCCTGATCTCCCGGGTGCACTACAAATACCTCGCTCTTTCCTAAGTTCAGCTTGTAGCCCGAGAAGCCCCCAAATTCCGCTAACAGCTCCATCACCCCCGGCATTCCCCCCTCTGGGTCCGCCACATATAACAGCAGGTCGTCCGCATACAGCGATACCCGGTGCTCCTCCCCATCCCGCACCAGACCCCTCCACTTCCCTGACTCCCTCAACGCCATGGCCAGCGGTTCAATCGCCAGTGCAAAGAGCAGGGGGGACAGGGGACACCCCTGCCTGGTCCCACGATAAAGCCTAAAATACTCCGATCTCCTTCCATTTGTGACTACACTCGCCATCGGCGCCGCGTAAAGCAGCCTCACCCATTTGATGAATCCCTCCCCAAATCCAAACCGCTCCAGCACCTCCCACAGGTACCCCCACTCAACTCTATTAAACGCTTTCTCTGCATCCAGCGCCACCACTATCTCCGCCTCCCCCTCCACTGCCGGCATCATGATAACATTGAGCAGTCTCCGCACATTCGTGTTGAGCTGCCGCCCCTTGACAAATCCTGTCTGATCTTCATGAATTACCTCTGGCACACAATCCTCTATCCTGGTAGCCAGGATCTTGGCCAGCAACTTAGCGTCTACGTTAAGGGGCGAGATAGGCCTATATGATCCGCACTGCAAGGGGTCCTTATCCCGTTTTAGGATCAAAGAGATCAGTGCCCGCGACATCGTCGGGGGCAAAGCTCCCCCCTCCAACGCCTAATTGAAAGTTCGCACCAGCAGGGGACCCACCAGGGGACCCCCCCCCTCACCCCCCGCCTTTCCCTCCCCCGCACCAGACCCCTCCATCTCCAGGGGGCCAACCAGATCCGCATACTTTTTATAAAATTCCACCGGGAACCCGTCCGGCCCCGGGGCCTTACCTGACTGCATTTGTCCAATCTCCCTGACTAGCTCCTCCAACTCTATCGGTGCCCCCAGCCCCTCTACCAGCTCCTCTTGAACCCTTGGGAAACATAGCTTGTTCATGAAGCTCTCCATCCCCCCTCTCCCCATCGGAGGTTCCGACCGGTACAGTTCCTCGTAGAAGTCCCTAAAGACCCCATTTACTTCTGTCCCCTTCTGCACTACATTCCCACCCTTATCCGTCACTCCACCAATTTCCCTAGCCGCATCTCGCCTACGGAGCTGATGCGCCAACATCCTGCTCGCCTTCTCCCCATACTCATATACCGCGCCCTGCGCCCTCCTCCACTGTGTCTCCGCCTTTCTGGTGGTCAACAAGTCAAAATTGGCCTGCAACCTGCGCCGTTCTCCCAGCAACCCTTCCTCCGGTGCCTCCGCATATCTCCTGTCCACCTCCAGAAGCTCTCCCACCAGTCTCTCCCTCTCCTTCCTCTCCCTCCTTTCCCTGTGGGTCCGGATGGAGATCAGCTCCCCCCGGATCACTGCTTTCAGAGCCTCCCAGACCATCCCCACCTGGACCTCCCCCGTATCATTGGTATCCAGATACCCCTCAATGCTTCTCCGAACCCTCTTACACACCTCTTCCTCCGCCAGCATCCCCACATCCAGGCGCCAGAGCGGGCGCTGGTCCCGTGCCTCCCCCATCTCCAGATCAACCCAGTGCGAGGCATGGTCCGAAATCGCTATGGCGGAATACTCGGCATCCTGCACCCTCGGGATCAATCCCCTGCTCAGGACAAAAAAGTATATCCGGGAATAAACCCTATGGACGTGAGAGAAAAAGGAATACTCCCGCGCTCTCGGTCTCCCAAACCTCCAGGGATCCACCCCTCCCATCTGGTCCATGTATCCCCTCAGCACTTTGGCCGCCGCCGGTCTCCTACCCATCCTTGAACTGGACCGGTCCAGTGTGGGATCCAGCACTGTGTTAAAATCTCCCCCCATGCGTGTCGCGTCTTTTCGTCCGACGTCACTTCGTCCAACGACACTTCGTCCACGTCTTTTGGTCCAACGTCTTTTTGTCCGCCCGTCTTTTGGTCCAACATCACTTCGTCCAATTATCCAATTACAAATTAACTCCGTATAAAACCATTTAATTGATAAAATGCAAGTACAATACAGCAAAATGCAAGTACAATACAGCAAGTGAATTTAATTGCTAAAATGCAAGTAATTGATAAAATGCAAGTAAAATGCAAGTTGAAAAATGCAGTTAAAAAGTTAAAAAATCTAAAAATGCAGTTAAAAAATCTAAAAGTTTACTAATTACTTAAAATTCCCGAAATTACTTAAAATTGATGTAAATTGTAAATTCCCGAAATTCCCTAAAAGTTAGATTTCCAGAACTGTACCCGAGAGAGAATAATGGGGAGAGGACAAAATGATTTGATATTCTACAATTCCGACAGACATAGATATAAGTGGGAGTCTAATTGGCTTTAGACAATGAGTGCAGTTCTGAAAGAAGCAGATTTAAACTCGATTTTCGTCGAGTGATTAAACCCTCTGGTTGGCAGTGGGGTTCTGACATTACAGGTCTGAAATGATCAAATATTCCATCAGATACAATGGCTCTCATCACGCTGGAGCATACATGGGTGAATATCCTGCAGCTTATCATAATAATGTCTGGAGATCAAGCAGCACAAATGCAGAACTCAACCTCAAGAGGCGAAATAGGTGGAGAGGATCCTTGAGCAGTAACATTGAAAAACTAAATTAAACTATTTGTAATTGGATAATTGGACGAAGTGACGTTGGACCAAAAGACGGGCGGACAAAAAGACGTTGGACCAAAAGACGTGGACGAAGTGTCGTTGGACGAAATGACGTCGGACGAAAAGACATAGCACCCCCCCCATGATCAGGCCCCCTGCCTCCAGGTCCGGGATGCGGCCCAACAATCGCCTCATGAAGCCAGCATCATCCCAATTCGGGGCATATACGTTCACCAGCACCACCTTCTCTCCCTGCAGCCTACCCCTCACCATGATATATCTGCCCCCCTTGTCCGACACCATCTCAGCCGCCTCAAACGCCACCCTCTTCCCCACTAGAATCGCCACCCCCCCGGTTCTTCACGTCCAATCCTGAATGATAAACCTGCCCCACTCACCCCTTCCTCAGACGGACCTGGTCCGCCACCTTCAGGTGGGTCTCCTGGAGCATAGCCACGTCCGCCTTCAACCCCCTTAGATGGGAGAACACCCTGGTTCTCTTAACCGGCCCGTTCAGCCCCCTCACGTTCCAAGTAATCAGCCGGATCAGAGGGCAACCCGCCCCCCTCCCCCGCCGACTAGCCATAGCTTGGCAGATGTTCGCCCCAGGCCAGCACACCCCGCTCGACCCGTTCCCCATGGCGATAGCGCCTCTCCTCTTCCCCCCCGGCCTCCATCGGCTCCTTCCTAGTCGTTCCAGCAGCAACCCGGTATCCCCCCCCCCCCACCACCCTCCCCCCCCCCCCCCCCCCCCCCCCCCCCAGGCTAGGACCCCTCCTAGCCGCGACACACCCTCCATGGTACTTCCGTGAGTCAGCTGACTTCTGCTGACCCCGGCAGCTCCCGCCAAAACCTATCCCCTCCCGGCTTGGGGTCATCCCCCTCTTGCCACACCTCCTTGGCTTTGCTGCAGCGCGGGAAAAAAGACCCGTAGAGGCCCCGCCCCCACCGCCAGCTCCACCCCCCTGCCCCGCAGCGCGGGAAACCAGAGGAAAACCCGCGCTTTCACACTGCCACACCCCACCCTTCTGACGCAGTTCCCCAAAATCCAGTTTCCCCTCAATCCCCAGCCCCGTACAGAAGAGAACATATAGAACACAAACCCCCAACACTCCCCACCTAACCCACAACCATGCCCAACAAACAAACCCACCCGTAACCAGAGCAAACAGAAAACCAGCATACATAACACACATGTCGAAGTTGAAAAAGTTGAAACAGTTGGAACAAAACAGCCACAGCGGAAACAACGCCGGCGAAAGTATGTCCCCAGGCCCTAGTTCGAGTCCAGCTTCTCCGCCTGTACAAAGGCCCACGCCTCCTCCGGGGACTCGAAGTAATGGTGCCGGTCCTTGTATGTCACCCACAGGCGCGCAGGCTGCAGCATTCCAAACTGACCAGCTTAGCATGAAGCACCGCCTTCGTCCGGTTGAACCCGGCCCGCCGCTTAGCCACCTCCGCACTCCAGTCCTGGTAGATCCTCACTACTGAATTCTCCCATTTACTGCTCCTCTCTTTCTTGGCCCAGCGCAGCACACACTCCCGGTCACTGAATCGGTGGAACCGCACCAGCACCGCCCTCGGGGGCTCACCTGCCTTGGGCCTCCTGGCCATCACTCTGTGCGCTCCCTCGAGCTCCAGGGGCAAATGTTTCTAACCTCAGCCCATACTACCTCGGAAGAAGAGTCCCCATCTAGCATCCTTTCCTCCACCGTAATACTGTCCTTGACTAGCAGCGCCACACCTCCCCCTCTTTTGCCCCCTTCTCTGAGCTTACTAAAACACCTAAACCCCGGAACCTGCAACAACCATTCCTGTCCCTGCTCTATCCATGTCTCTGAAATGACCACAACATCAAAGTCCCAGGTACCAACCCATGCTGCCAGTTCCCCTACCTTATTTCGTATACTCCTGGCATTGAAGTAGACACACTTCAAACCACCTACCTGAACACTGGCACCCTCCTGCGAAGTCAAATCTGTGCTCCTGACCTCTATACTCCTCGCACATCTCCTATAAACTTTGCCCCTCGCACCTTCAACCTTTGTCTGCTCAGTAATTTACTCTTCGACCCTCGAAAAAGCTTCTGACTATCCATTCTGTCCATGCCCCTCATAATTTTGTAGACTTCTATTAGGTCGCCCCTCAATCTCCGTCGTTCCAGTGAGAATAAACCAAGTTTATCCAACCTCTCCTCGTAGCTAATGCCTTCCATAACAGGCAACATCCTGGTAAACCTCTTCTGAACCCTCTCCAAAGCCTGCACATCCTTCTGGTAGTGTGGCAACCAGAATTGAACACCATACTCCAATATGGCCTAACTAAAGTTCTGCAGCATGACTTGCCAATTTTTATACTCAATGCCCCGGCCGATGAAGGCAAGCCACTTTCAGTGACCTGTGCACCTGGACACCCAGATCCCTCTGCCTGTCAATACTTTTAAGGGTTCTGTCATTTACTTTATGTTTGCCATCTGTATTACATCTTTCAAAATGCATTACCTCACATTTGTCGGAATTAAACTCCATCCGCCATCTCTCGACCCAAGTCTCCAACCGATCTATATCATGCTCTATCCTCGGACAGTCCTCATCACTATCTGCAATTCCACCAACCTTTGTGTCGTTCGCAAACTTATTAATCAGACCAGTTACATTTTCCACAAAATCATTTATATATACTACAAACAGCAAAGGTCCCAGCACTGATACCTGTGGAACACCACTAGTCACAGCCCACCATTCAGAAAAGTATCCTTCCACTGCTACTCTCTGACTTCTATGACTGAGCCAGTTCTGTATCCATCTTGTCAGCTCACCTCTGATCTCATGTGACTTCACCCTCTGTACTAGTCTGCCCTGAGGAACCATGTCTAAGCTTTTACTTAAGTCCATGTAGACAACATCCACTGACCTACCTTCATCAATCATCTTCATCACTTCCTCTAAAAACTTGATTAAGTTAGTGAGGCACGCCCTCCCCTTCACAAACCCATGCTGCCTCGCACTAAAACGTCCATTTGCTGCCAAATGGGAGTAAATCCTGTCTCGAAGAATCCTCTCCAATAATTTCCCTATCACTGATGTCAGGTTCATTGGCCTGTAATTTCCTGTATTATCCTTGCTACCCTTCTTAAACAAAGGAACAACATTAGGGATTCTCCAGTCCTCTGGGACCTCACCTGCAGCCAGTGAGGATACAAAGATTTCTGTCAAGTGTCATGTAAGTGTCCCTTTAAGAAAGGTTTGATCTCACCACATGACTTCAGTAGCACGGCTTCAGTGATGTCATTTGTGGGTGGTGCTGGGCTGTGTCTGTCAGGTGAGAGGGGTTTTTAGTGTTTGGGTTTCAGTTTGTTGGTTTGAACTGCAGAAGAGAAGCAGTGCATCCTGTTTTCATTTTAAAGCTGTTCTAGGGAATTGAAAGCACATTGGGTGTGGCAAACTGCCGTGGTAACTTTAAAGATAGAGTTGCTTTCCGGAAGGAGTTTTGAATCTTCTAGTTAGAGGCTGGATATCAGGGAAAGGACCAGTCCCATTCAAGTGAGCCCACGCCCTTAAACAGGGTTTTGGTTTATTGGATTTTGTATTGAATTGGAACAGTTACTAAGAAGGATTCATTAAGTGTTATATACATAGATTATTGTAGCTGTTTTGTTTTCTTCATGTTTGTAATTGATACCAAATTCTTATTTTATATATATTAACTACATTCTTAAAATAAATTTTGTTTTGATAAAAGCGTCGAGGAAGTCTGATGAATCATACCTGAAGTGAACACTCTTGTGCTCATCCTAGCTAAATTCAACATAAAAGTTATAGGTCAAGTGAGCTTCATAATACACTTTGGAGTTTTGAAGCCTTGGCCCCTAACACAAAATCCCAGCAATTTCCTCCCTTGCCTCCCTCAGTATTCTGGGGTAGATCCCATCAGTCCCTGGGGACTTATCTACCTTACTGTTTTTCAAGATGCCCAACACCTCCTCCTTTTTGATCTCAATGTGACCCAGACTATCTACACATCCGTCTCCAGACTCATCATCCACCAAGTCCTTCTCTTTGGTGAATACTGATGCAAATCCTTGCCTATTTCCTCTGGTTCCACACAGAGATTTCCTTTCCTGTCCTTGAATGGGCCAACCCTTTCCCTGACTACCTTCTTGCTCATTATATACTTGTAAAAAGACTTATGATTTTCCTTAATCCTGTTTGCCAATGACTTTTCATGACCCCTTTTAGCCCTCCTGACTCCTTGCTTAAGTTCCTTCCTACTTTCTTTATATTTATCACAGGCTTCATCTGTTCCCAGCTCCTGCACAAAGTGAGGCCCAGTCAATATAACGGAAGCTAAAATTACCCACCACAACAATCTGTTGCTTTTACACCAATGGTGGGGAGTCTTGCATCAGCCTTTGCAGCAACAATTCACATCCTTGGTGATTTCTACCTCCATTTCAAATCATTGTGTTTTTTCCCTCCCGAGTTCACTGCACACCTAACGTCCCTAAATTTCTCTCTCTGTGTTAATGCCCAAATCCATATTCATGGCCACTCCATTTGCCTTGCCATCTCTTCGTATCAATCACAGATGAGGCCGATCACTTCTTGAATCACCCTCCACCCACAACCATCTTCCATACCCCAACTCTACTATCTCCTTCTGTATTCATCCCTGGATTAAAATATCTGCCAATTCACTTACAAACGTACATTTAAAATCCAAACTAGCTAGCATTTGGCCCTCTGTTCACCACAACATTTCTACAATTACTTATTTGTTCAACTCACATGTACCTCCACCTCTGACATCCTATTCCAGGATCATCCTGGAGTACAAATATTACCTCTGGATTATTTTCTCTACTGCAAATTGTCTTCTTAAACCCCTCTTACCTGTCCTCTCCACCCTCACCTCTACCAATAAGTGTGAGGAGCTCATGAATTTTTCTGTCACCGCATCCCTCCATCCACCTACTAGCCCACTGGGTCAAATTTTCCCTCAAATATTTCTCTGCCTTAGCACATTTCTGTAGTTCTATCGAAACCCCCCTCATTCCCTCACTGAACTCATCTTGTCCATGAGACCAACCTCCTCCACCCAATTCCCACAAAACTGCTGGCCACAAAGCTCACCTTCCTTGTGCCCATCTCAACAGATACTGTTAATGGTTTCCTCAAAAGGAAAGGTGTTGTCCCTCTCTCCTTTAAATCTGCCATCATCATTCTTCTCCTCAAACCAAGTCTTGACCCCACAATTCTCACAAACCATTGCCCCCATTTACAACATTTGCTTCCTCTCCAAGGTCCTTGAACGCATTGTTGCATTCCAAATCTATTTCCATTTATTTCTGGAATTCCTGTTTGAATCCTTCCAATGAGATTTCCTCCATTGTCACAGCACCAAAACAGCTTCTACATGATTGTGACAAAGGTAAACTTTCCCTCCTTGTCTTCTTAACCTGTCTGCACACGTTGACCATCCTCCTCTAATGTCTCTCTGATGTCATCCAGCTGGCAGTGCTCTTTACTGGTTCCATTCTTATCTATCTAATTGTATACAAGCAATCATGTGCTTCTCTTCATGCTCTCACACATTTATCTCTGGTGTCCCCCATGGATCAATCCTTGGCCACCTACTATTTTCTGAACTACATAGTGACCTTTTGCGACATCATTTGAAAGCAGAAATGGTTGTCAGACTATTCATTTGTGGAGTGCATCATAGCCAAACCCGACCTTTCACACACATACCTTTAAGCAGAGGTCACTGGACTGTGCAGAAACACTAGCTATTTTCCCCCCTCCCAACCAAGGGCTCGGAGGTCAACTCCAGCATCACAGTTGCCTTTACTGAAAGTGAAGATCAAACCTGGGATCATCTTTGTTTGAGAAACCGAGTACAATATTAAACAGTGCTCTTACCAATATGGGAAAACATTATTCTCGTTGAATGCCATGTCCTATTCCAAGATCCTGCTATTTCAGACATAGCAGAGTTAAACATGGTTCTTGAGTTTCTATGAGTCCTGCACTGTAAATTCTATGTCTATGTCGAATTGATGCCACTTACCGTCAGTTTTCTTTACAATGCTGGACTCCACAGTAGTAGTTCGTAAAGTTCTGTGGCCACCATCTGAAAGACAAAAACAATTTTCAATAAATCTGAATATTGCAAGGGTATTATTATCAATCCAACACCACCATAACTGAGAATATATTTTTTAAACTGAGTAATGTAGATGAATGGCTCTCGTCCATAGTGTATCAGATTTGGAAAAAAGAAGAGGTACTGAGATTACATCAAGTTCCAGTGTAAGAGATTTCTAAATAAGTTAAGAGCCCATGGTGTTAAGGCTAAGAAACTGGCATGGATAGAGGATTGGCTGACTGGTCTCACCAACCTACACAATTGCAACAACACTTCTCTATTTTTATACTCTAATCCTTTTGCAATAAACACTAACATTCCATTTGCCTTTTAAATTTCATGCTGTACCTGCATACCGACTTTCTGCATTTCATGAACAAAGACACCCAGATCCCTCTGCCCAGACGCATCTTGAATCTGCTTTCCGTTTAGATAATAATTTGCCTTTCTATTTTTTCAGCCAAAATAGATAACTTCACACTTATCTACATAAATTCCATCTGCCAAACTTTGGCCCAATCTCCTTTCTTATCTATATTTGTCTGTAAAATCTTTATTTCCTCTTCACTGCCTGCTTTCCCATCTATTTTAGTATCATCCGCAAATGCTGCGATGTTACACTCTGCCCTTGCTTGCATATGATTTATATAAATTGCAAACAGTTGAGGTGTGAGGACTGACCCCTGCGGCACCCCGCTGGTTACAGTTCGCCAACCAGAGAAGGACCCACTTATCCCGACCCTCTGCTTTCTGTCAGTCAGCCAATCCTCAATCCAGTCTAGTATTCTACCCCCAAGCCCCTGTGATCTCGCCTTCCGGATCAGTCTTTTATGCGACATCTTATGAAATGCCTTTTGGAAGTTTAAATATACCACATCCACAGGTTTCCCATTATCCACCTTGCTGGTTACGTCTTCAAAGAACTCAAGCAAGTTTGTCAAATATGACTTATCCTTTATAAAAACATGCTGACAATGGTGGATTGAGCTTTGTCTTTCCAAATGTCCAGTCATCTCCTCCTTAATGATTCATTCCAGCAACTTCCCCACCACAGATGTCAAGCTAACTGGTCTATAGTTTCCTATTTTTTGCCTCTCTCCCTTTTTTGAATAGGGGTCTCACAATATCGTGTTTCCAATCTAGTGGGAATCCAGGGAATTCTGAAATATCATAACCAATGCATATCTCTCATCTCCCTTAATACTTGAGGGTGCAGGCCATCAGGTTCCGGAGACTTATCTGCCCTCAATCCCATGAGTTTATTCAATACTGTCTCCTTAATGATGGTTATTGCACCAAGTTCCCCTGCATTAACTGTAGTGTTTGGAAAATTTTTATTATCTTCTACCGTGAAGACAGAAGCAAAATATTGGTTCATTGCCTCCGTCATCTCTCTGTTCCCCATTATTATCTCACCAGTATCATTCTCTAAAGGGCCAACATTTGCTTTAGCTATTCTCTTCCTCTTTATATACTTATAGAAGCTTTTGGAATCAGTGTTTATGTTTTCTGCTAGTTTCATTTCATAGTTCATTTTAGCTCATTTGATTTGACTTTTAGTATCCTTTTGCTGAACCTTAAAAGTTCTCCCAATCCTCCAGCTTACCACTACCTGGTACCACGGTGATGCCAGTGATTTATGGGCAACTATCTGTAAGACTGCCATTAATTGTGATAAAAAGACAAGGCCCTGGTCTGTTTGGACCTGATTGGCTACAATGCCTTCGCCTAGATTGACAGCAGATTTTCCAGATGAGCAATGGAGGCCTCTATGAAGTGTTGGAGAAATACCACAAAGTCTTCCAAATCGGGCTGGATGAAAATCAAGGCAAAAAATCATGGCAAAAATTCATGTTGACCCTGAAGCACAGCCTAAATATTATTGGGCTCGCCCGGCCCCCTATATACCCATGGCGAAGGTTGAGACAGAGCTCAGCCGATTAGAGAGCCTCGGAATCATTTGGCCAGTAAAATTCGGCAATTGGGCCGCACTGGTAGTCCCCATCCTTAAACCGGATAAAGCTGTTCAACTTTGCAGCAACTACAAATTGACAGTAAATAGGGACTCCTGATTGGATAGGTAACCAATGCCATGCATTGA
The DNA here is from genome assembly GCF_902713615.1 of Scyliorhinus canicula. Lineage (NCBI taxonomy): Eukaryota > Metazoa > Chordata > Chondrichthyes > Carcharhiniformes > Scyliorhinidae > Scyliorhinus > Scyliorhinus canicula. Next base: position 25,151,892 of record NC_052146.1, on the reverse strand, counting down.
GGACTTGTTGGAGGTCATTCCTTTACAAAGCTTGGCATGAGTCATGCCCATCTTCAGCTGGAAGTGGACCCTGAGTCCAGACAACACATGATCATAAATACCTGCAGGGGCCTTTATGAGTACACTTGATTGCCCTTCGGTGTAGAGTCGGTCTGCACCAATTTACAGCGCGTCATAGAAAACATTCAGCTAAGCCTGCCATGTGTGTCACTTTATTTGGATGATTTATTGGTTGCAGGTATGACAGAGCAAAAACACTTGAGCAACTTAGACGAGATATTCCACCGCTTTTCAGAATCAGGTGTCTGTCTCAAAAGAGAGGTGTGCTTTCCTCGCCAGGGAAGTCATTTACTTAGATTACCGCCTAGGCTGGGATGAATTACATCCAGTGGAAGAGAAGGTGCGAGCAATCCAACAGGTCCCCACACCAAAGAATATAGCTGAGCTGTGCTCATTTCGTGAATTATTATGGAAAATTCATCCCTGGACTTGAACCTTGCTCTCCACGTGCACGTCCTCCTGAAAAAAAACACTCATGGGTGTGGAGAGCTCTACAGAAAGAGGTTTTTGCTCAAGTAAAGACCAAATTAACTTCATCCAACCTGCTAACGCACTACGATCCTGCCAAACCACTTGTAATCATCTGCGATGTCTTGCCATATGGCATTGGCACCGTGCTGCCACACCGTATGGACGATGGTAGAGAGCGGCAGATCGCATGTGCGTCCAGAACACTGGCCGCAGTACAGAAAAGCTATGCACAAATTGAGAAAGAAGGGTTGGAAGTAACTTTTATAGTCACAAAGTCCATCAATATGTCCATTGTTGAGACTCTTGAAGGATAAAATTATCCTGCCTATTGCGTCAGCCTATATCCAGAGATGAGCCCTTTTGCCGATGACGCATGAATTCACGTTTGAGCATCAACCAGGCATACAGATTGCAAATGCAGATGCACTGAGAAGACTTCCGCTGTCGACATGACTTCCGGCTCCCCCCAGAGCCGGCAAAGTGGTATCCACGTTGAACTTAATGGATATGTTGCCAGTCACGGGGCACCAAATACATGAGTGAATGCAAACCGATCCTTTATTGTCCAAAGTCCGTCATATATCCAGTGACCAGCACCAACAACTGTCTAATGAGTTAAAGGCTTTTCCCACAAAAAGATCAGAATTCAGCATTGAAGACAGCGTCCTTTTATGGGGCACTTGCGTTGTGGTCCCACACAAGGGTCAGGATTTTATACTGTGAAATCTGCATAAAGGGAACCCTAGATACATCCAAAATAAAAATGCTCGCCGAAAGCTTTATCTGGTGGCCAGGCCTGGATGCAGAGATGGAGCGAGGCAGCAATGCAGCGTTTGCCAGGAGCAGAAGAAGCCCCCGACCCTCTTCACCTATGAGAATGGCTGGGCCCTCCTTGGGTGCAGCTTCATGTTGACTTTGCCAGTCCTTTCCTGGGCTCCATGTTTTTAGTAGTTGTGGATGCCCACTTGAAGTGGTTGGAGATTCACAAGATCTCGTCCAGTACTTTGAAGGTGACAATTAAAAAATTGTGACTCTTGTTCAGTACTCACGATATCCCGGAATTGTTGGTCATTGACAATGACACACCTATTACTAACGAAGAATTCGAGAGTTTCATGAAGGCAAATGAGGTGCGGCACATCCACCCGGCTTCAAATGGGCTGGCCTAAAGGGCGGTGCAAATGCTTAAAAGAGGCTTGAAGAAGCCGATCTCGGGGTCTCTTGACACACGACTGGCCAGATTTCTATTTGTTACCGAACCACCCGTAGTGCCAGCTGAACTTTTAATGGGCTGAGGACTCCAAACCCGCCTCAGCCTCGCGTTCCCAGATATTTGAGGGAAAGTATGCCACAGTCAGGTGCAGCAGGGGTGTTGACCAGACAGGCAGATGCGAACTAGACAGGTGACACAGTTTATATTCAAAACTTTGGGGACAGCGCCAAGTGGGCTCCAGGGATGGTAGTTCGACAGACAGGGCCAGTTTCATACCAGGTTTGGGCTCAGAGCCGAGTGATGAAGAAGCATGTATACCACCTTAGACAGAGGAGATCGGCTCAACACAAAGTTCCTACGGAGGTACCAGTTTCAAGTCAGGCAGCCACAGCGCCAATGAATCCAAGGGGGTTGCCCCCAGGGGGACTGTCGAAAACCTGACTCAGAGTAAGACTCCGACAATAAAAGTTTAACATCCACAATTTATTTTTGCTTGCACAAGGCGAGACTGCACCTAATCAATGGTTAGGGAAAGAGTCCGCAGTACAATGGTTATTCTGTAATATTTATACACTGGAGTAAACAGGTAACTCATGACTCGGAGTTTATTAGCTTATATGTGTAACTATGTACAGAAACAGATTGATTTAAGAAGCAAAACTACAATATAAGGAGCACAATAGGATTTGTATGTGACAGTTTGTGTTAACCAGATGTCTATTTTTTTGTCCCGTTGACATGATTAGAGACGGGGTTAACACAGTCTGCTTCATTTCTGGCTGCATACTCACTTGAACGAGGTCAAAGCACTTTGCACAAGGTCTGTGATTTCAGATGTTAATTTATGTTTAACTGATACTGCAAATATGTTTTTCAAATAGATCATTTTTCATTCTTGCCCTGTCAGTAGTTTTGTGGGTACATTATAACTATTGCCAAGCATCCCATCATGCATTGGTTATATTAGCCAGAAACCTCCATTTCCACAGGGACCTGACGCAGAGATGCAGGAAATCGAGGACTCGTATTCCGAATGGAGACCCAGGCATCAGATGTTTCTGACGATGAACCGGTTAGCGAATTGCCGCTAGTGGTAGCCTCCCCGTGGTGACCAGATGGTTGCCGTCCAGATATAGGCCTTCTGATCTAGCCCCGCAGGTACAAGAGGCACAACCACACTCGAAATATAACCCGCATGAGACCTACGGGGATCGACCGTTTAGCTCCTCCTGTAAGCCTTGTTGAATACAGGCTTCCCCACTGAGTGGCAGGGACCCATCAGTGGAGTAAATGGACTCTAGCATAAAAGCCGGCCCAGGTGAGAGCTGAGTATGGATATTCCCGGCTGAGTCCTGAAGTATACTATGTATATAGTTTACTTTGTCATAAAACAGTTTTCTTTATGATTCCTGCTTGGACTCCTCTGTGGCCACTAAAGCTACAACTAATTTTACTGACATCATCATGGGTATGCTGCTGAAGTCTATTGGCATCCTTGGGGAGGTACTCTATCCTTCTAACAGGAGGAATGGAAACAAAAAAATGTATGGTTGGAGGTTTCTCATGATGTCAGCAGCAGAAACGTGCTGCAATGCTCATGGATTGAATGACAAAAGTGATTTAGTGCCATAAGCAGGCAGGGAAGGGGAGTATGATGGCATTCAACTACATCCCGATATGCATCTATGTCAATCTCCTGACTCAACTTTCTCAAGCCTAAACCAGCACATCAATTCTTACACCAATATGCCTTATATTCTCTGTCTATGCACTTCCTCACACCCCCAACTCTTCATCCACCACTTATACTCACCCTGATCCTTATGCAATGTTATGTCTCATCCTCACAGTCACCCATCTTTTCAACACCTGCCATTAATCTTGCTCACGGGTCATTTTTCCACCTTGCAAGAGAGAGCACAGAATCCAAAGGAGAGGGAGAGAACAGAAGTGACTAGAGGGGGCAGTGCTGGACATCAGTGGATTTGTAGCATGCCTCACCATCTGAAATAACGTCGTCCAGCTACCTCGCGACACAATTCAATTTCAGACAGGCACATGGCATGGGGATGCGGTGGCTTAGTGGTATTGTCACTGGACTGGTAATCCCAAGGTCTCTGGAGACTCCGGTTCAAATTCCACCATGACAGATGGTGGAATTTGAATTGAATAAAAAACAAATCTGGAATTAAAAGTCGAATGATGACCATGAATCCATTTTCGATTGTTGTAAAAAGCCATCTGGTTCATTATTGTCCACATTCACTATGATTGAGCTCGGCTACTATCCCTGACAAGTGATGCCTCCTCCTGTGGCATGGGTGCGGTGCTGGCCCACGGATGGGACGGCGGCACGGAACGCCCCATTGCTTTTGCTTCGAGCACCCTGGCGGACGCTGAGTGACATTTCGCTAAAATCGAGAAGGAGGGCTTGTCGGTAATATTTGGAGTTATGAAATTCCACCAATATGTTTAATATCGGCATTTCCCCATTGTGACTGACCACAAACCACTGCTCGGCCTTTTAGGGAGGGTAAGGTAATCCCACCCAATGCATTGGCTAGAATTCAGCGTTGGGCGCTTTTACTCACCAGACGCATATTCGTTTCGACACCACCCAGGTATGCTGATCACCCATGCCAATGCTCTCAATCGTCTACTGTTACCTGTAAGTACCCCATCCCCACCAGTTGTGGATGAAGTAGTTGCGACTCTCAACTCAACTTTATGGATACCTTGCCGGTGACACACTGGGCGCATGGACACACCGCGATCTTGGACTGACGAAACGTTGCATCATGCTTTTGAGTATTGGAGCGCAGGGGTCCTTCCTGTAGATTTCCGGCCTTTTGCCCAGCAGTTCTTGGAACTCAGCGTGGAGGACGGTGTCATATTGTGTGGGGGGGGGGGGGGGGGGCTTATGGTAATCCTGTTGCAGTCGGGAGTCACTGCTGATGAACCTGCACAGTGGGCACCCAAGCGTCTCTAAGGTGAAGATGTTGGTGCGTAGTTATGTCTCATGTCACGGCATCAATAGGGACATTGAGAGTGTCGTACGCAGCTGCCCAGAGTGCTGTGAGCATCAGAAGCTCCCGACGACGGCCTCCCTTCATCCATAGGAATGAGTTTGGGAACCAAAAAAGCACAACCGCACCTATACTTCCTCAGGAAACTAAGGAAATTCGGCATGTCCATGCTGACTCTTACCAATTTTTACAGACGCACCATAGAGAGCATCCTATCTGGCTGCATCACAGCGTGGTATGGCAACTGCTCAGCCCAACACCGCAAGAAACAATAGAGAGTTGTGAACACAGCCCAGTTCATCACACGAACCTGCCTCCCATCCATTGACTCTATCTACACCTCACACTGGCTGGGGAAAGTGGGCAGCATAATCAAAGAACCCTCTCACCCAGCTTACTCACTGTTCCAACTTCTTCCATCGGGCAGGAGGTACAAAAGTCTGAGAACACGCACGAACAGACTCAAAACAGCTTCTTCCCAACTGTTTCCAGACTCCTAATCGACGTTCTTATGGACTGATCTGATTAATACTGATTAATGCTTCACCTGATGTCGGTGTCTATGTATTTACATTGTGGACCCTGTGTTGCCCTTTTATGTATTTTCTTACTCTTTTATTTTCTTTTCATGTACTAAATGATCTGTTTGAGCTGCTCGCAGAAAAATACATGTGACAATAAACAAATCCAATCCAAGCCATGTCACTGACCACCCGGGGGCCACAATGGCCTGAGAGCCACCCCAGCGTGGTCATCACTTCTGGTCTATGTTTGTGGAGTCCAGTACTGATTCCCGTTGCCGCCATGTCACCCGATGGGTGGGAGCATTCTGTGTCAAGTAAATTTTGCTTATTAAAACTTATTTAGATGCATGGTAATCCGGTTCACTCCCTCACTGGGCGTGAACCTGATTATGCCTGCTGGGGTTGCCCGGGAATATCATAACCTGCGTGGCGCCCAACACAAAACCCGTTTCAGGGTTCTCCTGGTATTTTTCTAACATAAGGGAATTTGCAACGGGCACAACACAGTCGGAAAAGTGAGTTTGTGAACACAAAAATTAATTGAGTTTATCAACACACCATATATCTTTGAAATCTCAATGAGATCTTCCTTGAGCTTTATTTTCTTCAACATAAATATTCTCCCTGGATGAGGTATGTATTGTCAATTTAGTTGTCCTCATTTTATAATTCTTTTTAAGTTTTGAATGCAAAGTCTTCAGTTAAATAAAGTTTCGGTTAACCTTCTGGATGGCACGGTAGCATAGTGGTTAGCACTGATGCTTCCCAGCGCCAAGGACCCGGGTTCGAATCCCGGCTTGGGTCATTGTCTGTGCGGGGTCTGCACGTTCTCCCCGTGTCTGCATGGGTTTCCTCCGGGTGACCTAGTTTCCTGCCACAAGTCCCGAAAGACATGTTTGTTAGGTAAATTGGACATTCTGAATTCCCTCTCAGTGTACCCGAACAGGCGCCAGAGTCTGGTGACTAGGGGCTTTTCACAGTAACTTCATTGCAGTGTTAAGGTAAGCCTACTTGTGACACGAGTAAAGATTATTGTTAAGCATGACTGTCAGTTTAGAAATTGCAACTTCACACCTTCGATAAAAAAGCATCAGCTGCAGTATCTTTTGGCCAAATTTCACAAGTGGCTCTAAGCAAGATGTTCCAAGATACATGCATATTCTTCGATGAAGCATTTATCACTGTTACCCTCCATAACTTCATAATATAAAGAAGGTGATTTTTCAATCAGTTTCAAACAAAGGTTCGACTTGTAGCTACTTGCAGCTGGAGCTTGTTAATTAATTAATTGGATTAGGCCAGCTTTCAGAGGCGGGAGTCACAGGATAAAGGTGATCCAGCTACAGTGCAGACTTTCTTTGCACTGAGTGCTGAATTTGGGTGCATTTTTGTGCTATAGCGAGAGTTTGGTGACTGATGGAGTGCTGCATTTGGGTGCATTTGAGTGATAGAGTGAGAGTTTGGTGACTGAGGGAGTGCTGGATTTGGGCATTTGAGTGCTATAGCGAGAGTTTGGTGACTGACGGAGTGCTGCATTTGGGTGCATTTGAATGATATAGCGAGAATTTGGTGACTGAGGGAGTGCTGAATTTGGGTGCATTTGAGTGCTATAGTGAGAGTTTGGTGACTGAGGGAGTTAGGTGAGGAGGGAGCAAGGCGCTCCTTTCATTTCATTTCCTCAAAGAGCGAGAACGGAGCCGGGAGTTTACAGAAAGTACAGCTGACTGGGAGCAGAGTCGGAGGGCGGAGTTCCAGTTGGTTCACAGGGCAGCTACATTCTGTAAAGTAAGAGGGGTTTGAGGCTAGGGCAGTTGCATGCTCCTCTTGTAGGATGTGGGTGGTTAGGGCTACCACCGGTATCCCTGCTGACTATACCTGCGGGTAGTGCACCCAAGTCCAGCTCCTCAGAGACCGTGTGAGAGAACTGGAACTGGAGCTGGATGAACTTCGGATCATCCAGATGGCAGAGGGAGTAATAGAGAAGAGTTACAGGGAGGTAGCCACACCCAAAGTACAGGACAAGATTGGCTGGGTTACAGGCAGGGGAAGGAAAACAAATGGGCAGACAGTGCAGGATTCCCTCATGGCCATTCCCCTTCAAAACAAGTATACCGTTTTGGATGCTGTTGGGAGGGATGAGCTACCGGGGGAAGGCCCTAGTGGCCAGGTCTCTGGCACTGAGTCTGGCTCTGGGGCTCAGAAGGGAAGGGGGGAGAATAGAAAAGCAATAGTGATAGGAGACTCAATTGTTAGGGAAATGGATAGGAGATTCTGTGGTCGTGACCGAGACTCCCGAAAGGTATGTTGCCTCCCGGGTGCTAGGGCCGGGATGTCTCGGATCGAGTACACAGGATTCTTAAGGGGGAGCAACCAGAAGTCGTGGTGCACATAGGCACCAACGACATAGCTAAGAAAAGGGATGAGGATCTAAAAAGTGATTTTAGGGAGTTAGGTTGGAAGCTGAAGAGCAGGACAAGCAGAGTAGTGATCTCAGGATTGCTACCGGTGCCACGTGCAAGTGAGGCAAGGAACAGAGAGCGAGTGCAGCTGAACACGTGACTACAGGGTTGGTGCAGGAAGGAAGGCTTCAGATATATGGATCATTGGGATATTTTCTGGGGAAGGTGGGACCTGCACATGAAGGACGGATTGCACCTACTCTGGAGGGGCACCAATATCCTGGATGGGAGGTTTGCTAGAGCTCTTCGGGAGGGTTTAAACTAGTTTGGCAGGGGGATGGGAACCAGAGCTATGGATCAGAGGATAGGGTAACTGTTGAACAGGCAGAAATAGTATGCAGCAATTATATGAGGAAGGATAGACAGTTGATAGGGCAAAGTTGCACTCAGTGGAATGGTATAAAGTGTGTCTGTTTCAATGCAAGGAGTGTCAGGAATAAGGGAGATGAATTTCGAGCACGGATCAGTACTTGGAACTACGATGTTGTGGCCATTACGGAGATATGGATTTCACAGAGGCAGGAATGGTTGTTAGATGTTCCAGGGTTCAGATGTTTTCAGAAGAATAGGGAGGGAAATAAAAGAGGAGGGGGAGTGGCACTGTTAATTAGGGAGTGCGCCACTGCTACAGAAAAGGAGGTAGTTGAGGAGGGTTTGTCTACTGAGTCAGTATGGGTGTAAGTCAGAAACAAGAAAGGAGCAGTCACTTTATTGGGAGTTTTCTATAGACGCCCCAATAGCAGCAGAGGGATAGAGGAACAGATTGGGCGGCAGATCTTGGAAAAGTGCAGAAGTAACAGAGTTGTTGTCATGGGTGACTTCAACTTCAATAATCTTGACTAAAACCTCCTTAGTGCAAATGGTTTGGATGGAGTAGATTTTGTCAGGTGTGTACCGGAAGGATTCCTGACTCAATATGCAGATAGGCCCACGAGGGGAGAGGCCATATTGGACTTGGTGCTCGGCAACAAACCAGACCAGGTGTCAGATGTCTCGGTGGGAGAGCATTTCGGTGACAGTGACCACAGCTCCTTGACCTTTACCATAGTCATGGAGAGAGATAGGAACACACAGTATGGGAAGGTATTTAATTGGGGGTGAGCAGTATAAAGTGGAAACAATTGTTCTTGGGGATTGCTAGAGCTCTTCGGGAGGGTTTAAACTAGTTTGGCAGGGGGATGGGAACCAGAGCTATGGATCAGTAATGTGGAGATTGGTTAAGGAGCACTTGCTGCGAGTGCTGAATAGTTTTGTCCCACTGATGTGGTATTGTGTGAAGCAAATAATGGCATGATGGGAAAACTAGTCAAGTCTTCTTGGTACAAGTGAATTTAAACTGATTTTCATATAACCTAAGGCCCAGAATACAGAGACAGCCGAGGTCAGCATGTCTTGGGAACTGGGTGACTCTGAGAGTCTAGATAAGGCTTGGAGCTAGAAGTAGTCTTAATACATAACAAGCTGAACAACTATTTCTTCCTGTTCCTAAACAACTTCTTCCCTTTCTTAAAACAAAGACAAGATAATGATATGAAACTCAAGTTCCCTAAAGGTCAGAAGGTGACGCCATTGTAACGATTATTACTTATGTTTTACTTTCAATCAAATTCCTGACCAAGCTGTATTCATGTTATCTTGATCCTATAATGTATAAGAATCGCCTTCTTTTCTGTACTATCGCAGACTTGGGACGGACTCCGCAGTTTGTAATTGACTGCCTTCCGACTTTCCAAGTATCAGCCAATTTCTGCTAGCAGTTCTAATTAGTGAATAAAGTTCAGTTTTGCTTATCTAATGAATGCTGTTTGAATTTCTCTATCACAGTCAAGACGCGGGGAAAATATAAAATACAACTCTGAGACAAGCCTCATTGAATTCTTTGAGAATGTGACGAGACACATTGATGAAGGTCGGGCAGTGGATGTAGTGTATATGGATTTCAGTAAGGCATTTGATAAGGTTCCCCATTGTAGGCTCATTCAGAAAGTTAGGAGGCATGGGATACAGGGAAATTTGGCTGTCAGGAAAAACAGTAGAAAGAGGGAAAATCGACCGTGGATATCTAAGGAAATAAGGGAGAGTATCAAATTGAAGGAAAAAGCATACAAAGTGGCAAAGGTTGGTGGGAGACTAGAGGACTGGGAAATCCTTAGGGGGCAACAGAAAGCTACTAAAAAAGCTATAAAGAAGAGTAAGATAGATTATGAAAGTAAACTTGCTCAGAATATAAAAACAGATAGTAAAAGTTTCTACAAATATAGAAACCAAAAAGAGTGGCTAAGGTAAATATTGGTCCTTTAGAGGATGAGAAGGGAATTTTAATAATGGGAGATGAGGAAATGGCTGAGGAACTGAACAGGTTTTTTGGGTCGGTCTTCACAGTGGAAGACACAAATAACATGCCAGTGACTGATAGAAATGAGGCTATGACAGGTGAGGACCTTGAGAGGATTGTTATCACTAAGGAGGTAGTGATGGGCAAGCTAATGGGGCAAGTCTCCTGGCTCTGATGGAATGCATCCCAGAGTGCTAAAAGAGATGGCTAGGGAAATTGCAAATGCACTAGACTCTGGGGTAGTCCCGGTGGATTGGAAATTAGCAAACGTGACACCACTGTTTAAAAATGGAGGTAGGCAGAGAGCGGGTAATTATAGGCCAGTGAGCTTAACTTCGGTAGTAGGGAAGATGCTGGAATCTATCATCAAGGAAGAAATAGCGAGGCATCTGGATAGAAATTGGCCCATTGGGCAGACGCAGCATGGGTTCATAAAGGGCAGGTCGTGCCTAACTAAGATGAGTGTTAAAGCGAAAAGTGCAGAGGATACTGGAAGTCTGCAGAGGGATTTGGATAGGTTAAGTGAATGGGCTAGGGTCTGGCAGATGGAATACAATGTTGACAAATGTGAGGTTATCCATTTTGGTAGGAATAACAGCAAACGGGATTATTATTTAAATGATAAAATATTAAAGCATGCTGCTGTGCAGACCTGGGTGTGCTAGTGCATGAGTCACAGAAAGTTGGTTTACAGGTGCAACAGGTGATTAAGAAGGCAAATGGAATTTTGTCCTTCATTGCTAGAGGGATGGAGTTTAAGACTAGGAAGGTTATGCTGCAATTATATAAGGTGTTAGTGAGGCCACACCTGGAGTATTCTGTTCAGTTTTGGTCTCCTTACTTGAGAAAGGGCGTACTGGCACTGGAGGGTGTGCAGAGGAGATTCACTAGGTTAATCCCAGAGCTGAAGGGGTTGGATTACGAGGAGAGGTTGAGTAGACTGGGGCTGTACTCGTTGGAATTTAGAAGGATGAGAGGGATCTTATAGAAACATATAAAATTATGAAGGGAATAGATAGGACAGATGCGGGCAGGTTGTTTCCACTGGCAGGTGAAAGCAGAACTAGGGGGCATAGCCTCAAAATAAGGGGAAGTAGATTTAGGTTTGAGTTTTAGGAGGAACTTCTTCACCCAAAGGGTTGTGAACCTATGGAATTCCTTGCCCAGTGAAGCAGGTGAGGCTCCTTCATTAAATGTTTTTAAGGTAAAGATAGATAGTTTTTTGAAGAATAAAGGGATTAAGGGTTCTGGTGTTCGGGCCGGAAAGTGGAGCTGAGTCCACAAAAGATCAGCCATGATCTCATTGAATGGTGGAGCCGGCTTAAGGGGCCAGATGGCCTACTCCTGCTCCTAGTTCTTATGGATAGAGAATTGGCTGGCCGAAAGAAGACAGCCAGTGGTAGTGGATGGAAAGTATTCAGCCTGGAGGTCGGTGACCAGTGGTGCCCCACTAGGATCTGATCTGGGACCTCTGCTCTTTGTAGTTTTTATAAATGTCTTGGATGAGGAAGTGGAACGGTGGGTTAGTAAGTTTGTCGATGACACAAAGGTTGGTGGAGTTGTAGATAGTGATGAGGGTTGTTGCAGGTTACAACAGGACATTGAGAGGATGCAGAGCTGGGCTGAGAAGTGGCAGATGGAGTTCAACCTTGATAACTGTGAAGTGATTCATTTTGGAAGGTCGAATTTGAATGCTAAATACAGGGTTAAAGGCAGGATAAAGAGGGATCTTGGGGTCCACGTACATAGATCCCTCAAAGTTGCCACCCAGGTTGAGAAGGCGTATGGTGTGTTGACTTTCCTTTACAGGGGGATTGAGTTTAAGAGCTGCGAAGTTTTGCTGCAGCTTTATAAAACTCTAGTTAGACCACACTTGGAATATTGTGTCCAGTTCTGGTCGCCTCATTATAGGAAGGATGTGGATGCTTTGGAGAGGGTACAGAGGCGATTTACCAGGATGCTGCCTGGACTGGAAGGCATGCCTTATGAAGAAAGGTTGAGGGAGCTTGGACTTTTCTCACTGGAGCGAAGAAGACAGAGAGGTGACTTGATAGAGGTGTACAAGGTGATGAGAGGCACGGATAGAGCAGATAGCCAGAGATTTTTTCCCAGGGTGGGAATGGCTGTCACGAGGGGACATAATTTTAAGGTGATTGGAGGAAGGTACAGGGGAGATGTCAGGGGTAGGTCCTTTACACAGAGTGGCGGGTGTGTGGAATGCACTTCCAGCAATGGTGGTGGAGACTGAGTCATTAGGGACATTTAAGCGACTCTTAGACAGGCACACGGACAGCAGTAAATTGAAGGGGCGTAGGTTAGTTTGATCTTAGATTAGGATAAATGGTCGGCACAACATCGTGGGCTGAAGGGCCTGTACTTTGCTGTACTGTTTTATGTTCTAATACAGTATTCATTCCATTACCTGATTGGGTGATTTTCTCAGTCTTTGAGATGGAAGTCAGTGTCTTTCCATCTGCAGATTTTTGTATTTTAGAAAGAGTCATTTCAGAAGCATTTAAAGATCTTGCTTTCTTCTCTTCTTCTGTTTTTTGCTTCAGTTCCTGTAGTCTCGTTTCACGCTCTCTTTCTCTCTCATCTGAACAGAATGTAAAAAAAATACTGTAAGGCGTCGAAGCACCATTGCCTGGAGAAACATTGCCCATTTTTTAATGGAAAGCTGGACATTTAGGCACAAGTCTAAAGATTAATTCATGGGCTCCTCTGTCCTACACAACTACTGCTGACAAGGCACTAATCCTTGGTGGCAAGACTGAACAGATTAGGCTGAACTCCTTACTTCTGCTCTCCATAATGCTCTACATTGCTGCACAAACCTAAAACAAAAGAAGATTGCCAAACATGAACAAAGGGCAGGATTCCCTCAGCCCACGGCGGCCAGAGAACGGAGAATTGGCGCCGGCACCGTTGGCACCGGCTCTTGCAAAGAGCACCCTACACAAGGTCAACACCTCCACCCTATCCCCATAACTCAGTAACCCCACCCAACACTAAGGGCAATTTTGGACACTTTATCATGGCCAATCCACCTAACCTGCACATATTTGGACTGTGGGAGGAAACCAGAGCACCCGGAGGAAACCCACGCACACATAGGGAGACGGTGCAGACTCCGCATAGACAGTGACCCAAGCCGGAATCGAACCTGGGACCCTGGAGCTGTGAAGCAATTGTGCTATCCACAATGCTACCGTGCTGCCTGAATGTCTCTCGTCATCCATGGTTCTCTGGGCTTGTTACTCCTTCCTATTACCCTAGAGGGAACATGTTGGGCCTGTATCCTCCCCATTTCCTTTTTAAATACCCCCCCACTCTTCTGCAGATTTCCCCACAAGTAACTCATTCCAGTCTACCTTGGCCAGATTCTGCCTTAATTCACTAAAACCGGCTCTCCCCAATCCAAAACTTATTTTTGCAACTTGTCTATTTCTTTGTCCATAACAAACTTAAATTGTACCATGTTGTGGTCACTATCATTAAAATGCTCCCCCACCAACACATCAACCACCTGTCCAGCTTCATACCCCAGAATTAGATCCTGCACTGCACCATCCCTTGCTGGACCTTCTACATATTGAGTTGAAATATTCTCCTGTATACATTTTAAGAACTCCACTCCATCTAAGCCCTCAACACAATGACTATACAAATTAATGTTGGGATAGTTGAAATCACCTAATATAATTACCCTACTATTATTTTTATACACTTCTGCGGTTGCGCACATATTTGCTCCTCAATTTCCCGCTGACTATCTGGGGGTCTATAATAAACACCTAGCAATGCGGCTGTCCCTTTTTTATTCCTAAACTCTATCCACACAGCTTCATTTAATGCCCCCTCCAAGATATCATCTCTCCTTACTTCAGTAGAGTCATAGTCATAGAGTCATATACCATGAAAACAGGCGCTTCGGCCCAATTTGTCCATACCACCCAGTTTCTACCACTAAGCTAGACCCAATTGCCCGCATTTGGCCCATATACTTCTAAATCTTTTCCACAGAACCGTCTAAATGCTTTTTAGAGGACAAAATTGTATCTACCTCTACTACTGCCTCTGGCAGTTCGTTCCTGACAATCACCACCCTCTGTGAAAAATTTGTCCCTCTGGACACTTTTGTATCTCTCCCCTCTAAACATAAACCTATGCCCTCTAGTTTTAGACTCCCTAATATTTTATAGACCTTCGTATGATCACCCATAAGCCTCTCACACTGCAGGGAAAAAAGTCCCAGTCGATCTAGCCTCTCCTTATAACTCAAACCATGAAGTCCCAGTAGCATCCTCGTAAATCTTTTCTGCACTCCTTCTAGTTTAATAATATCCTTGCTAGAATAGGATGACCAGAACTGTACACAATATTTGAAGTGTAGCCGTACTAATGTCTAGTACAACTTCAGCAAGACGTTCCAACTCCTGTATTCAACGTTCTGACTAATGAAACCAAGCATGCCGATGCCTTCTTTACCATTCTGTCCACCTGTGACTCCACTTTCAAGGAGCTATGAACCAGTGCTTCTAGATCTCTTTGTTCTATAACTCTCCCAAAACCCCTACCATTAACTGAGTACGTCCTGCCCCGATTCGATCTACCAAAATGCATCACCACACATTTATCTAAATTAAACTCCATCTGTCATTCATCAGCCCACTGGCCCAATTGATCAAGATCCCGTCGCAATCTTACATAACCTTCTTCACGGTCCACTGTGCACCAATCTTGATGTCACCTGCAAACGTACTAACCATGCCTCCAAATTTCTCATCTAAATCATTAATACAACTAACAGTGGACCCAGCACTGATCCCTGAGGCACTCTGCTGGTCACAGACCTCCAGTTTGAAAAACAACCCTCTACAACCACCCTTTGTCTTCTATTCTCATACCAATTTTGTATTCAATTGGCTCCCTCACCCTGGATCGCGTCAGATTTAACCTTATGCATGTGGTAGGTTGTCAAAGGCCTTGCTGAAGTCCATGTAGACAACGTCGACTGCACTGCCCTCATCTACCTTCTTGGTTACCCCTTCAAAAACTTTGATCAAATTCGTGAGACATGATTTTCCACTCACAAAGCCACGCTGGCTGTCCCTAATCAGTTCTTGCCTCTCTAAATACCTGTAGATGCTGTCTCTCAGAATACCTTTTTCCAACTTACCCACCACAGATGTTAGGCTCACCAGTTTGTAGTTCCCAGGCTTTACCCTGTGGCCCTTCTTAAACAAAGGTACAACATTTGCTACCCTCCAATCTTCAGGCACCTCACCTGAAGCTGTCGACGATTGAAATATCTCTGCTAGAGGACCCGCAATTTCCTCCCTAGTCTCTCTCAACATCCTGGGATACATATCATCAGGTCTGGGGATTTATCTAGCTTGATGCGCTTTCAGGCTTCCAGCACCTTCTTCTCTGTAATATGTACTCTCCTCAAGACATCACTATTTATTTCCCCAAGTTCCCTAACTTCCATGCCTTTCTCAACAGTAAATACCAATGAGAAATATTAATTTAGGGTGTCACCCATCTCTTGTGGATCTGCACATGGATGACCTGGTCGATCCTTAAGAGGTTCTACTCTCTCCCTCATTACTCTTTTGCCCTTTATGCATTTGCAGAAGCTCTTTGAATTCTCCTTTGCCTTATCTGCCAAAGCAATCTTGTGTCCCCTTTTTGCCCTCCTAATTTCTCTCTTAACTCTACTCCGACAACCGCTATACTCTAACTGACTCCTTAACTAATAATAGTGCCTCCTCCTCTTTCCCCCTTCCTCGGTCTCACTTGAAGATTCTATATCCCGGGATGTTGAGCTGCCAATCCTGCCTCTCCCTCAACTATGTCTCCATGATGGCTATTTTATCACAATTCCAGCTTATAGTTCAGAACCTTTTTGGCATTCTAAAACCTTCCATATAGCCACAGATCCTCGGCAGGATTCTCTGTTCCCGCAGCAGTGAATGGAGTTTCAGCTGAGCACAAAATTCTCCGTTCTCGCTGACAGCGGTAGTGAAGCAAATTCGGAACCGAGAATCCCCACCCCTGAGTCAGCATAGCAGTGGTCTTGAACTTAGTGTGATCAAGGATCACCAGTTATTCACTTCAGCCGGCATTTTTTATGAAATTGGCGAAATCAAAAGCAGGCGAAGAAATTGGCGTTTGATCCGCTGACGGCAAAGGTGGCTTTCTCTGCCATATTGTGCATCACTTTGTTGAAAAAGTTGAGAGGCACAGGTTTCACATCAGATCATTGGAAGGATAATTCACCCACTCCGCTGTGACCTCAGGCCTTCTGTAATCTGGGAACCATATTTAAAGGGTGCCCCTGCACAGAGCTAGCAATCGGCAAGGGATCGAAAGCTGCTGGAAAGTCATTATGGTTAGGGTTAGAGCTCCAAAGAAGGAAACATGCTTCCCCCAAATTCAATGATGCTTTTTTCAAGTGCCTGCAGGATGCAGGTGCAGGATGGGAAACAAAACCAATACAAGGATGATCAAGCTGTGCAATACCAAGCTGTTAGTTAGGAAAACTTACAGCTGATGAAACAAACTTATGGGGCAGGATTCTCTGTCCCACCGGCAGCAGGATTCTTCGTCCCGCCAGCCGGCCATTGTGGGCAGCCCCACACCGTGAGGAAATCCCCAGACATGGGTGCGTTGCCACTGCAACGGAGAATCCAGAGAGTGGAGAATCCAGCCCATGGTATGTAATACTGGGCGGTGTCAACTAGTAGAATAATAGGATGTAGACCTACTGAAAGAGAAACAGTCAACATGAAAACACATACAGTAAGCTGCTGAACCATTCAGATGTTTAGGTTAATAAGGCAGCGAATTCTGTCTTTCTTGTACTGGCCTTAATAGTCAAAAGCAGACATGACCAAATCTCTTAAAACAAAATTACAATCTTGAATATGAGTGAATGTCACCACACCTTACCAATTGTGAAGATAAATATATGCTGTGGATTAATATCTAATATTCTTACCAAGCTATGAGGATGCATGGCCACGCAGCAGCCTGATAAATACTGGCCTTGTTCTGAGATAAATGATGCTTGTGCACATCTGTAGGGAAAATTTAAAATGGACCTGCACTACAAAATGGGTTGCACAAAGAGAACGTTGCTAATATCTACTGAGAAATAAATTCACAAGCACTTTGCAGTTAGGAGTCTACCTTATTACAAATGAGACTTTTGCCCTGTCCATCAGATTCAAGTAGAAACTTAGGTCTCAATACAGTATTACACTATCTTTCAATGGGCATTGCCTGGCTTACATCCTGGATCTCCCCACAATTGCATCTCCAAGACCGGAGACTTTCCAACTCCCCATCTGCAAGGTCATAGGAATAATACTAAATCAGTTGTGCTGTGTTATCCTGCCTTCTTGTTTAACCCACCTACCTCTTTTCTTTTTCCGGAGATCCCTCATCGCAGCTCGAATCATCTTCCTTTTTTCAAAATCTGTTGTTACGTCAAGCTTCAGAACATAGGTGAAGAAAACATAGTAAATTATTTTTGTAAATAGATCTTTTGTTCTTCTGTCCTGCTAAAACTACAAGACCAGACATTTTTAGTACATTGACTGATTCAGGCAGTAAGTTGATGCGTCATTAACCAGGAAAATCCCAACCTGTGCTGAGTTAGTTGATTTCAACAGCTGGCTGAACTCGTTCTACAACTGACTGGTGAAAATGAGTTAGAGAGAAAACAAATTGGTCGAAGTTACCGTTCTTGCAATCATTGTTTAGCAAATCATCTGGAAATGCGTGCATGTGGATTCACTGTATTCAAAGAACAGGTGTTGACTGTGAGCTCACCACAGGTTTGCTGATGTCCACTAACTACGCTAACATGTGAAGAATGGATATGAGACTTTAAGATATAGGAGCAGAATTAGGCCATTGTGTCTGCTCCGCCATTCAATCATGGCTGATATTTTTCTCATCCCCATTCTCCTGTCTTCTCCCCATAACCCCTGATCCTTGTATTAATCAAGGAAAGATGTGCCCATGGCACATTCATCAAGAACCTATCTCTGTCTTAAAGACACTCAATAATTTGCCCTCCAAAGCCTTCTGCGACAAAGAGTTCCACAGATTCACCACCCACTGGGTGAAGAAATTCCTTGTCATCTCTTGTTTTAAAGGATCATCCCGTTAGTCTTGAGATTGTGTCCTCTGCCTCTAGTTTTTCCTACAAATGGAAACATCCTCTCCACATCCACTCTATCCAGGCCTCGCAGTATCTGTAAGTTTCAATATGATCCCCCCCATAGCATTCTAATCACCAACGAGTACAGACCCAGAGTCCTCAGCCATTCCTCACACAACAAGCTCTTCATTCCAGGGATCATTCTTGTGAACGTCCTCTGGACCCTTTCCAAGGCCATCACAACCTTCCTTAGATAAGAATACTCCAAATGGGGTCTGACCAGGGCCTTCTATGGCTTCAGAAGTACTACCCTGCTCTTGTACTCTAGCTCTCTCGACATGAATGCTAACATTGCATTTGCCTTCTTAACTGACAACTGAACCTGCACGTTAACCTTAAGAAAATCTTGCACAAGGACTCCCAAGTCCCTTTGTGCTTCTGATTTCCTAAGCATTTCCACATTTAGAAAATAGTCTATGCCTCATTTTTCCTTCCAAAGTGCATAACCTCACACTTTACCACATTGTATTTCATTTGCCACTTCATTGCCCACTCTCCTAGCCTGTCCAAATCCTTCTGCAGCCCCCCCTGCTTCCTTAATAGTACCTGTCCCTCTACAGATCTTTGTATCATCTGCAAACTTAGCAACAGTGCCTTCAGTTCCTTCTTTCAGATCATTAATGTATATTGTGAAAAGTTGTGGTCCCAGCACAGACCCCTGAGGCACACCATTGGTCACCGGCTGCCATCCTGAAAAAGACACCTTTATCCTCACTCTCTGCCTTCTGCCAGTCAGCCAATCCTCTGTACATTCCAGGACCTTACCCTTAACACCATGGGCCCTTAACTTATTTAACAGTCTCCTGTGCGGCACCTTGCCCAAGGCCTTCTGTAAATCTAAATAAATCATGTCCATTGGTTCTCCTTCGTCTAGCTTCCTTATTACCTCCTCAAAGAACTCTAACAGATTTGTCAGACATGACCTCCTTTTGGCAGAGCCGTGCGGACTCAGTCCTATTTTATCATGCACTTCCAAGTACTCCGCAATTTCATCTTTAATAATGGACTCTAAAATCGTACGAAGACCAAAGTCAGGCTAACCGGCCTATAATTTCCCGTCTTCTGTCACCCTCGCTTCTTAAACAGCGGTGTTACATTAGCCACTTTCCAGTCCTCTGGGGCCCTTCCGGCCTCCAGTGATTCCTGAAAGATCACCACCAATGCCTCCACAATCTCGTCATATATCTCTTTTGGAACCATGGGGTGTAGTCCATCCGGTCCAGGTGATTTATCCATCTTCAGACCTTTCAGTTTCCTCAGAACCTTCTCCTTAGTGATGCCCACTACACTCACCTCTGCCCCCTGATTTTGTTGGAGCTCTGGAATCCCACTGGTGTCTTCCACCATGAAGACTGATGTAAAGTAACTATTCAGTTCCTCTGCCATTTCTTTATTTCCTATTATAAAGAAATATTATTAAATCTCCAGCCACATTTTCCAGTGGTCCAATGTCGATTTGTGCCTCTCTCTTACCTTTTATATATTGAAAAAAACTCTTCCTATCTTCCTTTATATTACTAGCTAGCCTGCACTCATATTTCATCTTCTCTCCCCTTATTGCATTTTTAGTGGTTCTCTGCTCGCTTTTAAATGTTTCCCAATCCTCTGACTTCCCAATAGACTTCGCCACTTTGTATGCTTTTTATTTTGCTTTTATGCTGTCCTTGACTTTCCTCGTCAACCATGGATGCCTTGTCCTCCCCTTAGCATGTTTCCTCCTCCTTGGGATGAATTTCTGTTGTGCTTCCCGAATAACCCGCAAAAACTCCTGCCATTGCTATTCCACTGTCTTCCCTGCACAGCTCCTTTTCCAATCAACTCTGGCCAGCTCCTCCCCCATGTCTTTGTAGTTACCCTTATTTAATTGTAATAACGTTACATCTGATTCCAGCTTCTCCCTCTCAAACTGCAGGGTAAATTCTATCATATTGTGGTCACTGCTCCCTAAGGGTTCCTTCACCTTAAGTTCCTTAATCAACTCTGCCTCATTATACATCACCAAATCCAGAATTGCCTGTTGCCCAGTAGGCTCTGTCACAAGCTGCTCCAAAAACCCATCTCTTAGACATTCCACAAATTCCTGTTTTTGGGATCCACTACCAACCTGATTTTCCCAGTCCACATGAATATTGAAGTCCCCATGATTATTGTGATATTGCCTTTTTTACATGCTTTCTCTATCTCCTGATTTATTTTCTGCTCCACATCCTGACTACTGCTAGGGGGTCTATACATAACTGCATCAGGGTCTTCTTATCTTTGCGATTCCTCAACTCTACCCAGAGATCCTATGCCTTCTGATCCTACATCGCTCCTTGCTATAGATTTAACTTCAATCCTTACGAACACTGCAACCACGCCTCCATTGCCTATCTGCCTGTCCTTTCGATAGGACACATATCCTTGTATATTTAGATCCCAGCCCTGATGCCCTTGCAGCCACGTCTCTGTGATGCCCAAAACATCACACCGGCCAATTTCAATGTGTGCAACAAGCTCATTTACCTTGTTCCGTATACTGGGCGCATTAAGGTACAACACCCTCAGTCCTGCATTGACAATCTCCCTTATCACCTTATTTACTCTGCCTGAGGGTGATGTTGTTCCCTTATTTTCAAACAGTAAATATTGAAAAGACATTTGAATAATTTGAGGTAGTCGTCTTTTTGCTCAATGGTTTGATTCTGAAGTCAAAGTTTAGGTTAGCATTTTGCTTTCGACCACAGAGACAGATCTTCAGCTGTTCCCTCGTACTTAATGTAGTTGAAGAATAGGCTCACAGGTGTGACATATGTGTGACATATATGAAAAGTCACTCACAAACTATCCCATCATGGCAAAATATAATTAATCAATTCCTCTTACCTATTCTGAACTGTCCATCATGGGACAAGATTTTTGGGGTTGGTGGGGTTTCTCATATCCCCACCAATCGCAGCAACCCCGCAGCCGTTTTCCTTCAAGGAAGGTTAATTGGCTATAGTGGAGCTTCCGTCCCCTTCTTGGTTGGAAAATCTACCCAGAGAGCTACCGATCAGATTCACGGCAGCTCTGTAGTCCCAACAGCATCAGTGGCTAGGACTGGGAATACAAGCAATCCTCAGTCAGACCACAAAAAGGGTGATGGGGGAGGTGTTGCTCATGGGGGCGGGGATGCTGTTTCTAATGGCAGGGAGGGAAATGAGGCCAAGGCAGATGTGGAGAGGAAGGTGGGAGTCTTGATGGGGAAGCCAGGGGGAGAGGGCCGCCATGAAGGGCACACTTTAGTCGTGGGGTGGTGTTGGGGGGGGGGGGGGGGGGGGGTCATGTGATATGGCAAGGAGGCCTTGGAGGGAGTTGCCTCCTTGTCATCCTTCCAACACCCAAGAAGGGTGACCTGCTAAGTCTTCCCCGCTCCAAGATCCCTCCGCCGGCCTCAAAATTGAGGCAGGCAGCAAGTCATTCTTAAGTGGCTAATTATGGGGGCCATAAAAAAAACATCCCCCCCCCCCCCCCCTTAAAACTGTGGATAGGTCTGGGATTAGTAGAGGGCAGCAGGAAAGTCACCTGTGGAATTTTGTGAGCTGCCCCCATCTGCAAACATTCTGGTTGGAACCATAAAAGTCTGACCATGGTGTTTATAATGGACACCATACCATTTTATCCAGGACCTCTTCATCTTCAATAGCACTCAAATCCTCCAAACTGGGTTTGTTTTTTTCCTCTTTTAGATTCTTCTTTTCCTTCTCCATACCATTGGGTAAAATAACCTCAAACTTCTGTAGTGGTTGGGCTGCTGCGTTCATCACTGGCTCAGTGTCCATCTGCAAAGACAAACAGGTTCCATTTACTTCATTTGGCTGGTCCAAAGCTTGGTGCATTTCAAGTTCAATAACCTGGATAGAAAATGCCTTTCAGCAGAGAACTCCATCATCAGAATTCCCTGGGAAAGCTGAGCATTGACGAAGAATTATAATAATCGCTAATAATTTTTTTTCATTTATTTCTGTTGAATTTTTAAATGTATAGTAAAATTCCAACTTATTCCACAGCATAACTTTAAAACTATTCAGTATATGCACAGCAAACAAAAGTCTTATAAAGCCAAACAGAACTACGAGTATAAGAATGTTTTGTTCATTATAATTCTCTGCAACTGGTTGAAAACACTTGGGGTTAGATGGTAGGATGAATAAGAAGCAAATTGAAAGATTTTTCTTCAAATCCCAGCAATAATCATGGTAAGGTTAATAAATGAAACCCTAAAGCCTGAAAATCGCTGTACTACAAGTGATGTTATAGTAATGCTTGATCAAATCTCCTCACTGTTATTTCAACAAAAGCTTTCACAACCCTTTTATATTAAGTGGGTTAAAACTTCAGAAAAAACAGTAGACGGACTGATTAAAAATCATGGTAGCTTGCTCACATAGATTTCCTGGTTGAATCTTCTCACATTAACCAAAGCTAACTTAGTTTAATAAAAGTGGGTATGCCAACCAGAAGAAACTGTATCCAGGTCAAAAATAAGGATCAAATAAAAATTTGTATTTTCTCCCCATTTCCATAATTACTCCAACTCAAAATATCTTTTCCAATAGTGTGGTTATCACTCCACAAATCACTCAGCCACAATGACAGGGAACTTATATTTATTGATCTCAGCACAAATGCAAAATATTGTTTTTAAGCAGCAAGGATGCCCAATGAGTATAAAACTAGAAAGAGTAGATTTAAAGTAGATTCAAATGGTCATTTGCAGTGATTATAGAACATTTGATTTTATTTCTTATCCCACCATTGACTATCATTTTTATCTACAAATTAGAACAATATTTACTTCAAGAATTTAATATTGAATACAAACAGTACCACAAAAAGCATCTTTTGAGACCATGCACATCATGCACTTAAATATCAGCATGTCCCTTTCTCAATTCTTGTCAGCCTTGCTGCCAGTCTTAAAATAGACAACAAAAATACAAGGGGCACTTATAAAGTAAACTGAAACTTTTGTTTGGCTTAGTTCATTGTAGCGATGCAGGCAGCTGCTTTGCTCTACATCACATCTGCGTCAACACTGACACCAAAAATACCCGACTAATTCATACCACCAGCATTATTTTTCAGTAATTACACTAGATATGTTTGTAGCAGTTTCAACACAATTGCTTATTCTTCAGTGAACGTGTAGCTTTACAGCAACGTCAAGGAGTGCATTGTCTTTCAACTTCTACCAGGACGAGCCCTTGATGGGCTTCACAAGATAATAATTATTGTATAATAAGCCACCATGATTCTGAAACAGTAATATTATCATGGTATCAAAGTTATAAATCACTATAGCAGTTTATGAAAAATTTTTAAACATTCAATTGGATACTTGATTAGAAGGTAGTATTCCAATATACTCTTTACAGCCAAGTCTCATTATCCTCCACCATTTTAGTAAATAAACTGTGCTACATTTTGCCAAAATGTGCAAGTGCGCCTGCTAAATTAGCTGAGCTTTGCGCAAGCTATGGTACGGACACCACATATAGTTTTGTATCCCTAGGTTAGAAAAAGCTAGATGGATGGGCTCTTTACTTAAGACTGCCAGTCAACAAACTCTGTTGGAAATAGTGGTGTGTGTACTTCATATGAGAAGATTAAGCTGAACACTGGAGCGCTGTGGTAAAATATCTTGCTGATATTCACTGTCTTGGCAGGGACATGAATAACTTCATTGCAGTGTTAATGTAAGCCTACTTGTGATAATAAAGAGTATTAAATTAAGAAAACCAATTTGCAGAACATCCCAGAAGCATTCATTGCCTGTAGAACTTTACTGCAGAAAAAGTCACTACTTTCAGAATAGACAGCAGATAAATAATGAGAAAAAGAGCTGAAGAAAACACGATTTCTTTAAAAAAACTACCATTGTAGAAGAAAAAGTGATTGTTCGTTTTCAAAATCATACCGCCTATGCTCTCCTATAGACCTGTTATTTATTCACGACATTGTCCTTGTCTGGTCAGACAAAACAGATATACTTTACAAGTATATAATACTAGATTGATATTATAAGCATTTAACAACAGTTGATGTATACAGGAGCCTCATAAACATTGGTACTTCACACAAGTTGTCAATTATTCAATCCGTAGTTTGTTCTCTCAGTTTGGATTTTGGGGCACACGACTTATGGACTGAAATTATAACCGAGTATCCAAATTTAATTATGAAAACAGAATTGAATAATGCTCTTATTAAAATTAAATTACTACCAATTTACAGTGAACATTTAACGGTGAATTCCTCATTATTGAGCCCATAAGGAGCAATGGAATGTACCTTAATCATCCATGGAAACTGGTACCACAGTAAAAGTGGCTAAACTTCATCTGCTTGTTTTCCACATATTCTTGCAATAACTTTTTTAATCAAATGCATTCATTTGAACTCAGCTACAGGAAAACCACTCAATCAGTCTCACAATTCCAATTGTTCTTAAATATGCAGTCAGTTTGACGTCAGACGCCAGATCGAAGTGGCAAAAAACACAGCACCTTCTTTGGTTTAAAGGTTTCCAATTGGTCTCTGAATCAAAGTCAAGTTGAGCTGACTATTTACACTAACTGAATCTACTGTTTTCTAAATTTCATCAAAACCCATCCATCAACTAAACCCCAGTATAGCTGGATTCTTGAGGCAACTGCTTCTCATTTCCAAGATGATATTCCAACATAGATACCAAGCTCTTCAAACGGGTGAGAATATTTTACTGTTCTTCAAAATACATTCTACTCTATTTTTGGTTACCAGGAACACAAGGATCATCTATCTACAGGGAACAGGAGGCTCTTAGAACAGATATTACACAGTGAGAGCAGGTAGCCAATGTAATTAATTACAGCAGTTTAGCTCCAAGTATGATCCTAGACAAAATGAAATGAAAATCACTTATTGTCACGAGTAGGCTTCAATGAAGTTACTGTGAAAAGACCCTAGTCACCACATTCTGGCGCCTGTTCGGGGAGGCTGGTACGGGAATTGAACCGTGCTGCTGGCCTGCCTGGGTCTGCTTTAAAAGTCAGCGATTTAGCCCAGTGTGCAAAACTAGATGGAGTGTCCATTGAACAAGGAATTTAATGATTCAACACAGGAATCACCAAGTGCTAACAACAGAACCTCATACCATTCAATTCAAACCATCCTACTACATTCAGTCACCTAACAACAATGTTTTATCAAACACATCTCAAATTTTGCATTCATTACATCACATTATCCTTGCACATTTAACACTGCTGAAATTCTCATGTCTACATCTCACAGCTTGCATGCACACTGGCAGGTACACCAGCCAAACAGCCTGAATCACACAGTGATGTACTTCCCTTGATCTTGCAGGACAATGGGGACCAGATGGAACGGCACTTGTGGAGATCTCTAAGGGGATCGGAGGCCCCCAGCTGCATTCCCTTTGGCAAGGTGGTGCCCAGGCACTACTAATGCCACCTGGTACCCTGGTGGTGCAAGTCTGGCACTGCCATGGTGCCCAGGTCACACTGCCAGCTGGCAGGGACATTGCCAGGTTGGCACTACCAAGGTGCGAAGCTGGTGTTTTCTGCGCACGTACAATCGGGCCGGGGTTGCCCTCCTTGGGTGTTGGGGGATATGTGGGGGGTCCGGAGGGACCTTCCCATGTTGCGATTGGGGTGGGGGGAGGTCAGGTTTTCTTTTGTGGGCCTCAGAGATCTCTCCTAAAACGGGGAGTTCTGGCGAGAGAGCTCCCCATTGTATAAAAGGGGGCGATGTGCGGCCTCCGTCGCGCGTTCCCCCTTTAGGCTTGTTATTCAAAGTGAGTCGTATTGGATAGCCATGTATTTCTCGGCATTGCAAGTGTTGGGAAACACGCGGTTAAACGTGCTCGCTCGGGAACTTTGTTCCCTTTTGGTAAGATAGCGCCCTATGTTCCTACATAATTTCCCTTCTCACAGCCCACTTTCCTTTCATTGCACAAGCTCTTCTGGTTAACTGAAAATGATGTAAACATGGACCTATTACTCTTTCCCCCTTTCTTCACTGCAGTACCACCTATGTACCATTCTCCTTTCAGATACCCAAGAACTCCAATCCAGCCATTGGAGACGCGGACCATGAAGGGCAAGAGGAACAAGGTACTGAATTTAAAATCAATCTCACACTCACAGCCACTAGCTCAAATACTGGCACATACTTGAGATGAAACATAGAAGAGGGGTTTTGCACATGGTGAGTCACCAGGTAGGAGTGGCCTACAGCCAAGGAAGCAGAAAAGGATAACACAAACGGCAGTAACCTGGAGCACCAGGTCACAGACGTGTTCTGCTGCAGAGGACTCGGATGAGGACTCAGATGGGGAACCAGAAAAAGGCTGATGGATATGTGCAATGAAAATCTTGGTGTCTGCCAGAATGTCTGCTGTCACTGTTATGTTCTTCTTATCTTTGACGTAAGCATACCAATTATAGACAAATATCAGTGAAACAATAATGTGGTTTCTTAATTTGAAGTTAAGATTATGCGGAGTTAAATGGGAGACCATGTGCCATACAAATGTCTACTGTTATGGGCCAGGGTTTAGAGAACCCCAAAGTGTAGCATGGAGTTCACCTGACCCACAACTTTTAATAGATTGCGGTATGGGGAGCACATGACCCACTTTACAGGGGTGGTACAGCAGAAATGGAAAAGTATTTTTTAAAGCAAAACAAAGTTTATTTTATGAACTCAAGTTAACCTTTTTAAAACATACAGTGAACATCTTAGCAACCATTAATTCAAATGCAACCACCAAAGAATACAACACTAAATAATCCTTGAAGCTTTCCTTTTAACATCCATACGACTTAAAAACACATTTTAACAGAAGCACATTAGGTTTACATTCACTACTGAGAACATTTATAATTCTGAATTCACCAAATGATCAAGAGATAGTCTTTTGATGGCAGAGAGAACAGCAGTACACCTGCTTGGTCTGGCTTCAGCTCCAACACTGAACACAAAATGAAAACACCCTGCAGCCTGCTCAAAAACAGAAGTAAAAAGCTGACAGACAGCCCAGCTCCACCCACTCTCTGACATCACTGCAAGAATAAACACCCATTTCTTAAAGGTACTCTCACTACAGATACTTATATACACACCCATTTATAAACACCCATTTCTTAAAGGTACTCTCACATGACACTACACTTTTTTTAAAGACTGACTACAAAACAGGGAATAATACATCATATCTTGCTAGCAGATTAAAATCCATTCCTTGCTTGTCAACCTCTTAGAATGGTCATTATCAAGAAGCATGGAGGAGTCCAGGATCAACGTTGTTTATAGGCTCTGTGCAGAGCTTGGAGCTCAACCGTTCTAGCATGGAAGTGGTGGGCAACTTTATGCGAACATTATTAAAAATTTTTTTTAGAGTACCCAATTCTTTTTTTATTCCAATTAAGGGGCAATTTAGTCTGGCCAATCCACCTACCCTGCGCATCTTGGGGTTGTGGGGATGAGACCCACGCAGACACGGGGAGAACGTGCAAACTTCACATGGATGAACATTTACAGTCATGAACATGGTGCAGCTTCTAATGGTCAATGTCTCATCACCACTATAGCATAGGCAGAAACCATCCTATGTCTGAGTGCTGCAGTGGTAGGTCAAACACTGTGGACTTGATTTTCTGGCTGTCTTGCGCCTGGCAGCGATCCCACTATTTCCGATGTAAGGTAGGGGAGCCCAAAAAATAGTTTTGCGGCAGGCGCCAATGCTCCCGACACACAGGATGTGATGCAATATGGATCACACCCAATCAGTATATTTAAATGAGTCGTTAAACTCATTTAAATATGTGCAGCCAATTTGGGGCCGGAGTATCCCGACTCCCAGGATTCCCTGGCTCCACTGCCTCATTATTATTAATGTACATAGTTACCTATACGACCACAGACCAGCAGGTGGCGATAGAGATCCAGAATGTGGCTCCACAGATCCGGCAGTTGGTAGTAAGTCATACTAGAGGTCAGTCGCATTAGAAGTAACTCCATGAGAATTCTTTTTTTTAATAATATAAATTTAGAGTGCCCAATTCATTGTTTCCAATTAAGGGGCAATTTAGCGTGGCCAATCCACCTACCGTGCACATCTTTGGGTTGAGGGGGCGAAACCCACGCAAACACGGGGAGAATGTGCAAACTCCACACAGACAGTGACCCAGAGCCGGAATCGAACCTGGGACCTCGGCGCCGTGAGGCAGCAATCCTAACCACTGCGCCATCGTGCTGCCCTACTCCAGGAGAATTCACTTATTCGTTACCGTTTGTATTATAGTTCGTTAGTTATCCTTCCACGTGTTCATTTTGTTAATACACTGTCTTGCTAGTCAAAGAACTAGATGTTCTGTGTGCATTATTACCACGGCCACAACACAGAACATAACATGGTACCAGGTACACGAACAACTGAAGATAACTATGGAGAAGACGGGATGAAACAGACTGAAGAAAGAAAAAAACGAAATTCTTATACCTACCTGGCAAACTACTGGCAACTGGAACTCAATGCATGGAAAGACTGCAAAGTTAGAGATGGAAGGTCTGAAGGCACCTCACCAGCTTCAAGTCACCAGTAATGTAGATGAGAATTTGGGTGTTTTTAAACAGCAATTCAAACTTTGTGTTGCAGCCCTTGGTCTGCAGTCACAGCCTGACGAGAGGCTTATTCTGTTGCTGCTCACGGTAGCAGGTCCTCAAGCCATCAAAATTTATATTACCTTCGTGTTTGACAGCGAAGCAGAAAGCAAAATCTTCAATGAAGTAATTAAATACTTCGATCGGCATTGCTCCCCAAAAAAACATGAAATGTTCAAGCGGTATATCTTTTGCACGCATACTCAGAAGGCAGGCAAAACTTTCCATAGTTTTCTAACCGACTTGCGGTTGAAGGCGCAGTTGTGCAATTTTAGTACTTTAAAGTCATTGATGATCCACGATCAAATAGTTTTTGGGATATTAAATAATAAGGTATACGAGAGACTATTGAGGGAAGAAGAGTTTCAGCAAGAAAATGCTATCAAGATTTGTCATGCTCTACATCGTGGTGAATTTTCGCGCCCTTTTCAAGGAGAAAATACTCTTGGTATTGATTTGTTGATTGCTGATGAACAAGGTACATTTCAATCGTGATTTCTAGAGTTAGATCCTTTTGCCGAAGTAATCTTCCTCTAAGCTGTTCATCAGATATGTCAAAGACTATTTGGTTCCTAGTTATGTAATCATTCAGTGCGGAGAAATTGCAGGATTGTGCTAGCAGTCTCAGATCAGTAACACAACTGTTAAAAGGTTCACCCTTGTTTTGCAATTTCTTTTCAAATATAAAACGCTCAAACGTTTGATTAGTTTGGATTTTACAATGGTTATCAAATTTTGCAAGAATTACACCAAACTTTGTTTTATCTTGATCCATCGTGTACTGGAAGGAATTATAGATCTCAATGCCATGTGGACCAGCCATAGATAGTAGCAGAGCAATTTTACGAGCATCGGTAGTATTATTCAAATCGGAAACTTACAAATAAATTTGGAATTGCTGCTTCAACAAACGCCAGTTTACATTTAGGCTACCGATGATCCTTAGATGTCGAGGAGCTTGAGCTTTATCTATTGATCCTGGATTCGCCTACGTTTTGCAGTCTGAGATTGATGTTTCGTAAGTCGAACAGCTTCTTCGTTTTTTTCTTTTTTTACTAGAATATGCTAGCTAGTTTCTGTAGTGGACACCTGGTACAATGTTATATCACTCTTTGGTAATATATTGTTACTCTTTGCTGTGTGATTCTGAAGAAACCACCAATCTTTAACTTAAAGCAAAACTGATATATTGAATAACGATTGATTAATATCGAGTTTGCACACTCCACAGAACTCTAACTAGTAATCAAGTAATCTATATTAAAGTAATAACTAATTTAAACTACGCATGCTGCGTCTATTTAATATTAACTATGCTGTGATCTATCTCTCTT
Organism: Scyliorhinus canicula; assembly: GCF_902713615.1. Taxonomy (NCBI): domain Eukaryota; kingdom Metazoa; phylum Chordata; class Chondrichthyes; order Carcharhiniformes; family Scyliorhinidae; genus Scyliorhinus; species Scyliorhinus canicula. The sequence goes on along the minus strand of NC_052146.1, from coordinate 25,121,542 downwards.
AAACTCTACTGTCTAGAAACCCCTAGTAAGAGATACCCAAGATCCTCTGAGTTCTCATACTTATAGTGGGAACTAGTGGTGCCCTCTAGTGGTTGTGTTACACTGAGATGTTTAACCCTTTACATGTCTACATATGTACATAGCTGTAGAGGGGAAATTAATGAGTTGCCAACTTAGAAGCATGCTGAGAAATGCTTGACTATAGTTCAACACTGCTTTTGAATGAAAATAAGTAGGTTAGGTAACATAAATGAAATACTGCTAATTATTCTGATCTCGGCCGTATTATGAAAACACATTGTCCTCCGAAAGATAACAAAATGTGTACTGAGTTGTTTTTAGCCAAGGGCAAGAACATACGTACTACGTATTTCATCTTACGTACTTTCCAATGTCTGTATAATATAAACATGCCTGTTTACTTCAAGCTGTTATTTCAGACTATAAAGAAATGCATTCTTCAATCGAATCTCAGAGTGCAGTGCACTGGCTTTGCAGCTGGAACACTTTTTCTCCGCAAATATATTTGCGTAAATAAATTTCCTTAAATCGAACCTTGAGGAATTTGTCTTTATTATAATTTCCACAACAAATTGCCGTAGTCGTTGCAGTTCGCCTAATTTAACAGGATGTGAACCCCAAAACGATTCTCTAAACAGGACTCTCTCAGCTGAGAGAGTGCAATAGGACGACCCCAGCTGAAAGGGAGGTCTGCTGCTCGGCAGCCTTAATTACTGGTCAGTAACTCATGCTAGAATGAGATATCTTAATTAATAAATTAACGATAGCTGCATGGGAAGAAAAAAGGTGCCTTAGACACTAAAATTTAAAAGAAAAAGACTTCGAGGTTCGTGAAAGGATAAACACCGGTGTGCGCACCTGTAGTATTTGTAAATGATTTCCGCAGTCATTGTTATTGTTAAATATATGTTCTAAAGTATTTTGCAGATGGAACGATGAGCAATAAACCCGACGCCCCCTCACAGGTCGTCCCGAAGCCTCAGTAAAGACATCCGGAGCAAGAAAGAAGGTGAACTCCTTAAAGAGGACAGATAAGGGAGTCAAAATGAGTAAGAAAATGAAAAGAAACAATCGGAAAGCAACGGAATGAAGTAGGAAAACCTATATGTCCCGCCTCGAAATCTAATGAAGTTGACCCCCTCTCGAAACAAAAAACAGGGGAGTAAAAGTAAATAGAAGATTAAGTTAAAAGCATAACAGATGGGTTCCTGTAGAAAAAGGGAATTCAGATTTTTCTGTGGCCGTGAGATAAGGCTACCGGTTAACTGTGATATTTGTGAGCTGTGAGAATCTGTGTATTTTGTTTAACCAATTAATTTTAGTCAAAGCATGAAGTGCTAGGTGGGTTGTATTTTTTATCGTCTGTCATTGTGATTCAGAGATTATAACTTAAGTGATTTTTGTTGAGATTTCTCTAATGAACTGAAACATATGGAAATTAAAATCAGTTTAAAAGAAATAAATGGCCTTTTTAAATAAAAGTAATTGAATATGAATAAGTTTTTAGATTACATAAAAAGACGTAAATGGCATCATTCCAAGCTCTCCGCCCCTTAGGTTCTGCAGGAAACATTAACCATTTCAGCAGGCAGTTGACTTTTCTGAATTGACAAAGAAAAATATACGTCTCTGAGAATAGCTAATGCCTATAAACTCAATCATTGGAAATTTACTTAAATGTGTGATATTTGCCCCCTCCCAGGGGATGTTTTGCTGCTTCTAAAATACTCTTATAATGCATCTTGGCCAGCTTTGAAGGATGGGATTGCAGTCCCACCCGGCATAAATGGGGGCTGGGTTCCCAATAATGATAATCATTTGAATGAAGGAAATGAGTCCCTCGAACACTGGTTAGCAAATAGAGGGAAAGAGGCTATCATGCAAGGGGCCAAGAAGCATTTAACCCCCAGGAAGGATAAACCCCACCGCGCGACACCTACCTTATTAGGCAGACAGACACTCTGCAAATTAGGAGCGATAATATATTGCATTGATAATGAAACGTTTATGGAACTGTCTCAAGTACGAGCCTGCGCCCGATTGCTCTGTGTCTGTGTTGTTTGCTGGCAGCTGAACATTAACACTTACAGTGCCACTGTTAAAAAAAAAATTTTAAACTGCAGGAAGTCTTACAAAAGATTAATGAACCTTGGGCACAGCTATTAAAACACCGGATAGAGTCCAGACGAGAGAATATAGTGACCTATTTCACGGTGTGTTATGCTTGTGAGGATGAGCATGCATATAATTTACAAACACAAAGTCACTTAGGAAAGCAGACCTCATTGCAGATCACTTTTTTATTTTTCGGTGTTGTGGGATTAGGAATGTTAGGACAGTTGACCCATAGTCAGAGGGACCTTTTTTGGATGGGTTTAACTTCAGAACCCCATTTAACATTGACCATAAGACATCCCGCTAAGGCAAAGCAAATAGGAGAAGTGATCAAAGAGGCCAAAGGAAAAAGTAATACATGGGATTTATATTGAAATTGCCTGATAGAATTTTATGGCAAACAGGAGGGTAAAGTGACCTGGAAAGAGGAGCAATGGCCCGCTACATTTGAAAGACAACAACCTCCCCGAGAGAGCCATCATTTACTCCCTTCATTCCTGGTCCAGCTACTGGCACTTCTATGGGCCCAACATAAAAATCATGTTGGAAAAGTACATTCCGCCCCAGCGTATAGGGTGCAGTTACAGAAGAACGTTGCCCTGCCCTGCTTAAAACTATACAGGTTGGCATCAGAAGCAGAAAAAGGGATAGAGGGAGTGATCAATGCACTATTACAGCAAGGGGTGCTCAAGAGAACACAAAGCCCCTGTGACACCCCTATACTCCCCATTCCAAAGTCAGGAGGACGCAACGAGTGGTGGTTTGTGCAAGATCTTAGAGCCATCAATAAAATTGTTATCACTACTGATCCATTGGTGACAGACACAAATGTCATTTTGTCTTCTATACCACCAACAACGAATACTTTCTCAGCCTTTTTCTCCATACCATTGCACCCAGAAAGTCAATATCTATTTGCCTTTACATATCAGAATTAACAGTATTAAAAGAGACTTGGACTAGTGCCAGTTGTCTGCAGGTTCAACATTCTTTCAATATGGTGACGATTTATTGATAGCATCAGAGGGAGGGGCTAGTTTGTCAACAGAATACCCTTTCGTTATTATCACACCTGGCAGAAAGAGGGCATAGGGTCTCAATGGACAAACTGCAATTCTGTCAGGAGACAGTTCAGTATTTGGGATTTCAGCTGCAGCAAGGACAGCGGAGGCTTGGGTCTGAAAGCGTACAGGCTGTAGCAAGGGTTCCAACTCCGTGCACGGAAAAGGAGACACTTACCTTCCTCTGCATGGTGGGCTATTACAGGCAATGGATACTGGATTATAGAAAGATGGACGCAGTACTGCGCAAGGCTACCCTACAGGACGCCTCTTCAGTTGTTACCTGGATCCCAGAGGGAGCAAGCATTTCGTAATTTGAAACAAGCCATGATTAGCGCCCCTGCCTTGGGACTTCTTAATTTCAGCAAGCTCTTTATGTGAATGAAGCAGGGGGATTTGCAACAGGGGTCCTGGTGCAAGAGCATTGAGGAGGGAAAAGACCCCTTGCCTATTACTCGGTGGCCCTACGTGCTGTGGTAAAGGGTATGCCAAATTACTTAAGAGCAGTAGCAGCCATAGTAGAAAAAAATTAGTTTTGCTGCTGCTTAATTCATCCGCAAAGCAGCATTTTACTGCAGCTCGACACACTGGGTACGAAGTAATCCTCTCTGAAACCAACTTTACCTACAAGCGAGCGCCAGCTGTAAACCCTGCAACATTTTTGCCCGCGCCCTCAGAAGCAGAACATATGTATGATCATGACTGTTTAGAATTGGGCAGCACGGTGGTGCAGTGAGTAGCAGTGCTGCCTCAAGGCGCCGAGGTCCCAGGTTTAATCCCGGCTCTGGGTCACTGTCCGTGTGGAGTTTGCACATTCTCCCCGTGTTTGCGTGGGTTTCGCCCCCACAACCCAAAAATGTGCAGGGTAGGTGGATTGGCCATGCTAAATTGCCCCTTAATTGGAAAAAAATAATTGGGTACTCTAAATTTATAAAAAGAAAAAAAATGACTGTTTAGAATTGGTTGAAGCCACCACAACCCCTCGAACTGATTTATTGAGTCACCCACCAGAAAATCCAGACATCATCTTTTTCACCAATGGGTCAGCAAACCAACCAAATGATATGACCCTCCTGGCCGGTATGCAATTGTAATTCCATTCAAGATAGTGGAAGCTTTTGCTCTGCCTTCGGGAACATCTGCTCAAGCGGCCGAATAGTTTGCCCTATTCTCACTAAAAATAAAACAGTCAATATTTATACTGATTCCCAATCCGCTTTTGGAGTAGTACATGATTTTGGCCAATTATGGAAAAACAGGGGATTCAAAACTTCCTCCGGCCAACCTATAAAACATTCTAAATTGGTTTTAAATTTACTAGATGCTGTTCAGCTGCCCAGCAAAGTAGCCGTTTTAAAGTGTGAAGTGCATACTACCGGAGACGATTAAGTCTCATGCGGCAATAGATTTGTATATGTGAAAGCACTAAACAAATATTCTTTTTCTCCTAGGTGGAATGGACCCTACCAAGTGCTGCTAACAACCCGAACAGCCGTTAAAGTAAAAGAAAAGCCAGATGGGATCCACGCAACTCGTGTAAACTACATCATACGGAACTTTGAGAGTACTAGCGAAATGCTGACCTGAAGAGAATGACGGCGTTGATGTTTTTATATTATCATATTAATCCAACATCAGTTGTTGGGTTTGTATACAAATTCCCAGATGCTCGGGTGGGCTTCCCTGTGCAACCTATCCCATTCACCAGTAAAGAGAAAGCACAATCGGCTCCAAGACGAAATAGTACAGGATGTGGTGAAGACACACAGAATCTTGTTAGATTGGAGATTAGCTAGATACAATATGAATAGGTTTGATGAATGGTGGGGGCCTAGGTTTAATGTAACACATCAACCGCCCTGGTTGATCCTTCCCAATTATACTGGAGTCCCAAAAGGAAGTATATGCTTTAAGAATCATAAAACATATGGGACCCACTCAGGAGGCACGAGTCAATGTGATCAGACCTTGAATTGGCAACCCCCTGTGTTCCACCTTACAGCGAAAGGACTATTCATCTTTGATTGGTCAGGAGTTGAAAATCAAACTAGTGGAGGCTCCTGGGAAGGGGATCCGATTAGACTAATGATGACTGATAGTAAAGGAAACCTGACCGCATATAACGGTACGTATTTTATCTGTGGCCATAAGGCATACCCTTGGTTACCAGAAAATTGGGAAGGCTCCTGCTATTTGGGATACGTAGTCCCTTATGTGCATTACATTCAGCAATTGCAGGGCCATCCCCATCACAGGACAACACAAAGTATTATGACATGGGCACAAACGTTGCGAATAATAGCCACTAATGCATACGAACTACGAAACTACGAGACATCCTTGAGCAGGTAGCTAATGACACTGCAGAAGCTGTTAACCAGATAGAAACTGAGATGGTTGCTATAAGAGCGGTTGCCCTGCAGAATAGAATGGCTCTTGATTTCTTGTTAGCTGACAAGAGAGGCACTTGTGCCCTGATTGGAAGTGACTGTTGCACATACATCCCTGATAACTCAGAGAAAATTGATAATCTGGTGGATCACATTTGTAGAGAGGTGACAAGATTACATGAAAATGAGGGATGGGACTTTGGCTTTGGGGGGTTAGGATCGTCAGGACAGAGGATTATGTTCTGGATTATAATCGCCATTGTAATCTTGATTGTCGCATGGTTACTGTTTTAATGTTGCACAAGATATTTTTATTGTATGAACACGGGAACAGCCCGAGCCACACTGCCTCCTTGGTACCAGGCTCATAACATGCAGGGAACTGTCATACGTCCTTTCCCCTTACATTATAACCCACCCTACATGATAATTTACTAAAAGGTGTTGCTCAAAAGATCAACAAGGAGGGAATTATGGAAGGGAAATTAATGAGTTGCCAATTTAGAAGCATGCTGGGAAATGCTTGACTATAGTTCAAGACTGCTTTTGAATGAAAATAAGTAGGTCAGGTAACATAAATGAAATACTGCTAATTATTCTGGTATTATTAAAACACACTGTCCTCCGAAAGATAACAAAATGTGTACTCGAGTTGCTTTTAGCAAAGGGCAAGAAAATACGTCCTGCATATTTCATCTTACGTACTTTCCAAGGTCTATTTAATATAAACATGCCTGTTTACTTCAAGCTGTTATTTCAGACTATTAAAATATGCTGTTTTCAATCGAATCTCAGAGTGCAGTGCACTGGCTTTGCAACTGGAACACTCTCTCTCCGCAAATATATTTGTGCAAATAAATTTCCTTAAATCAAACCTCGGGGAATTTGTCTTTATTATAATTTCCACGACAATATCATTACATCCACAATAATAATGAGTAATAATAACATTACCCAGCATTTACTATGGATTAAAAATGATCCAATTAGAATTAAAAACTACTTATGCAGCAATTATCATTAATGAGGTACAAAAACTACTAGAATACTGTCGAATGTGGGTAATGTCCATTTTTTTGTATTTACTGAGTGATGTCATCCTTCTGTTAAGGGTTTAAAATCAGACATTACCCACATCCCTCTGCCATATATACAATAGTGCAACCGATACATATTAGGCGTTCACCAAGAAACTCCTAAGCACTCTGAACATAGCAAAACTCTGACTTGTTAGTCACAGCCCCCCATCAACACTTAACTAATGTGCCACAAGTAAATTTCAAAGGAGTGCTAATTCATTGGAGAACAAAGACAAACACTATTGAAATCCTACTTGTCGCAGATATGTTTCTCTTTACAGTTAGTAAAGTACATTTACTTTTTATTAGTTTCATGAAGTTTGAATGAGAGGCAAGATAAAGCCTTTGGGGTAAAGCCAGATGTGACGACAAGGTGGCACAATGGTTAGCACTGCTGCCTCATAGCCCCAGGAACCCAATTCCGATCTCGGGTGGAGTTTGTTTTCTCTCCCCCATGTCTGCATGAGTTTCCTCTGTTTGTTCCGGTTTCTGCCCACAGTCCAAAGATGTGCAGGTTAGGTGGATTGTCCATGCTAAAATTGTCCCTTAGTGTCTAAAGATGTGCAGGTTAGGTGGGTTTATGGGGATAGGGTGGGATAGTGGGACTAGGTAGGTGCTCTTTCAGAGGGCCAGTGTAGACTCGATGGGCTGAATGGCCTCTTTCTGCTTTGTAGGAACTCTGTGATTCTATGGTTAGATCCAGAAGGTTATTAATGTCTTAGTTGTTGGGCACATTTTGACTATGAACAGTAAACAATATAAAACTGAATTGAACATTTTTCTACTCTTCAATAGCATAAAATAGATACCACTAAACATTGACTTTCAAATATAGACTATCAGAATTGAGCCTAGCCGATTGTCATGGCATTGATATTTACACATTCCAATATGAGTTGACTTCCCGGTAGTTTGGAATGGAAGAGGGATTTTTCTCCTTCCTATCCTAGAGATTCTGAATCCAGTTTCAACTCCCTCACCCAAATTGCGGGGGGAAAAAGATATTTGTGGAGCCATGATGTAGCATTACAGCTGCAGTAAAATCTACTGCTAACTCACGAAAATAAACATTTTCCACATGAGTATGACCTACACAGTGAGAATCAGTAGGCTATTTAACAAAGGAAACATGCCAGCTGAGCTCGATCTGATCCTTCCTAACCCTGTGAACAATGAGCATTCCAGCAAGAGTCACTGGATAGTTATTGAAAGTAGAATTTCTGTGTGGTTGTGCTCCTCATGCCGCAGAAAATATTGAGTTCAATCGTTGAATCGTACGGGCGACACAGAAGCACAGTTACTTCACAGCGCCAGGGCCCCAGGTTCGATTCCCAGCTTGGGTCACTGTCTGTGGTGAGTCTGCACATTCTCCCTGTATCTGCGTGGGTTTCCTCCAGGTGCTCCGGTTTCCTCCACTATGTCCCGAAAGTGTTAGGTGAATTGGACATTCTGAATTCTCTCTCTGTGTACCCGGACAGGCGCCGGAATGTGGCGACTAGGGGCTTTTCACAGTAACTTCATTGCAGTGTTAATGTAAGCATACTTGTGACAATAAAGATTATTATTATCAGCTACATTCAAAAAGAATTAAAGAAATGAGAGTTGAAATCGGCCATTTGGCTCCTTGAGCATGCTCTCAATTCAACCAGATCATAACTGACCTTCTGCCTATTTCACCTACCCGCACAATCCTCATAACCTTTAATTCCCAAAACTGTATCCAGCTCTGTTTTAATACCTCAATGCTTATCTCAAAGACTAAGCATCTACAGCTCTCTTAGGTGACTGTCTGTGTGGCATTTGTATGTTCTCCCTGTGTCTACATGGATTTCTTCTGGGTGATCCAGTTTCCTCCCACAGGCCAAAGATGTGCGGGTTAGGTGGATTGGCCATTATAAATTGCCCCTTAAGTGTCCAGGGATGTTCAAGTTAGGTTCTGGGGATGTGGGGAAACGGCAGGGTGGACATTGGTGCAGTGCTCATTCGAAAGATTGGTGCAGACTCAATGGGCTGAATGGCCTCCCCCTGCACTATAGGGGTTCTATAATTTTATTGTATGTTGCCACCCATGCTGTCATTGATCAGTGCATCGGACTGCTCAAGATGCGGTTCCGATGCCTGGACCACTCTGGTGGTGCACTGCAGCAGACACCCCAGGGGGTCTCCCGCTTTGCGGTGGACTGCTGTGCCCTCCACAACCTGGCACAGCAGTGGTGCGATATGCATTAGGAGGAGGAGGGACATATAGCTTCGTCTGAGGAGGAGGAAGCAGACCAGGAGTGGATGCTGCATGAGCCTAGGGAGGATCCACAGGAGGAGCGGGAGGATGGAGGGCAGGTGGCGGCAATGGTCCGGCATCACCAGAGGACCAGGGAGGCCCTCATCATCACTCGCTTCTCATAGGACGAGGCTTTGTCCTTCATCTCCCCCCTGCATTTCCCATCTTCCCCCAATCCCCTCCCCCCCAACCGTACCCTGGCTACCATGTTCTATGTTCCACCCTTCCAGGGTCTGTGTAATATCACCCTAGGATGATAGGCCTGTGTTGGCACTGTCACTGGGTTAATATACAAGGTTGGAGAGTGATGAGCGCACTATGAGAGATAAGCTCTGGTGCTCCTCAGTTTGACACATGTCTTTCTGCTGACAGCGCGCTCACACCTATCACCTGAATGGGGTCTGCATCAGGGATGTTTGATCTTCGACCATTGTGCCCTGGGGGCAGCAGCATGCCCGCTGTGAAGGTAACACAACAGAGACTTCACACGTATCAGGTATTACATGTTTAAATTGTGACATTTGATATTTCCATTCCGCTTAGCTACAGAGTGCTGACCCCCGCCCCCATCCCCGTGCCCACTCAGTGCACCTCAATTTCTTGATCTTTCATGGTCTACTGTCACGCCTAGGTGTGTCCCCAGGATACACATCGGAGGTGGAGGCAGCCTGCTGCTTTCCGTGCCCTTTGATTCCCTTGGTAGACGTTTTGGAGGGCTTGGAGTTGGCAGCCCCGGCCAACTTACCGTTGTTATTGGCATCTCCGTGCCATCCTATTCTTCCCGCTGACTTTGAGATGCGCCAGTGTTGAGAGATGTGGATTCAGAAGAATTGGAGAGCGCTGTCATTTCCTTGGTTGGCCTCCAGCGCTTCCTCCTCCCTGACAGTGCTCGTAAGGACCAAGGGACTCCATGGGACCATGGGGAAGCTTGAGTAAGCTCTGCAGGCCTTGAGTCATCTGGCTCCGCTGATCCTGGCGCCTCCATCTGCATCAGGGTGTCAACACACTTGCCAATGCACCTCAGTTAATGGGCCATGCTCTGCAGTGCCTTGGCAATGTCCACTTTCATCTGGGACACGTCCCTCAGCAACTGGGACATGATGTTGAGGCCCTCAGTCAGCATCGTCACAGACTGAACCATGCCTTGGACACTACCACTCAAGGCGCTGACCTCGTGCTGCAGACTTTCCACTGCAGTCGCCACCCTAGCAGTGTTGGCCTCAGTACCATGCTTCGTCGACATCATCCCGTGCCCCTAGTCTTTAAGACTCCTCAAATCGTCTCTGTATTCACCAGAATGCCGCTGACATCTCCTCTTGAATCTCATGCCGTGACCTAGCATCTGCATCAGCTCTGGGATAAGCTTGTCCAGAGGCTCGGCATCAAACTGGGACTCTGCTAGTCCTGGGGTCCAGTAGACCTCCGACTGCTGACTCCCATAGATGTTCCTGCTTCCACTTAATGTGCTCACCGGATTGTGCCCCAAAAGCTTGTCCACTAATGTCATCCACTGAGGTGTGTGTCTCTGCGCAAGTGGAAGGTGGGGGAGACAGCTGTGATGCCTCGATGGTGGTCATCTTGGAGCTCTCCTCCTAGGTGGTCTCATGAGTGTGTGTGTGGGGGTGGGGGGGAAGACGATTCCAGATGGCTCAGCCCCATCAGATGGAGATCCGGTGAGAGAATGGACACGTGGTCAGTGAGACGGAAAGATTATTTTGTCTGACATGAACTCACTTGAGATAGATCATCTGAGTGAAGGGGCAGTGGATCCACACCTTTGCAGCACAGGCCAACCTCACCGTCGGTGACTGCTCTCCCCTCGATTAACCCTGTGACCTCCAGGGCCCGTTCCTCATGTGGGGTAGGGAGTTGGATCTCTGGTACCCCGCCCCCCGTCTTGTCCCTTTCCCGTCTACGATGTGCCACCTTCTCCTGTGAGGACAGAGAGGGCATTGTGAGCCTTACACCTGCTGGATCATGGGGATCTATGGCAGGTGGAATGTGTGGGCACTGCAACTGAACATGAAGGGGTTGTGCTCGTGGGTACCGACGAACAAGCACGGAAATTGGATGTGGGAGGGTGCGAAGTGTCAGCCAGTGATTTGGGGGCAGCAGGGGTTGGGTATTTGGGGGGTGGCAGGTGGAACTGATGCCAGGAGAGAGGTTGTAGCTTACCCTTGCAGCTTGGTGGAGGTTGTTGGTCTTCTTCCTACATTGTATGGCAGTCCTCCTGATCACTATTGGTGGCCCTGCTGCTGGGTCTCCAGCCCTCTTGGGGGAACAGGATGTTCCATATCACCTTCACTGCGTCCAGAAGCCTGGCGAGGTCGGCATCGCTAAAGCGAGGAGCAGGTCTGTGTGCTGCCATGCTTGTGTGTTGAGAGGGAGTGAGTGGCGTGGAAGCATTTAAAAACAGCTCCGCCTTGTTAGCTGCAAGCTTCGTTGCCACGAGTCTGGCGAATCAGAAGGTCAGACAGCCAGGAATGGCAAGAAGCATGTGGGGACTAATTTTTGGCAGCAAATACATTAAATACGGACCGCGATATCGTCAAGGCGGCTTTCGAGAAACACCCTGCCAATTGCGCACAAAATGACACTTAGAAATGTTTCTGTTAAATCGTGCCCAATGGCTGATCTTCTCGTTATACTACAGAAAGCAATTGAAATTTGTTTTCATACTAACCAAACTGTTGCTTCTGGAGAGATGCACTGTTCCTGAGGAGGACAACCTCCGGGTGCTTGCAAATGTTGGAGGATGTGCCACCAAATTTTCATTTTTTTCCAGCCTTAGAAACTTAGTTAGTGCCTGAACCTGCTGTGCCAACATCTGCTGTTCCACCTTGAGCTGCAGATTCTCCTCTCGTAGGTCATTCACAGTGGTAGTCAGAGGTAGAATTTGGTTGGTGACTTCTTCCACCTGTCGATTTACCACTCTCCTGAAAACCTGCAGATCAATGTGGATCTCCTTCACTGCATTGCGCAAAGTATCTTCAAAGTCCCCAACCACAGTGGTGAGGGAATGAAGGTTTTCGTTCTTTAAGTTCTCAATATTAACACCAGGCATGCTGACAGATGTAAAGTGGCTTCTCAGCTTCTCTTTATATACAAAGGTGGACACGTGTTCTGTTCACATCAGACATGCAATACCAGATACGGTCACTGATCTTCTGTGAACTTCTGCACATCCACTTAAGTAACAATATCCAGTTCCAGCAACAACCCAATTTCATGGTCTGGATGCATTAAAGCTCCTAAGGTCACTTTTGTAACAAATCCCCCAACTATGTCTATATTTAAATACATTGTATTGACAGATAGTTATCTAATTTTAGGTCTCTCTGGGATAAATAAATTCTACTGGCAAGCCAGCCAATTAGTATCAGCATCAGCAGACAAAAAAACTGACAGCTGGAGTGACTGACCTAGCATAAGGACACGGCAGGACAGTTTGTTGAAAGTCTCAATCTACAACAGAAAAGATGCAAACCCAGATATTAACCATTCAAGTGCCAAGCTTGTACATGCAGAAATTCAATTAAACAATTTTTAAAAATAACTTGAAATATTACGATTTATGATGCCAATATTATTTTTAAAATACTTATTGCCATGCCTGCACTTGTAGTTTATTTTCTTTACACTAAATGACACAACAGGGACCCCGCAAGGCTGCGTACGTAACCCCCTAATTATGCTCCCTATACACACACGACTGTGTGGCAAAATTTGGCTCCAACTCCATCCACATGTTTGCTGATGGCACGACCGTAGTGGGTCAGATCTCAAACAACGATGAGGCAGAGTACAGGAGGGAGATAGAGAACCTAGTGAACAACAACAATGTCTACCTCAGTGACAGCAAAAATAAAGAGCTGGTCATTGAAGTCCGGAAGCAAAATATTGTACACACCCCGTCTGCATCAATAGGGCTGAGGTGGAGATGGTTGACACAGAGTAGTATTACAATCAGTATGCTCACCCGATGCCTGTGCCTATGTATTTACATTATGCATTTATATAAGTCCTATGTTTTTCATGTATGGTACGATCTGTCTGGACTGTACGCAGAACAATACTTTTCACTGTACCTCGGTACACATGACAATAAATCAAATCAATATTTTCAAATATTAACTCGTGTTCAAAATTTGACTATTGCATTAGTGTGTGGCAGACTGTGTAGATCATGTGATTGCAGTGTAGTTGGCAATAATTACAGTACAGTTGGTTCTCCCAACTCCAAGCTACAGCGAAAAAAAAGTCAGAATAGGTTTCTGTTCTTGACAACTATCCAGTGAGTCAAACTGTAAAGTGCATCTGTGGACAAAGGGCAAGTACATGACCAAACTGCTTTTACAGTGGAATAGCTAACTCGTGCATGGGATAGGGGATAACATATTTGTGTGGCAGAGGATTGTTCAAGGGCAGAAATCAAAGTAGGAATAAATGGGGGCTTTTAATTTGACAGGCTGTATTAGTTTTTTAAATTCATTCAAGGTATATAGACTGCCCTGGTTAGGCCGGCCTCTATTGCACATCCCTAATTGTTCTTGAGAAGGTGGTGGTGAGCTGTCTTCTTGAACTGCTGCAGTCCATCTAGTGTGGGTACACACATAGTGCTGTTCGGAAGTGAGTTCCAGAAGTTTGACAGTGACAGTGAAGGAACAACGGTATATTTCCAAGTCAGGATCTATCTATTTACTGATTGTGGGTGACTTGGAGAGGAACTTCCAGCAATTATATTCCCATTATCTGCTTCCCTTTTTCTAGACGGGTAGTGGTCATGGGTTTGAAAGGTGCTGCCTCAGGAGCCTTGGTGAGTTCCTGCACTGCCTATTATAGATAGTAAACGCTACTGCTACAGTGCGTTGGTGGTGGAGGGAGGGAATGTGTGTTGATGGGGTGCCAATCAAGCAGGCTGTTTTGTTCTGGATAACGTCAAGCTTCTTGAGTGTTGTTGGAGCTGCACCCAGGCATCACACTCCTGACTTGGGCATTGTAGATTGGGGAGTCAGGAACTGAGTTACTCCCCACAGAATTTGTAGCCTTTGACCTGCTTGTGTAGCCACAGTACTCACATAGCTAGTATTTACAAAGCTAACCCAGTTAAGTTTCTAGTCACGTATACACCCAGGGTGTAGCCAATGGGGGATTCAGCAGTGGTAATTGAATGTCAAGTGGTAATGGTTAGATTCTCTCTTGTTGGAGATAGTCATTGCTTGGCAGTTACGTAGCCCAAATGTCAATTGCCATGCATCAGGCCAAGCCTTGATTAGCCTTGATTATTTTCAGGTCATTCTGTATTTGGACATGAACCTTTCCAGCATGGCAAGGAGCAGTGTTTGTGCCTATCTCTTTATTGATTCAATGAAGGAACTGAGTGTAATATCGAAGTTTATGGATGAAACAAGTTAAATGGGAAAGTAAACTGTGAAAAGAGCATAGGGTGGGATTCTCTCAGCCCACGCCAGGTCGTAGAATCGGCAGGCCGGGCTCAATTTGCCCTGACGCCGGTCCGCCGATTCTCCAGTCACCGGAGAATTGGTGCCAATGGCGCCGGCCAGGGGCCGCTCTACACGGCCCCCCCGGCGATTCTCCGAGGGGCCATCCAAAAAAGCCCAAGTCCCGCCGGTGCCGTTCACATCTGATCTTACTCGGTGGGACCATCATGTCTGGGGTGGCCTGGTAGGGGGGGGTCTGACTCCGGGGGGGAGGGGGGGGACGGGGGCTCCACTGTGGCCTGGCCCGCAAACCGGGCCTACCGATTGGTGGGCCGGCCTCTCGTGGTGGTGCCTCTTTTGCTCCACGCCGGCCCCTGTAGCTCTACGCCATGTTACGTCGGGACTGGCGGGGAGAATGGAGTTACCGCACATGCGCGCAGGTCACAGCGCACATGCACAGACCCGCACCGCCCATCTGACGTCGGTATCGGCAGCTGGAGTGGCATGGGTCGCTCCAATGCCGTGCTGGCACCTTGTAGGGCAGAGGATCACTACACATAGCAGTTCAATGACACCATCGTTAAACTCTCCAGTTTTTACGACGGCATCAACACCCTGCCTTCAGATGTGAGAATCCCGCCCATAGTGTCTATAAAAGACTATAGATAGGTTACATGAATAGGAAAGAAGGAGTCAGATGGAGTATAATGGGGGAAATGTATTATTCGTGATGCAGGAAAAATAGAAAAAAAATATTTTATTCGAAATGGAGGGAAATAATTAAATGTTGATATTCAGGGTGATTTGGTGAACAGAGCGTTAACCTAGAGGTACATCAAGCAATTTTAAAGGGAAATGGTTATGGTGGTCTTTATTACAAGGGAGTTGGAGTGCAAGAGTAGGGGAGTCTTGCCGTGATTGAATAAGATTTTGGCAAGACCACACCTGAATTACTGTGTATAATACCAAAGGAAATATATATTTTCGTAAGAGGGAAAAACAAAGGTTCACAATGATCGACTGTTAGTATGTGTGGATTGTCCTATGAGGAGAGATTGAGTAGAAGAGGCCTAATTTCCTGCAGTTTAGAAGATTGAGAGATGAAATCACAGTAACATAAAAGATTCTGGGCTGGGTTCTCCGCACCCTCGTGCCGAATTCGCAGCTGGCGCAGGGGCAGGGAATCCAGTTTGACGGCGAAATCAGGACCTGCGCCCGTTCGCCAATTCTCCGGGCACCGAAAAGTGGCGTCACCGGGGAGTACGCTGCGCCGCCTGGGGCCATTGCCAGAGGCTCGCTCCGACATCCTCCACCCCCGAGCGGCCAAAGTCTCGACGGCGTAGATCTAACCTGGTCCTGCCGGTGGGGATACTCGCGTGGCGGCTGCGGACTCAGTCTGCGGCCACCCTGGTCACGGGCGAGCGGATTGGAGGCCGGGGGGGGGGGGGGGGGGGGGGGGGAGCCTTATAGGTGGCCGGGAATGTTCGTGCGGGGGTTGAGGGTTGGGCACGCGGCCGATCAGGGTCTTTGTGGGTCTACCTCCGCGGTCTGAGTCCGCCATGGAGCACAGCGCGGCCGCTGGAGGCTGCCGCCGTGCGCATGCGCGGCCTCTGACCCCAAAGTGCGGGGGCCCATATCAGCAGCAAAAGCTGCAAGATTTTAACCGGGTTCCTGCTAGCCCCCTGCAGGGCTGGGAATTCGTGTCCCTTTAATCCAGGATTTTCAGGAGTAAAACTATACCATTTTGACGCTCTCGTGGGGACATAGTTCCAATATTGGTGAATCCAGCTCCCTGAGAGGGCAGATGTTGAAAGGCTATTTTCCCTGGTGGGGGAATGTGAAACTAAGGGGCATAGCCTCAGGACAAGGGGAAAGTCATTTTGGACTGAGATAAGGAAGAATGTGTTCACCTAGAAATTTGTAAATCCTTGAAATTCTCTGCCCCTGAGATGCTATGGATGCTAAATCATTCAGTGGATTCAGGATTGAGATTGATAAAGGGAATCAGGGGATCTGGAGATCAATGGGAATTGAGACTGAGATCAGTGGTGGTCTTATTAAAATGATGGTGTAAGCTTGAGAAGATGTATTACCTATTCTGGCTCCTATTTCTCATATTCTTATGAAACTCCAACTTTCCACATAAAGAATATCCAGTTTAGATCAGATACCATGAGGCTGTCAGCATTCAAGAAGTAGTATGGCAGCATGAATGAGAATCGTCAGGAGAACTGGGGGATCAAACTAGGAAAAAATGGCACTTGGTGAATTGTTGGACGTCTGTATGCTAAATGTGCCCGTGAAGCTGGTTTATCAACATGATTCAGCAACATGATGAGGTAGCAAATGTAAAACAGATTTGAGGAAAAACTAATACTCCCAAAGGGTTCTGAATCTGTGTAATTCGCTACCCCAAAGTGTGGTGGATGGAGGGATAGTGAGTAAATTTAAGGAAGAGTTAGACAGATTTTTAATTGGTAATGGGTTGAAGGGTTATGAAGAAAGGGTAGGACGATGGAAGTGAGGCCAGGATGGGATCAGCCATGATCACATTGAGGGTGTTAGGCTCGGGAGGCTAAATTGCCGACTCCCGCGCCTGGGTCATGTGTTCTAGGGAGGAGATGCTCTGGCTGATTTCGCAATTTAGCTCTTGATCTGTAACATT
This sequence comes from Scyliorhinus canicula, assembly GCF_902713615.1. Taxonomy (NCBI): domain Eukaryota; kingdom Metazoa; phylum Chordata; class Chondrichthyes; order Carcharhiniformes; family Scyliorhinidae; genus Scyliorhinus; species Scyliorhinus canicula. Next base: position 25,104,492 of record NC_052146.1, on the reverse strand, counting down.
GTAGGTAGATGAGCAACACATCAGCCATGATAGAGTTGCGGAGCAGACCTAATGGGCCGAATGCCTAATTCTGCTCTATATCTTATGAACTTATGAATCGGGGGTAGGAAAGAGTAAATAATTAGAATACAACAGATACAAATGAGCATTTTAAAATTCGTTCATGTGATGTGGGCATCACTGGCTAGGCCAGCATTGTTAATGTAAGGCTACTCGTGACAATAAAGATTATTAAAGATTATTATTATTATTGCCTATCCCTAATTGCCCTTGTTTATAGGGCATTTAAGAATCAACAACATTGCTGTGGATCTGAAGTTACATGTAGGCCAGACTAGGTAAGGACACAGGTTTCCTTCCCTAAATGACATTAGCGAAGGAGATGGGTTTTTACAACAATCGCCAATGGTTTTAAGGTCATCACTGGATTTTTAAATTCCAGATTTTTATTGAATTCAAGTTTGACCATCTACCATGCTGGTATTTGAACCTGGATCCCCAGAGCATTACCCTGGGTCTCTGAAATCCTAGTCCACTGTCAATACCACTGCCTTCCCGCATTTTCATGCCATTGCATCCTTAATTGTCATATATATTCAAGTAATAGTCAATCTCATGTAAAGGTTGACTCCTGACCTTTGGCCTACTTCCTTTGGTTCTACTTACCTTCAGTGTGCCACGACCCTGCCTGACGATGCCCTGCCCAGCTCTGATGGTGAAACTCAGGTGTGACCGTGCTCGGTTCAGCCCCCACCCCCCTCCAGCTTGCCATGACCATGCCCGACTCTCATTTGTTGCTTTCTTTCTTAACCCCTCACTGTGTATGAGAGCTCTTCGAGGATGTGTGGGGGCAGGTGAGTGAGAGAAATGAACTGCAAGCGGTGAGTGTCAAGGAGGGAAGCGACGAGTAGAAGAGAGTCTTGGGGAGTGAGAGTGCATCGCTCCAAAATAGTGCCAACAGAGCCGTGCTCGCTCTGTTGGCCCTGCAAAATGACGCTAAAGCAAAAGCCCTGATGCTAAATGCATCATCATACCCAAGAGCATGCATGGATTTTAACCCCTTGAAAATATTACCCATGTATAAGTCGACCCCTTCCTTTTGCCGAAAAATTTGGGTCTCAAAAACTTGAACTTTACATGAGTGTATACAGTATATCAATATTCAAAATAGGAAATAAGCTTGAGAAGATAATGCTAGAGGACTAGGATTACATAGCTTTGAAATATCTGACACACCATTTGTTAGATTACACTAACAAAATGTGAACATATACATAGAACATAGAACATTACAGCGCAGTACAGGCCCTTCGGCCCACGATGTTGCACCGTCCTGTGAAACCCTTCTAAAGCCCATCTACACTATTCCCTTCTCGTCCATATGCCTATCCAATGACCATTTGAATGCGTTTAGTGTTGGCGAGTCCACTACTGTTGCAGGCAGGCCATTCCACGCCCTTACTACTCTCTGAGTAAAGAACCTACCTCTGACATCTGTCCTATATCTATCGCCCCTCAATTTAAAGCTATGTCCCCTCGTGCTGGACATCACCATCCGAGGAAAAAGGCTCTCGATGTCCACCCTATCTAATCCTCTGATCATCTTGTATGCCTCAATTAAGTCCCCTCTTAACCTTCTTCTAACGAAAACAGCCTCAAGTCCTTCAGCCTTTCCTCATATGATCTTCCCTCCATACCAGGCAACATTCTTGTAAATCTCCTCTGTACCCTTTCCAATGCATCCACATCCTTCCTATAATGCGGCGACCAGAACTGCACACAATACTCCAAATGCGGCCGCACCAGAGTTTTGTACAACTGCAACATAACCTCATGGCTCCGAAACTCAATTCCTCTACCAATAAAAGCTAACACACCGAGCCCGGTGGTGGCGGCGACCCTAAGAATTTGGGGACAGTGGAGACGGCATCGGGGGGAAACAGGGGGCTCGATGGAGGCTCCACTGGGTGGCAACCATCGGTTCATCCCAGGGAACAAGGATGGGGGATTTAGGGGGTGGCAAAGGGCGGGCATCAGCAAATTGAGGGACCTGTTTATTGGCGGGAGGTTTGCGGGCCTGGGGGAACTGGAAGATAAATTTGGCCTTCCCCAATGAACACGTTCAGATACTTGCAGGTAAGGGCGTTTGCTAGGCGACAGGTAGAGGGATTCCCTCTGCTGCCGTCGCGGGGGACGATGGACAGAGTGCTTTCGGGGGTGTGGGTCGGAGAGGGGAAGGTGTCTGACATCTATAAGGTAATGCAGGAGGTGGAGGAGTCGTCAGTGGAGGAGCTGAAGGCTAAATGGGAGGAGGAACTTGGGGAGCAGATAGAGGACGGGACTTGGGCGGATACCTTGGAGAGAGTCAACTCTTCCTCCTCATGTGCGAGGCTTAGTCTCATCCAATTTAAGGTACTGCACCGGGCCCACATGTCCGGGACTAGGATGAGTAGGCTCTTTGGGGGTGAGGACAGGTGCACCAGATGTTCGGGGAGTCCAGCGAACCACGCCCATATGTTCTGGGCATGCCCAGCACTGGAAGAATTCTGGAAGGGGGTGGCGGGGACGGTGTCGAGGGTGGTTGGATCCAGGGTCAAACCAGGGTGGGGACTCGCGATTTTTGGAGTTGCGGTTGAGCCGGGAGTGTAGGAGGCGAAAGAGGCCGGTGTCCTGGCCTTTGCGTCCCTAGTAGCCCGACGAAGGATTCTGCTACAGTGGAAGGATGCAAGGCCCCCAAGTGTGGAGACCTGGATCAGTGACATGGCGGGATTTATAAAATTGGAAAGGGTCAAATTTGCCCTGAGAGGATCAATACAAGGGTTCTATAAACGATGGCAGCCTTTCTGGACTTCCTGGCTCAAAGATAGGTAACTTGGTCAATAGCAGCAGCAACCCGGGGGGGGGTTCCTTATTGTAGTGTCTATTCTGTAACTTTACATTGTGTTAATTTGCGTTGTTGTTAAAATGCTGTGTTGTTCATGGAGGTGGGGCGAATGTTTATGATTGTTAATAATATTGTTATTTTTGGTATTTTACTAGGGTGCGTTATTGTTGTATAAATTCAAAATTTTTCAATAAAAATTATTTCAAAAAAAAAGCTAACACACCCTTTCCAATGCTTCCACATCCTTCCTATAATGCTGCAACCAGAATTGCACGCAATACTCCAAATGCGGCCGCACCAGAGTTTTGTACAGCTGCAACATGACCTCATGGCTCCGAAACTCAATCCCTCTACCAATAAAAACTAACACACCATACGCCTTCTTAACAACCCTCTCAACCTGGGTGGCAACTTTCAGGGATCTATGGACGTGGACACCGAGATCTCTCTGCTCGTCCACACTACCAAGAATCTTACCATTAGCTCAGTACTCTGCCTTTCTGTTATTCCTTCCAAAATGAATCACCTCACACTTTTCTGCATTAAACTCCATTTGCCACCTGTCAGCCCAGCTCTGCAACTTATCTATGTCCCTCTGTAACTTGTAACATCCTTCTGCACTGTCCACAACTCCACCGACTTTAGTGTCATCTGCAAATTTACTCACCCATCCTTCTACGCCCTACTCCAGGTCATTTATAAAAATGACAAACAGCAACGGCCCCAAAACAGATCCTTGTGGCACACCACTAGTAACTGGACACCAGTCAGAGCATTTCCCATCAACCACCACTCTTTGTCTTCTATCAGCTAGCCAATTTCTGATCCAAACTGCACCCTGAATCCCATGCCTCTGTATTTTCTGCAATAGCCTACCGTGGGGAACCTTATCAAACGCTTTACTGAAATCCATATACACCACATCAACTGCTTTACCATCATCCACCTGTTTGGTCACCTTCTCGAAGAACTCAATGAGGTTTGTGAGGCACGACCTACCCTTCACAAAACCATGTTGACTATCTCTAATCAAATTATTCCTTTCCAGATGATTATACATCCTATCTCTTATAAACCTTTCCAAGACTTTTCCCACAACAGAAGTAAGGCTCACTGGTCTATAGTTACCAGGGTTATCTCTACTCCCCTTCTTGTACAAGGGGACAACATTTGCTATCCTCCAGTCCTCTGGCACTATTCCTGTAGACAAAGATGACTTAAAGATCAAAGCCAAAGGCTCAGCAATCTCCTCCCTAGCTTCCCAGAGAATCCTAGGATAAATCCCATCCGGCCAAGGGGACTCATCTATTTTCACACTTTCCAGAATCGCTAACACCTCTTCCTTATGAACCTCAAGCCCTTCTAGTCTAGTAGCCTGTATCTCAGTATTCTCCTCGACAACTTTGTCTTTTTCCTGTGTGAATACTGATGAAAAATACTCATTTAGCACCTCTCCTATCTCCTCGGACTCTACGCACAACTTCCCACTACTGTCCTTGACTGGCCCTACTCTTACCTTAGTCATTCTTTTATTCCTGACATACCTATAGAAAGCTTTAGGGTTATCCTTGATCCTACCTGCCAAAGATTTCTCATATCCTCGCTTGGCTCTTCTTAGCTCTCTCTTTAGAGCCTTCCTAGCTAACTTGTAACTCTCAAGCGACCCAACTGAACCATCACGTCTCATCTTCGCATAAGCCTCCTTCTTCCTTTTGACAAGTGATTCAACTGCTTTAGTAACCCATGGTTCTCTCACTCGACCACTTCCTCCCGGCCTAACAGGTACATACTTATCAAGGACACGCAGTAGCTGTTCCTTGAACATGCTCCACATTTCCATTGTGTCCATCCCCTACAGTTTTCCTCTCCAGGCGATGCATCCTAAGTCTTGCCTCATCGCATCATAATTGCCTTTCCCCCAGCAATAACTCTTGCCCTGCGGTTTATACCTATCCCTTTCCATCGCTAAAGTAAACGTAATCGAATTGTGGTCACTATCACCAAAATGCTCACCTACCTCCAAATCTAACACCTGTCCTGGTTCATTACCCAGTACCAACTCCAATACGGCCTCGCCTCTTGTTGGCCTATCTACATATTGCATCAGGAAACCCTCCTGCACACATTGGACAAAAACGGATCCATCTAAAGTACTCGAACTATAGTGTTTCCAGTCAAAATTTGGAAAGTTAAAGTCCCCCATAACAACTACCCTGTTAATTTCGCTCCTATCCAGAATCATCTTTGCAATCCTTTCCTCTACATCTCTGGAACTTTTCGGAGGCCTATAGAAAAGCCCTAACAGGGTGACCTCTCCTTTCCTGTTTCTTAACTCAGCCCATACTACCTCAGTATTCGAGTCCTCATCAAATGTCCTCTCAGCCACCGTAATACTGTCCAATTTCACTCCAATTTAGAGTGCTGAGGCACTACTAAAATAAGTCATTATTCTAAGACAAGGTACAGCAACAGAAAAGCAAGAATGTTCAACTATGGCATGGTCTTTAGTTGTCCATATCCATTTCTATAACCTTCTCCTATCCATGATGCTTTATCCCTGTTGGCAAACAATTTACATGTCGGCTCTCCAGTCAACAGAGATCGTAAATAGAATTTCTCAGAAATGCTTTCAAATTTAGCAGCTGTTGTATTTCCAAACATACAGGATGCAAAGCGGCAATCAAATAATTGACAGCAAACAGGTGATGTGTGAAAGTTAACCACTGCACAGTAACATATCATATTCCTTGTGCTCAGTATTTTTACTTTGTGTTTAATCATAAATAAGTACTGTCCAAACTTTCAAACAAGGACACTAGGGACTCAAGACTTTGCACATTTTTTATTAATTCTCTGATATAATCAAACACTTCCCCCTCCCATTACTTTGATTATGTCCTACAATTTTAATCCAAAATGATAACCAACAACGAAAAGACTCTCTCTCAAATGTTCTACCTTTCTTGCTGAAAATACTGATTATTGCTTAGATACTTTTAAGGTTGGATCTGCTATCGTTTCTTATTACTTAAATGATCCACGAACAGAAATTCAATGCCAATGATACCAAACTCGGAGGGCAATGGAATGGAGGAAAGAAACAGCTCACCAACTCAAAAATTGAAAAAAGAATAAGCGGCACAAAATAACTAAGTACACATGAAAATGTGAGCATTTAAGAAAGAATTTAACGCATGGGGCAGGATTTTGTCTGCAGGCATCAGAACTCGAATGTCAGGTTTAAATGCAAAAACAGTCACTCATCAGTGATTTTTCCAGAAATGGCCAAAATCTGGCCAGAGGGCAGACTTACCATCCAATTAAGGATAGCAGGTGAGTTCTTGAAGTTGGAGGGGGGGCCACAGGAGACCTTGTGCTCAGAAGTAGCAGTGGGATGTGAGGGAGGTAAGTGAGGAAGAGGACACCCCAAGACTTTCTCCAATTTAAAATAAAAATGAGTGGAAGCAACCGGACCACCATCGGAGAGGGCTGCCCTCCACAGGGTGGCCTGCATCTACAGTTAAAGTCTGGAAGGCAAGAAAGGCCTCGAAACCTGCCTGGAGTGCTGGCCCCCAATCTGCCATCAGTGAGCCATTTCAAAGCAGCTGCACTGGGCCCTCGATGTGGCAGGGACGAATAGGTACCCTGGAAAATCCCAGACAGCCTCTTAAAATAGGCCTTAATTTGCCTTTAATTAGTTTTATTGGCTAACTTAACCTTGCTGGCAATGAGCCCTGCCACACATTCCACCCTTCAATGAAAAAATAGCCTGGGACCAGGATGGAGACAGAACAGATACGTCGGCCAATGGTGTGAAATTCTGATCCTGTGTTGATGCTTGGACTCATCAGTGCTTAAAACCTCAACCCAATGGGTTCCACTATCCAAGGATAAAAAGCAGAACATTACTTAAATGAAGAAGGACTGGAGAATGCAGGGGTGCAGAGGGATTTGGATGCTCTCAGGCATTAGTCACAAAAGGTTATTATGCAGGTCTGCCATGTAGTCAAGATGGTTAATGGAACGCTGTCTTCTTTTACGAGAGCAATTGAACTTAAAAGTAAGGACGCTATGCTTCGGTTATACAGCCATTGGTGAGACTGTATCTCAAATATTGGACAGTAAAAAAGGAAGTGAGAGCACTTAACTGTTTTTGTTTTGGTACAAGAGCTGTCAATCATGTTTATAAACATTGTGGTTTGTTTCACAGCTGACTATTTGAAATCCACTCAAGCGTGAAAGGAGATAATTAAACAATCCTGACAGCTGGGTGTGTGTGGAAGCTGTCAATCACAGCCTAGTCAAATCAATGTCACATATATATGAATGAAAGGCTTGCAGTTCAAAGGGGTGCAAATCTCCCTCCCCCCCCCCACGCCGGGTGGGAGAATCGCGGGGGCGCTGGGCGAGTCCTGCCACGCCGCCCCGGCACCCGATTCTCACCCCCCCCCCCCAAAAACCGGCGCGGTGAGATTTACGGCTGGCCGCTCGGAGAATCGCCGCTCGCCGTTTGTAACGGGTGAGCGGCGATTCTCCAGCCCGGATACGGCCTGCCCAATACGACGTGTTCCCGCTGGCGCCAACCATACCTGGTCGCTGCCGGCATGAACAGCGCGGGAACACTGCGGGGGCGGCCTGTGGGGTGGGGGGGGGGGATCCAGCACCGGGGGGGGCGCTCAAAAGGGGTCTGGCCCGCGATTGGTGCCCATCGATCGGCTGGCTGGCCTCTCTGAAGGACGCACTCCTTTCCTCCGTTGCCCCGCAAGATCACTCCGACATTTCTTGCGGGGCGCCCGCGGGGAGGATGGCAACCGCATGCGCGGGTTGGCGCTGGCCAACCTGCGAATGCGTGGGTGACGTCATTTACGCGGCACTGGCCGCGTAATTTACGCGCCGCCACTTTTACACAGCGCCAAGGCCTGGCGCGTGTAAATGACGTGGCGCCGCTCCTAGCCCCCTGGGGGTGGGAGAATAGGGAGCGAGGAGCGGCATCTGACGCCGGAGTGAAACACTCGGTTTTCACTCCGGCGTAGGCACTTAGTCTCCCGATGGGAGAATCTCGCCTAAGATCTCAGCGGGTTTAACCCCAGCTGATGTGGTTTTCTCTTTCCAGGAATTGACAGATGCTGTGTCCTCTGCCTTAGCCAGAAGGTGTATTGCATAGGTGAGTTTTAAAGCAGTGATTTCTTTTTTTCTATGGCCGCTGTCTGGACTGCTCTCTGGCTTCCAGACAAGGGTCTCTCTTATGGGGGATTTACAGGCAGAGGTCTCTTTTACAGGGAGCGTACAGGTAGGGGTCTCTCTTATGGGACGGAGTTCTCTGGGGTGGGGGGGGTCTCTGTAATTTGGAGGTCTCTGTTGGGAGTCTCTGTAATGGAGGGGTTTCATAGAAATAATCCCTACAGTGCAGAAGGAGACCATTCAGCCCATCGAGTCTGCACCGACAATTTGAAAGATCAACACAGACCCAATCCCCGCCCTATCACTGTAACCCCACCTAACCTTTGGACATTCAGGGGCAATTTAGCATGGCCAATCCACCAAACCTGCACATCTTTGGACGGGTGGGGTTCTCTGTAACAATGGGCTTCTGGTGGGGGTTTTCTGGTGGAGAGGGGTGGTTGGGTGGGTTGAATATGGGTGTCCCAGGGTGGCATGGTTGCGCAGTGGTTACCCGGGTTTAATCCTGGCCCTTGGTCACTGTGGAGTATGTACATTCTCTACGTGTCTGCGTGGGTCTCATCTCCATAACCCAAAGATGCGCAGGGGAGGTGGATTGGCCGCACTAACTTGCCCTTTAATTGGAAAAAAAATGTTTTAAAAAAGAATTTGGGTGTCCCTCTTTTGGGGCAATGAAGTGAATGGGAAAGAGTCTGGCAGATAGAGTTCAATGTTGATAAATGTGAGGTCATCCATTTTGGTAGGAATAACAGTAAAATGAACTATTATTTAAACGGTAAATAAATTGCAGCATGCTGCTGTGCAGAGGAACCTGGGCATTCATGTGCACGCATTGTAAAATGTTGGTTTGCAGGTGCAGCAAGTAATTAAGAAGGCAAATGGAATGTTGTCCTTCATTGCTGGAGGGATGGAGATTAAAAACAAGGAGGTTATGTTGCAGCTGCATAGGGTGCTGCTGAGGTCGCACCTGGAGTACTGTGTACAGTTTTGGTCTCCTTACTTGAGATAGGATGCACTGGCACTGGAGGGTGTGCAGAGAAGATTCACTAAGTTGATTCCAGAGTTGAGAGGGTTAGTTTATGAGGAGAGACTAAATAGAGTGGGACTATACTCATTGGAATTTAGAAGAATGAGGGGGGAACTTATAGAAACATAAAATTATGAAGGGAAGATAGGATAGCAGCATGGAGGTGGTTTCCACTGATGGGTGAAACTAGAACTAAGGGGCATAGCCTCAAAATAAGGAGGAGCAGATTTAGGACTGAGTTGAGGAGGAACTCCTTCACCCAAGGAGTCGTGAATCTTTGGTATGCCCTGCCCGGTGAAGCTACCTCGTTAAATGTTTTTTAAGGCAAAGATAGATCAATTTTTGAACAGTAAAGGAATAAAAGGTTACGGTGAGCAGGCAGGTAAGTGGAGCTGAGCCCACAATAAGATCAGCCATGATCTTATTGAATGGCCGAGCAGGCTTGAGGGGCCAGATGGCCTACCCCGCTAAATAATAATAATCTTTATTTTCACAAGTAGGCATACGTTAACACTGCAATGAAGTTACTGTGAAAAGCCCCTAGTCTACACATTCCGGCACCTATTCGGGTACACAGAGGAAGAATTCCGAATGTCCAAATTACCGAACAGCACGTTTTTCTGGACTTGTGGTAGGAAACCGGAGCACCTGGAGGAAACCCACACAGACACAGAGAGAACGTGCAGACTCCATACAGACAGTGACCCAATCCGTGAATCGAATCTGGGCCCCTGGAGCTGTGAAGCAACAATGCTACCCACTGTGCTCCTAGTTCTTATGTAACTCCCTTAAAGGATTACTCCTTTGGCCCACGGTCAGGCCCGCTGCTTCAACGCCAAACTGGTAAATACCTGCACCAATTCCCGGCCACTTGAATTCCGGCCCACGGACACAGCTACCCTATCCTCTGATCCATAGCTCTAGTTCCTATCCCTCTGCCAAACCAGTTTAAATCCTCTCGAAGACCTCTAGCAAACCTTACACCCAGGATATTGGTGCCCCTCCAGTTTAGGTGCAATCCGTCCTTCGTGTACAGGTCCTGCCTTGCCCAGAAGATATCCCAATGATCCACATATCTGAAGCCTTCCCTCCTGCACCAGCCCTGTAGCCACATGTTCAGATGCACTCGCTCTCTGTTCCTTGCCTCACTTGCACGCGACACCGGTAGCAATCCTGAGACACTACTCTGCTTGTCCTGCTCTTTAGCTTCCAACCTAACTCCCTAAAATCGCTTTTTAGATCCTCATCCCTTTTCTTAGCTATGTCGTTGGTGCCCATGTGCACCACGACTTCTGGTTGCTCCCCCTCCCCCTTAAGAATCCTGGATACTCGATCCAAGACATCCCTGGCCCTGGCACCCGAGAGGCAACATATCTTCCGGGAGTCTCAATCGCGACCACAGAATCTCCTATCTATTCCCCTAACCATTGAGTCTCCTATCACTATTGCTTTTCTATTCTCCCTACTTCCCCTCTGAGCCACAGAGCCAGACTCAGTGCCAGAGACCTGGCCATTAGTCCCTTCCCCCAGTAGGTCATCCCTCCCAACAGCATCCAAAATTGTATACTTGTTTTGAAGGGGAATGGCCGCGAGGGATCCCTGCACTGTCTGCCCATTCATTTTCCTTCCCCTGACTGTAACCCAGCTACACTTGTCCTGTACCTTGGGTATGGCTACCTCCCTGTAACTCTTCTCTATTACCCCCTCTGCCTCCAGGATGGTCCGAACTTCATCCAGCTCCAGTTCTCTAACACGGTCTCTGAGGAGCTGGAGTAGGGTGCACTTCCCGGTGATATCCCTTACCACCCACATCCTACAGGAGGAGCATGCAACTGCCCTAGCCTCCATCCCCTCTTACCTTACATAATGTAGCGGCCCTGTGGACCAACTGGAACTCCCCCCCAGTCAGCTGCACTCTCTGTAAACTCCCGGCTCCCTTCTCGCTCTTTGAGGAAATGAAATGAAAGGAGCGTCTTGCTCCCTCCTCACCTAACTCCCTCAGTCACCAAACTCTCACTATAGCACTCAAATGCACCCAAATTCAGCACTCCTCAGCCACCAAACTCTCATTATAGCACTCCAATGCACCCAAATTCAGCACTCCCTCAGTCACCAAACTCTCGCTATAGCACTCAAATGCACCCAAATTCAGCACTCCCTCAGTTACCAAACTCTCACTATAGGACTCAAACTCACTCAAGTTCAGCACTCCCTCAGTCACCAAACTCTCACTATAGCACTCAAATGCCCCAAATTCAGCACAGTGCAAACAAAGTCTGCACTGTAGCTGGCTCACCTTTATACTATGACTCTAGCCTCTGAAAACTGGCCAAATCCAATTAACAAATTAACAAGCTCCAGCTACTAGTAGAACCTTTGTTTAAAGCTGATTGAAAACTCACCTTCTTCTGAACCAAACATTAACTAAATAAAAGAAAGACTAGACTTTAGATAAGAATTGACCCGTAATATCCCTCAGTCACCAAACTCTCACTATAGCACTCACTTTGTATGGTGGTTGAGGATTGGCTGACCTCAATGCTGATTCGATATGATTGATATGACTTGTGGCCAACGAATCACCCAGAAGACTGTGATTCTGCCTGGCACCGGTGGTGATTAGATATTTTCCTATTAGGTACTTTGAATCACAAAGCTGGTTTTCTGAGTTTTGCTTTCTGTTCAAAAGCTGCAAGAAGCATCTCTGAGTCTCTTGCAAGGATCTGATTATTCTCTCTAAAATGTCCACTAGCTCAGTGGACTGGATGTGATTTTATTGAAACTACAAAGGATTAAGATTAAAACTCGGGCTGAAAGCTAGGTTTGAGGTGAGACAAAGAGTCTCATGACCTTTGAGTTGAAGGCCTAGTTTAATAAATGTCTCTCCAGAAGAAGTAATACTGCCTGTGAGTTCGAAATGAATATTACTACCAGAAAACCTTCACCAACTGTACACCGGTGTCTTTGATCAATTAGCGTCCTGGGAGGACAGTCTGCTGAAAAGAACTCAACATCAAAAGCAAGGGCTTTTACCTTTCTTTTTATCTTAATCCCTATTATTTTACCCTTTTCCACATCTCTGCGTTTGTCTTGTGTGTATGTGGGGAGAGAGTGGAACAGTTAAAGGGGAATAATAGGTTAGCTTGCCATTATTCTGTTGTAATTACTGTCTACTTCATCTTTATTTCTGTTAAAAATAAACAGTAGATTTCCGGTGGCAGTGATGTGTTGAGCGGACGTATCAGGTGGCTCTCCTCCCAGTTGGATCCAACATAGCAAATTTCTTTGAGTTTTTGGCCCAAAAGAAACACCTATAACTCCCCCAAATATAAAAGGCATGAACAGCGACGACGGGGGAAGGAAGATGACGGCAAACTGCAGTTCGAAGGGACGAATGAGAAGGTAGAGGCAGAAGCGGAGGAAAGGGGCAGGAGCAACGGGCGGACAGACCAGTGGCCCCACGATGCGAGGCTATGGCCCAGGCAGACCACGAGAGGGGAAGATCGGTGACCTGAACGGCGGAGCAGGAGAGGACAACGACAGCCCCCCCCCCCACTCCCCGCGTGAAAAGATTCCGAGTCTTCACCCATCTGAAAAGCCTGAAGAGTGGCATAGTCTACCTGCAGGATAGGTGTGGATAGGGAATATACGAGTGACCTCACACCAGAGCTTTGGGCATGTAGGAAAAAGATGCAAATGGAGTTTGACCTGCTGTCCATGGGCCAGGGGTTGCTCCTGCTGTTGTGTGTAAAATGAGCAGGAGTAGGCCATCTGGCCCCTTGAGCCTGCTCCGCCACTCAATGAGATCATGGCTGACCTTTTGTGGACTCAGCTCCACTTTCTGGCCTGGACACCATAACCCTTAATCCCTTTATTCTTCAAAAAACTATCTATCTTTATCTTAAAAACATTTAATGAAGGAGCCTTAACTGCTTCACTGGGCAAGGAATTGCATAGATTCACAAACCTTTGGGTGAAGATGTTCCTCCTAAACTCAGTCCTAAATCTACTTCCCTTTATTTTGAGGCTATGCCCCCTAGTTCTGCTTTCACCCGCCAGTGGAAACAACCTGCCCGCATCTATCCTAGGTCTCTCTGCACAGCAGCATGCTTTAATATTTTATCATTTAAATAATAATCCCGTTTGCTGTTATTCCTGCCAAAATGGATAACCTCGCATTTGACAACATTGTATTCCATCTGCCAGACCGTAGCCCATTCACTTAACCTATCCAAATCCCTCTGCAGACTTCCAGTATCCTCTGCACTTTTCGCTTTACCACTCATCTTAGTCTCATCTGCAGACTTGGACACATTGCCCTTGGTCCCCAACTCCAAATCATCTATGTAAATTGTGAACAATTGTGGGCCCAACACGGATCCCTGAGGACACCACTAGCTACTGATTGCCAACCAGAGAAAACCCCATTAATCCCCATTCTTTGCTTTCTATTAATTAACCAATTCTCTATCCATGCTACTACTTTACCCTTAATGCCATGCATCTTTATCTCATGCAGCAAACTTTTGTGTGGCACCTTGTCAAAGGCTTTCTGGAAATCCGGATATACCATATCCATTGGCTCCCCGTTATCTACTGCACTGGTAATGTCCTCAAAAAATTCCACTAAATTAGTTAGGCACGACCTGCCCTTTATGAACCCATGCTGCGTCTGCCCAATGGGACAATTTCTATCCAGATGCCTCGCTATTTCTTCCTCGATGATAGATTCCAGCATCTTCCCTACTACTAAAGTTAAGCTCACTGGCCTATAATTACCCGCTCTCTGCCTACCTCCTTTTTTAAATAGTGGTGTCACGTTTGCTAATTTCCAATCCACCGGGACCCCCCCCAGAGTCTAGTGAATTTCGGTAAATTAGCACTAGTGCATTTGCAATTTCCCTAGCCATCTCTTTTAGCACTCTGGGATGCATTCTATCAGGGCCAGGAGACTTGTCTATCTTTAGCCCCATTAGCTAGCCCATCACTACCTCCTTAGTGATAACAATCCTCTCAAGGTCCTCACCTGTCATAGCCTCATTTCTATCAGTCGCTGGCATGTTATTTGAGTCTTCCACTGTGAAGACCGACCCAAAAAACCTGTTCAGTTCCTCAGCCATTTCCTCATCTCCCATTATTAAAACTCCCTTCTCATCCTCTAAAGGACCAATATTTACCTTAGACACTCTTTTTTGCTTTATATATTTGTAGAAACTTTTACTGTCTATTTTTATATTCTGAGCAAGTTTACTCTCAAAATCTATCGTACTCTTCTTTATAGCTTTTTTAGTAGCTTTCTGTTGCCCCTAAAGATTTCCCAGTCCTCTAGTGTCCTACCAATCTTTGCCACTTTGTATGCTTTTTCCTTCAATTTGATACTCTCCGTTATTTCCTTAGATATCCACGGTCGATTTTCCCTCTTTCTACCGTCCTTCCTTTTTGTTGGTATAAACCTTTGCTGAGCACTGTGAAAAATCGCTTGGAAGGTTCTCCACTGTTCCTCAACTATTCCAGCATAAAGTCTTTGCTCCCAGTCTACCTTAGCTAGTTCTTCTCTCATCCCATTGTAATATCCTTTGTTTCAGCACAAAACACTAGTATTTAATTTTACCTTCTCACCCTCCATCTGTATTTTAAATTCCACCATATTGTGATCGCTCCTTCCAAGAGGATCCCTAACTATGAGATCATGTATCAATCCTGTCTCATTACACAGGACAAGATCTAGGACCGCTTGTTCGCTGTTACATTCTATAAACTCCTCCTCAAGGCTGCCTTGACCGACCTGGTTAAACCAATCGACATGTAGATTAAAATCCCCCATTTGCGCCATGTATTGTTCGACGTGGAAAAGGCATTCGATTTGGGTTGAATGGAGTTACCTGTTCATGGTTTTGTAGAGGTTTGGGATCAGTCCAGGGGTTGTTCCGTGGGTATGGCTGCTATATGTGGCACTGTCTGCTTGTGTGCAATCTAACACCATGTGTTTGGGGTCCTTTAGGCTGTATGGTGGGGGGGGGGGGGAACAAGACAGGTGTGCCCTATGTCTCCATTGGTGATTGAGCCATTCGCAATTGCCTTGAGGTCATTGGAGAAGTGGAGTGGAGTACAGGGTGTCTTTGTATGCCAACAATCCTTTGCTGTATGAAAGGGGGGGACAGCAATGGGGGATATTGAAGAGGTTTGGCTCCTTTTTGTGGTAGAAAGTAGACTTTGGGAAGAGTGAGTATTTTCTTGTTAGTCCCTCCGGCGGGGGGGGGGGGGGGGTTTCACCTTGTTGGGACTAGACTCAGCTACCTGGGAGTCCAGGTGGCATGGGATTGGACATGGTTCGCAAATTGAATTTCACTAGTCTGGCGAGTAGGGTTGGGGTGGATTTACAGAGGTGGGACAGCCTCCCATTGTCACTGGGAGGCTGGGTATTAAGATGAATATCTTGCCAAGATTTGTAATTTGGTTTCAATGCATCCCAGTCTTTCTGCATAAAGCGTTACTTTAGGGGTTGGAGCATCTCCTAACAGGGTTCATATGGGCTGGGATATCTCCTCTGATTTGGACAAGGGGCTTGCAGAAGGAGAGGCAGATGTGCTGTTCAACTTAATGCCTTATTATTTGATGGCCAATGCAGAGCAGGTGCTGGATTGGTTTGGGGACCAGGAAGTCACTTGAGTGCGGGTGGAGACAGGGGCACGCAAGGCCCTGGTGATGGCATTTCTGCCACTTGCCCCAGTGATCATTTCTACGTTAAAGATATGGCGGCAACTCCACCAGCATTTTAGGCTGCAGGTAGTATCAAGATGGGCCCCTATCTGTTCAAACCAGCGACTTGGATGCAAATTTGGGGGGGGGGGGTGGAAAGGCAAGGGGTTGGAGTGGCTAAGGGACTTGTATTCGGAGCGTGGTTTGCTAGGTGGGAGGAGCTGAAGGAGAAAGCAGGACTTGTGGGGGAAGTGGATGTGTTCAGGTATTTTCAGGTGGGGGATTAGGGTTTGCACCTCGAGAAGGTCAAGTTCATTGTGAGGGGGTCGATCGACGCGTTCTATCGGAGATGGCGACCATTCATATTACACTTTAAGGATCTGATCACTGTTAGCTGTTAGTTGGCATGGATGTGTTCTAGGTTTTCTTTTGGGGGAGGGGCATTGTTACAGTTGTTAGTAGGAGTTTGTCTTTTTGGGGGTCGTTACATGTTTTACTATTGTTTTGTTTCAATTTGCATAAAATGTTAAAAGTTCAATTAAAATATTTTCAAAAAAAGTGAGGTGATCTTTTATATGGTATGTAACAGGAAGGCTGGATCTTCGGCATGCCAGATGATGTGCTGGATTGGTTTCTATCCAACTGAACTCTGCAGCATTCTAATTTGGCCCCACAACTCCAATTAAACAGATTGGCAAATTATATGACCATATGTTAAACATTGTTGAAAAAATAGGCTATTTTGGGACCGATTGAAAAAAAGGGAAAGAGAACAATTTAGTGCTCCTAACTGTGCCAGCTCTGTGGAGGGTCCCATCTGGTTTTTGCTTTTGAGATGTTGATAGTCTGTTGTACATTTCCAATAATTGCTGTACATTTAACATTTTCTTTTTTTAAATGATTCTCAATTGATATCAAAAGTAGAATCACAAATACCATGATTACAGTATGAACAATCTGCTGCATTTGCTGATGGACAGCCATATTCTTGCCAACTAGCTGGGATTGGTGCCTTCATTGTATGTTGACAGAATCAACTGTAACATGACCCTGAATGGCAGGTTGCTTGTTCTACACTGACAAATATCACAACTTCACCATTGCTTCTACCTTACCAGCTGAGTCACAACTCTGGTAAAGAAGCTAAAACAATTGAATGTTAAAGAATAGCATTCCTTTATTAAAGTCAACCTCATTTTACCTGGCAAGTTGCACTGCTAATGAGTGGCCAACTAGAAAGACAATCACCTGGCAGGGTTCCAGTATGTAATCACAAATGAATATGCAGCAGTAGCTTAACCTGAATTGTTTTCACTTAGTTAATTAAAGGATGAGAGTTTTTTTGGATCTTGCCCCTGACCTCACTTTACTGGCTGTAGAAATGCCATTTTCTGTACATTTTTTAAAATTCATTTTTTGGGATGTGGGTGTCACTGGTTAGGCCAGCTTTATTACCCATCCCTAGTTGCCCTTCAGAAGGTGGCGATGAGTTGACTTCTTGAACTGCTGCAGTCCCTCAGGTGTAGGTACACCCACTATGCTGTTAGGGAGTGTGTTCCAAGATTTTGTCTCAGCGACAGTGAAGGAACAGCGATATATTTCCATGTCGGGGTGGTGAGTGTCTTGGAGGGGAACCTCCAGGTGGTGGGGTTCCCAGGTATCTGTTGCTCTTGTCTTTCTAGATGGTAGTGGTCTTAGGTTTGGAAGGTACTGTTTCAGGAATCTTGGTGAGTTACTGCAGTGCATCTTGTAAATGGTACACACAGCTGCCACTGTTCATCGGTGGTGGAGGCTTGGAATGTTTGTGGAAGGAGGAGCAATCAAGCGGGCCGCTTTGTCCTGGATGGTGTCAAGCCTCTGAGTGTTGTTGGAGCTGCACTCATCCAGGCAAGTGGAGAGTATTCTATTACACTCCTGACTTGTGCCTTGTAGATGGTGGACAGCCTTTGAGGGGTCAGAAGGTGAGTTATTCACCATAGGACTCCTAGCCTTTGACCTGCCCTGATAGCCACAGTATTAATGCAGCTTGTCCAGTTCAGTTTCTGATCAATAGTAACTCCCAGGATGTTGATTGAGGAGGATTCAGTGATGGTAATGCCATTGATAGTCAAGGGGTAATGGTTAGATCCTCTCTTGTAGGTGATGGGCATTGCCTGGCACTTGTGTGGTGTGAATGTAACTTGCCACTTATCAGCCCAAGCCTGGATATTGTCCAGGTCTTGCTGCATTTGAACATGGACTACTTCAGTATCTGAGGAGTCTGCTTCTGCGCTGTAGGGATTCTATGGATTCCAATAATCCTTATTAGCCAAGCAAAGTCCTCAGTGTGTAATTAAATCTATGAGTGAAAATTGGAATATTTTCCTCAGAAACAAAATCAATAACAAGGGTTCCGCAGATTGACAAAACAGGTAAGAGAGGTTATTGGGACTGATGGTAAATTACTATGGATCTGACTTAGTTGTGACTTAATAAAATCCCTTTATGTTTTGTTTTTAGCATTACATATACAAGTCCTGTGAATATGTACCTCTTTATTGGTAGTAGCACTTCCAA
Organism: Scyliorhinus canicula; assembly: GCF_902713615.1. Taxonomy (NCBI): domain Eukaryota; kingdom Metazoa; phylum Chordata; class Chondrichthyes; order Carcharhiniformes; family Scyliorhinidae; genus Scyliorhinus; species Scyliorhinus canicula. The sequence goes on along the minus strand of NC_052146.1, from coordinate 25,086,145 downwards.
CAACTTAAAAATATTAAAGTACATTTGGGGAACGACCTTTATAAATGCTTTCAAACTCCCCAAAACCTTTGGCAGTATTTCCACAAGACTTTGCCAGCTACTAAAAGGAAATCAGATCAACAGAAGTAATGTACCACTAAATAAATGAATATCAGGAAATTCCATGGGGCTTCTCCTGCCATACCTTTGACAAAAACCCTGTCTACACTAAACCTTTGCTGAAGTTAAGGTGGTGGAGTAAGAGAAGCAGGGGAACTTCCCAGCAACATACAGAAGGATTCAGAAACCTGGGCTGGGATTCTCCCCTACCCGGCGGGGCGGGGGGTCCCGGCGTAGCGGAGTGGCGCCAACCACTCCGGCGTCAGGCCTCCCCAAACGTGCGGAATTCTCCGCACCTTTGGGAGCTAGGCCCGTGCCGGAGTGGTTGGCGCCACGCCGACTGGCGGCAAAACCGGCGGCAGCAGCCTTTGACGCCGCCGGGGCTGGCCGAAAGGCCTTCGCCGGTTCGCGCATGCGCCGGTGCGTCAGCTGCCGCTGACGTCACCACCGGCGCATGCGCGCTGGGGGATTCTCTTCCGCCTCCGCCATGGTGGAGGCCGTGGCGGAAGAAAAAGAGTGCCCCCACAGCACTGGCCCGCCCACCAATCGGTGGGCCCCGATCGCGGGCCTGGCCACCGTGGGGGCACCCCCTGGGGTCCGATCGCCCCGCGCCCCCCCCCCCCCCCAGGACCATGGGGGCCCGCTCGCGCTGCCAATCCCATCGCCACCAGAGGTGGTTGAAACCGCGGCGGCGGGAGAGGCCTCTCAGTGGCGGGACTTCGGCCCATTGCGGGCCGGAGAATCGCCGCGGGGGGCTCGCCGATCAACGCGGAGGGCACGCCGATTGGCGGGGCGTGATTCCCGCTCCCGCCAATTCCCGGGTGGCGGAGAATTTCTGCCACGGCTGGGGCGAGATTTTCGCCGGCCCCGGGCGATTCTCTGACCCTGCGGGGGGTCGGAAAATTTCGCCCCTGATGACAGCAAGGTAGAAATCTGACAACCAAGAGGATCTGGGGATTAAACCCATACATTAATTTTGCATGAGACACTCAATTACGAAACAGCGCACAATGCAACAAGTATTAGTCGAATTGATAACATTCCCAAACTGAACAAATGAGTGGAGAATTCCTAATCAAGGGCAGCACGGTGGTGCAGTGGTTAGCACTGCTGCCTCATGGCACCGAGGTCCGAGTTTCGATCCCGGCTCTGGGTCACTATCCGTGTGGAGTTTGGACATCCTCCTCGTGTTTACGTGGGTTTCGCCCCCACAACGCAAAGATGTGCAGGGTAGGTGGATTGGCCACGCTAAATTGCCCCTTAATTGGGAAAAATGAATTGGGCACTCTAAATTTTTAAAAAATAATTCCTGATTAGGAATTCCATCAAAATATACATATTAAATTGATGTAATATTAGTTTATTTTGTGATTTTATGGAAAAAACATTTATGGTCACAACTTGTCACTATACAACACCATTTTGAACACATTTAACAGCTGCTGCACATTAGAGGACAAACTGTTACCTTTTACAAACCCTGTTTGATCTTGCCCAACAGCCTGAAGGAGACACTCTTCCAACCTAAGCGCCAGATCTTAGAATCCACATTCAGTAAGGAGATCAGATGGTACAACCCACAAAGCACCGGATCCTTATCATTTTTTTAATAAAAGCAAAGTGGAAGCCAGCATCATCTTCAGCAGAGAGCACAGAGTCTCACTCTATGCAGATGACCTGCTCCTCTACATTTCGGACCCACAAAGCAGCATGGACGGAATCATCGCGCATCTGAAAAAGTTTGGTGCCTTCTCCGGCTACAAACTCAACATGAGCAAAAGCGAGATCTTCCCGGTACACCCACAAGGAGGAGGGGCAGCACTCACGGGACTGCCGTTTAAACAAGTCTGAAACAAATTCCGCTACCTGGGGATCCAAATAGCCCATGACTGGAAAGTGATCCACAAATGGAACCAAACCAGTCTGACAGAGGAAGTAAAAAAGGACCTGCAAAGATGGAACACACTCCCACTCTCCCTCGCGGGGAGAGTCCAGACGATCAAAATGAACGTGCTGCCCAGGTACTTCTTCCTATTCAGATCCATCCCGATCTACATCCCCAAGGCCTTTTTCAAAGCACTAGACAAACTAATCATGGCGTTCGTATGGTGGTGGCACTCCCATCCCCACCCAGAACAACACTCCAGCAGCCCGGTGGTAATATCCACCCTCCAGTCCTGGAACCAACTGCGGCAGCAATTTGGCCTGACCAAAATGTCGGGTAAAGCTCCCATCTGCAACAACCATAGGTTCACGCCAGCGCTGACTGACGCCACCTTCAAAAGGTGGGGACAGGACAGAGGGACACTGACAGTCATGGACCTATACACGGATGGCAGGATCGCAACATTGGGCGAACTGACAGAGAAATTCCAGCTAGCCAGGGGGAACGAGCTAAGGTACCTGCAACTAGAAAACTTCCTACGAAAGGAGACAAGGACATACCCACAACCACCATGACAGACACTACTGGAAGAGTTACTGGACGCAAGCATATTAGATAAAGGAAACTGTAGCGACATGTATGACCGACTGGTAGAAGGGGCCAACACCGTACTGGACGCAACAAGAATGAAGTGGGAGGAGGACCTGGGGATCGAAATAGGGTGGGGACTCTGGAACAAAGCACTGCATAGGGTCAACTCCACCTCCATGTGCGCAAGACTCAGCCTTACGCAACTAAAAGTGGTACATAGAGCCCACTTAACAAGAACCCGTATGAGTAGGTTCTTCCCGGAGGTGGAGGACAGATGTGAACGGTGCAAAGGAGGCCCGGCCAACCAATCCCACATGTTCTGGTCTTGCCCCAGACTTGTGGAGTACTGGACAGCCTTCTTCGAGGCAATGTCCAAAGTGGTGGGGGTGAGGGTGGAGCCATGCCCGAAAGCCCAAAATGGGTTGTTTAGCACAGGGCTAAATCGCTGGCTTTGAAAGCAGACCAAGCAGGCCAGCAGCACGGTTCAATTCCCGTACAAGCCTCCCCGAACAGGCGCCGGAATGTGGCGACTAGGGGCTTTTCACAGTAACTTAATTTGAAGCCTACTCGTGACAATAAGCGATTTTCATTTTCATTTCATTTCAAGTGGCAGTCTTCGGGGTTTCAGACCAGCCAGATCTACGCCCTTGCCTTTGCCTCCCTGATGCCCACCGTAGAATCCTGTTCGGATGGCGGTCAGCAGCACCACCCAAAGCTGTAGACTGGCTGTCCAACCTCTCGGAATCTCTCCAAATGGAGAAAATCAAATTCGCCATCCAAGGGTCAGACGATGGCTTCCACAGAACAGGGGAGCCGTTCGCCCAATTGTTCCGGGACCTGTTTGTGGTCAACAAACAAGCAGAAGAATAGCCAGATAGCCAAGAAACGGGAAAGTAGCCAAAGCATGAGAGGGAGATATGGACCAGGAGAGGGGGGTTGGGACAGCTAAACCTAAGAGGAAGGAAAGGTGAACCACAGGGCGGGGGGCGGAAGGCAGAAGCGAGGGGGGGGGGGGAGTAGAGGGAAGAGACAGGGAACAATAGAGGAGAGCCAGGGAGGTGGGGGGGGAGGGGGGGGGCAGGGAAACGTTAACAAACTTGGCATCCACAGGAACAGAGAAAATGGGGAAGACGGGGAGGGCCACAGAAGCGGAAGTGTGCACGAGACAACAACGTCAGCGAACTCCGTCCGGGAGAAGCAAGGAACAACACCACGAATGGATGCCTACGTATGTGTGTAAATAACTTTGCCAAGTGTACAGAGCGGCTGCTGTTGAGCGGGGGCATAATACCGTCCGCTGACCTCTTGGGGAAAATGAAAACATTAGCAGCAGCAGCGATCCATGGGGGCTGGGGGGGGGGGGGGTGTTGAGTGTCCCGATAGGAGGGGGTGGGAGGACTGAGGCACGTGGGGTAATGTCTATTTGATTGCTGTTGTATATTCTCTTTCTGCACTTTGTTAATATTCACTAATTTGCTGTGTTAAGATTATTACTATTTAGTATGAAGAATTTTGCAAAACCTTAATTTTAAAAAATGTAAGAAAAAAAAACAGCAGCAGCAACCCAGGGGTCGGGGGGCTGATTTATTTTCCTTTTTGTAAGGGGCGCATGCACTATCCTGGTTTGAATTGGGTGTTAATTTGTTAAACTGTTTATCATTTAGAGGGTTAAGTTGTTTTGTTGGCATGTTGCCCTTCTTTGTATTATTTTCCTTTTTGGAGGGTTTTGTAAACTTATTGAAAAACTTTGAATAAATACATTTTTTAAAAAAGGATAGTGATTCAGTTAAGCCGCATTATACGGTTGTCTTCCGGTGGGGACATGCTCATGGTGACCTCATCGGCTGCCCTGGGACGTGTTCTCTCCACCAGTTCTGGTGGCCCTGATCACTACGTGCCCTCCGTCCACACATCTGCCAATGTGATCGGCCTTCCTCTTTTTCCCCGGGAGAGGTATCCCGTTGATTTGTAGTGTAGATCCCAGATTAGACCCCAACGGTGGCTAAGATGACTGAAACCCCAATATTTTATTTATTTTCTAAGACTGTGCAGAAAGGATAATTCATTTAAAAGGTAAAATCAAATACTAGTGTTTTGTGCTTAAACAAAGGAGATTACAATGGGATGCGAGAAGAACTAGCTAAGGTAGACTGGGAGCAAAGGCTTTATGGTCGAACAGTTGAGGAACAGTGGAGAACCTTCCAAGCAATTTTTCACAGTGCTCAGCAAAGGTTTATACCAACAAAAAGGAAGGACGGTAGAAAGAGGGAAAATCGACCGTGGATATCTAAGGAAATAACGGAGAGTATCAAATTGAAGGAAAAAGCATGCAAAGTGGCAAAGATAAGTGTGGGACCAGAGGACTGGGAAATCTTTAGGGGCAACAGAAAGCTACTAAAAAAGCTATAAAGAAGAGTAAGATAGATTATGAGAGTAAACTTGTTCAGAATATAAAAACAGATAGTAAAAGTTTCTACAAATGTATAAAACAAAAAAGAGTGGCTAAGGTAAATATTGGTCCTTTAGAGGATGAGAAGGAAGTTTTAATAATGGGAGATGAGGAAATGGCCGAGGAACTGAACAGGTTTTTTGGGTCGGTCTTCACAGTGGAAGACACAAATAACATACCAGTGATTGATAGAAATTAGGCTATGACAGGTGAGGACCTTGAGAGGATTGTTATCACTAAGGAGGTAGTGATGGGCAAGCTAATGGGGCTAAAGGTAGACAAGTCTCCTGGCCCTGATGGAATGCATCCCAGAGTGCTAAAAGAGATGGCTAGGGAAATTGCAGATGCACTAGTGATAATTTACCAAAATTCACTAGACTATGGGGTGGTCCCAGTGGATTGGAAATTAGCAAATGTGACACCACTGTTTAAATAATGGAGTAAGAAGTCTTACAACACCAGGTTAAAGTCCAACAGGTTTGTTTCAAACACGAGCTTTCGGAGCACGGCTCCTTCTTCAGGTGAAGGAGGAGCCGTGCTCCGAAAGCTCGTGTTTGAAACAAACCTGTTGGACTTTAACCTGGTGTTGTAAGACTTCTTACTGTGCTCACCCCAGTCCAACGCCGGCATCTCCACATCATAAATAATGGAGGTAGGCAGAGAGCGGGAAATTATAGGCCCGTGAGCTTAACTTCGGTAGTAGGGAAGATGCTGGAATCTATCATCAAGGAAAAAATAGCGAGGCATCTGGATAGAAATTGTCCCATTGGGCAGACGCAGCATGGGTTCATAAAGGGCAGGTCGTGCTTAACTAATTTAGTGGAATTTTTTGAGGACATTACCAGTGCAGTAGATAACGGGGAGCTAATGGACATGGCATATATCTGGATTTCCAAAAAGCCTTTGACAAGGTGCCACACAAAAGGTTGCTGCATAAGATAAAGATGCATGGCATTAAGGGTAAAGTAGTAGCATCGATAGAGGATTGGTTAATTAATAGAAAGCAAAGAGTGGGGATTAATGGGTGTTTCTCTGGTTGGCAATCAGTAGCTAGTGGTGTCCCTCAGGGATCAGTGTTGGGCCCACAATTGTTCACAATTTACATAGATGATTTGGAGTGGGGGACCAAGGGCAATGTGTCCAAGTTTGCAGACGACACTAAGATGAGTGGTAAAGCAAAAAGTGCAGAGGATACTGGAAGTCTGCAGAGGGATTTGGATAGGTTAAGTGAATGGGCTACGGTCTGGCAGATGGAATACAATGTTGACAAATGCGAGGTTATCCATTTTGGTAGGAATAACAGCAAAAGGGATTATTATTTAAATGATAAAATATTAAAGCATGCTGCTGTCCAGAGAGACCTGGGTGTGCTAGTGCATGAGTCGCAAAAAATTGGTTTACAGGTGCAACAGGTGATTAAGAAGGCAAATGGAATTTTGTCCTTCATTGCTAGAGGGATGGAGTTTAAGACTAGGGAGGTTATGCTGCAATTTTATTAGGTGTTAGTGAGGCCACACCTGGAGTATTGTGTTCAGTTTTGGTCTCCTTACTTGAGAAAGGATGTACTGGCACGAGAGGGTGTGCAGAGGAGATTCATTAGGTTAATCCCAGAGCTGAAGGGGTTCGATTACGAGGAGATGTTGAGTAGACTGGGACTGTACTCGTTGGAATTTAGAAGGATGAGGGGGGATCTTATAGAAACATATAAAATTATGAAGGGAATAGATAGGATAGATGCGGGCAGGTTGTTTCCACTGACGGCTGAAAGCAGAACTAGGGGGCATAGCCTCAAAATAAGGGGAAGTAGATTTAGGACTGAGTTTAGGAGGAACTTCTTCACCCAAAGGGTTGTGAATCTATGGAATTCCTTGCCCAGTGAAGCAGTTGAGGCTCCTTCATTACATGTTTTTAAGGTAAAGATAGATAGTTTTTTGAAGAATAAAGGGATTAAGGGTTATGGTATTCAGGCCGGATAGTGGAGCTGAGTCCACAAAAGGTCAGCCATGATGTCATTGAGTGGCGGAGCAGGCTCAAGGGGCCAGATGGCCTACTCTTGCTCCTAGTTCTTATGTTCTTATTTCAGGAGTGATTGTATGAAGGAATAGGGATTTGGTATTTTAAAACAAAATATTATTATTAACACAGTATTAAAATCGTTGACCTGACATCCTAAAATAGCTTTCAGTTACCCCATAAATAATACTATTAAATACAGTAAATACAATAGCCTTAATTACTATCTCTATTCCCAATTAATAATAATAAACAACAATAATTTTTTTTAAATACAGCTCTCAATCCATCCCCCATCCCAAAGGCACAGATACATATTTGCTTTCCAGAACAGGTTTGGCTCCTGTTAAAATTCCTGCAGATTCTGGCTGGATATCTTCAAAATACAGTTTCAACTGGTTTGTTTCAGCTTCCCCCTTGTCCTCATTCAGGTTTGCACCGCTTTAAATATTATTAATCTTTTTTTAACCATCCTACTATGAGAGCAAAAGACCTTACTTGTGGTCTAAAGGAGTAGCCAGATCAGGACTCAACTCCAAAGTTTTCTCACAATGTCTGAATGCCTGAGCTCCACCCAGCTATGACATCATTTCCCCAAGCTGAAAATAAACATATTCACCAGGCTTATAACATTAACTCCCCACGGACATCCCCTAGTCAAACAACAGTGCATTAGGCCAGGCTTTTACGATGGTCAATTTCTTTTTAAAAATAAATTTAGAGTATCCAATTCATTTTTTCCAATTAAGGGGCAATTTAGCATGGCCAATTCACCTACCCTGCACATCTTTGGGTTGTGGGGGCGAAACCCACGCAAACACGGGGAGAATGTGAAAACTCCACACGGACAGTGACCCAGAGCCAGGATCGAACCTGGGACCTCGGCGTCATGAGACAGCAATGCCAACCACTGCACCACTGTGCTGCCATGACGATGGTCAATTTCACCTCTGGCTCCTAAAAGCTTTCTGGTCTTGCAAAACAAGATTCTTTTACAAACATGACTACTGCAGTCAAACACACTAACTGTGTGGTGCCTGTCAAGTCAGCAGTTTGATTGACAGATCAAAGTGGTATTAGAATGGAAATGATGGTTTCTGTAAGAGATTAAGTCCTTAACAATTGAAGTTGAAATAATTTCAATGTATTGTATTTTTTTTTTAAATTGGTGTGCTTTTGTTAAATACTGGTGTCATCAATAGACACAAAACTTTATTTTATGTCAGCATCACTCCTGAAGTTTGGCCATGGTGGATACTGAATGACCCTGCATGGAAAGAGTCAGGGCAAAAATACTCGTTGGGTTCATAGGTTAGCATGAGTTGGTTTGAAGTTGACATAGGGGCTATAAAGGGCCATGTGAATGAGTGGGCCATGGGCGGGCATAAGTGGTATGAGGGCTATGGGGCTTGTCGGGGGGCATGAGGTGACACAGGTTCATGGGGCAGGGGGAGTGTGTGTGAGAGTAAGGGCTGGAGGGAAGTGCTTTTGTTTTTATTATTGATTTTAATATCTTAAATTAAGCGCTGCAGCCCAGAGGCAGTCCTTCCACCCAAGCCACCTCCGCACCTGGCAGCCTTCTCGCATCTTTTTGGTTCACCAGCCCCGATTCATTTTCTAACCCGCACCACCAACCCAAATATCCAACATCAGGGCAGCATTTTTAAAAGTTTTAACCATTTTCAAGGCTAGAAATTCTCCCGTCTATGCATACCTGACCCAGGAGTGAAATTGGGCCTCAATCTCTAGTTAGTCCCCTGTCACAAAAGCGTAGCTCTGGGAACATTTAGCTGACAGGATTATAGGTTTTAGTGATGAGCACTTTCTGCCAGCAAATCAAAAAGTACAAATATTTTCAGTGGGTTGTCGTATCTGTCTATTAGTACATCATAAATTTGACCTAATGACAATTCTATTTTCAATACCAGTTATCATTTTTGCCCAGATCTAATACTATCTTCCACAACAGGTACTGGAATGATTTTATTTTCAATTCATGAAAAAGCTCATAAACTGGGTAAATCAAACCTTACTTTCTGCTCATTTAAAAATTGGCTTTGCTGGACCAAAAACATGGTTGCTATAAGTCACATGATCTGCAAGTAGGCTTCAATTCTGGAAACTTTCAACAGCAATTACAGAACAAACTCAACCCTCATCCTTGTGGAATCGAACACCCTTTTCTGGATCCATTACAATCAATGAAATAAAGGAGCAGCATACAGTTAGTGGCTGGTTTAGCTCACCAGGCTAAATCGCTGGCTTTTAAAGCAGACCAAGCAGGCCAGCAGCACGGTTCGATTCCCGTACCAGCCTTCCCGGACAGGCGCCAGAATGTGGCGACTAGGGGATTTTCACAGTAACTTCATTGAAGCCTACTCGTCACAATAAGTGATTTTCATTTTCATTTCATTTGTCTCCCCTTCCTGGGCTCATAACAAAGATGTGGAGATGCCGGCGTTGGACTGGGGTGAGCACAGTAAGAAGTCTTACAACACCAGGTTAAAGTCCAACAGGTTTGTTTCAAACACGAGCTTTCGGAGCACGGCTCCTTCTTCAGGTGAATGGAAAGGCTTGTTCCAGAAATGTTTATATAGACACAGTCAGAGATGCCCCGGAATGCGAGCACCTGCAGGCAATCAAATCATCAAAGATGCAGAGAGAGAGGTAACTCCAGGTTAAAGAGGTGTGAATTGTCCCAAGCCAGTTCAGTCGGTAGGCCTCTGCAAGTCCAGGCTTGTTGGTGGGGGCCGAATGTAATGCGACATGAATCCCAGATCCCGGTTGAGTCCGCATTCATGCGTGCGGAACTTAGCTATAAGTTTTTGCTCAGCAATTTTGCGTTGTCGCGTCTCCTGAAGGCCTCCTTGTAGAATGCTGACCCGGAGATCAGAGGCTGAATGTCCTTGACTGCTGAAGTGTTCCCCAACTGGAAGGGAACAGTCCTGCCTGTTGATAGTCGCACGATGCCCGTTTATTCGTTGTCGCAGTGTCTGCATGGTCTCGCCAATGTACCACGCTTCGGGACATCCTTTCCTGCAGCGTATGAGGTAGACTACATTGGTCGAGTCGCACGAGTATGCGCCGCGTACCTGGTGGGTGGTGTTTCCACGTGTAATGGTGGTGTCCATGTCGATGATCTGGCATGTCTTGCAGAGATTACCCTGGCAGGGTTTTGTGGTGTTGTGGTTGCTGTTCTGAAGGCTGGGTAATTTGCTGCAAACAATGGTTTGTTTGAGGTTGCGCGGTTGTTTGAAGGCCAGTAGTGGGGGTGTGGGGATGACCTTGGCAAGATGTCCATCCTCGCTGATGATGTGTTGGAGGCTGCGAAGAAGATGTCGTAGTTTCTCCGCCCCAGGAAAGTACTGGACGACGAAGGGTACTCTGTCAGTGGTGTCCCGTGTTTGTCTTCTGAGGAGGTCGGTGCGGTTTTTTGCTGTGGCGCGGTGGAACTGTCGATCAATGAGTCGAGCGCCATATCCCGTTCGTACGAGGGCATCTTTCAGCATCTGTAGGTGTCTGTTGCGCTCCTCCTTGTCTGAGCAGATCCTGTGTATACGGAGGGCTTGTCCATAGGGGATGGCTTCTTTAATGTGTTTCGGGTGAAAGCTGGAGAAGTGGAGCATCGTGAGATTATCTGTGGGCTTGCGGTAAAGCGAGGTGCTGAGGTGACCGTCCTTGATGGAGACGAGTGTGTCCAGGAATGGAACTGAATTTGGAGAATAGTCCATGGTGAGTTTGATGGTGGGATGGAACTTATTGATGTCATCGTGTAGTCGTTTCAGTGATGTCTCGCCGTGGGTCCAAAGGAAAAAAATGTCATCGATGTATCTGGTGTATAGCATCGGTTGAAAGTCCTGTGTGGTGAGGAAGTCCTGTTCAAACTTGTGCATGAAGGTGTTGGCATATTGAGGTGCAAATTTGGTCCCCATGGCTGTTCCGTGCGTCTGGATGAAGAATTTGTTGTCGAAGGTGAAGACGTTGTGGTCTAGAATGAAACGGATGAGTTGCAGAATTGCGTCTGGAGATTGGCAGTTGTCGGTGTTGAGGACTGAGGCTGTTGCAGCAATGCCGTCGTCATGGGGGATGCTGGTGTAGAGTGCCAGCATCCCCTCTCTCTCTGCATCTTTGATGATTTGATTGCCTGCAGGTGCTCGCATTCCGGGGCATCTCTGACTGTGTCTATATAAACATTTCTGGAACAAGCCTTTCCATTCACCTGAAGAAGGAGCCGTGCTCCGAAAGCTCGTGTTTGAAACAAACCTGTTGGACTTTAACCTGGTGTTGTAAGACTTCTTACTCATAACAAAGAGAGAGCCATTGAAACTTGTTTTCCTTCACAGGTGCTTCAAGCCACCATCTATCTACCTTAAATCTTACTGAGCTATGGTCACTACCACGTAAATGCTCTCCTACTGACACTTCTACCAGCTGCCTGGCTTCATTCCCTAAAACTAGGTCAAGTACCACCCTGCTTTTGTAGGATTTTCTACGTGCTTTGTTAAAAAGCTCTCCTGGATGCATTTTAAAAACTCCGCCCCCTCTGAATCTTTCATACTTGGACTATTCCAATTAATATTGGGGAAGCTGAAATCACCTACTTTTAGTACCCTAGTGTTTTTTACATTTCTGAGATGGGTGGCACGGTAGTACAGTAGTTAACACTGTTGCTTCACAGCGCCAAGGACCCGGTTTCAATTCCCGCTTGGGTCGTTGTCTGTGCAGAGTCTGCACATTCTCCCCGTGTCTGCGTGGGTTTCCTCTGATTTCTTCCCACGAAAGACGTGCTTGTTAGGTGAATTGGACATTCTGAATTCTCCCTCACTGTACCCGAACAGGCAACTAGTGGATTTTCACAGTAACTTCATTGCAGTGTTAATGTAAGCCTACTTGTGACACTAATAAAGATTATTATTACATATCTGCTCTTCCATCTCTCCCTGACTGTTTGGGGGTCTATACTGCACTCCTAGAAAAGTGACTGCCTCCTCTTTGGTTTTAAGTTCCACCCATGTGGCCTCAACTGAACAGCCCTATTAGCATATCATCCCTTCTCACTTGATCAATATTGCAACACCACCTCCTTTTACACCACTCCATGCCTCGCCTGAAGATTCTATACCCTGGAATATTGAGCTGCTAGTACTGCACCTCCCTCAACCATGTCTCTGCGATAACAATAATATCGTACTCCCATGTGTGAATCAATGGCCTCAGTTCATCGGCCTTACCCATAATGAGCCTTTCATTAAAATAAATACGATCCAGCCTTGCCATACTCCATTGTGCCTTAATATGTCTATCTTTTCTCTGCCTTCCAGATTGATTTAGTTTATCTTCAATATTTTGCTGTGCTTTCCCCCTACTCCACCTCCACACTGTGCCCCATCCTCTGCCAAATTAGTTTTAAAAAACCCCAGCAACACAAGCAAACTTCCCAGCAAGGATATTAGTTCCATTCCAATTCAGATGCAACCCATCCGACTTGTACAGGTCCCACCTTCCCCAGAAATGGATCCAGTGATCCAGGAAGCCTCCTGCACCATCTCTTCAGAGTTACATTCACCTGTTCTAGTCTCCTATTACTATGCTTACTAGCATGTGGCACTGGGAATAAAGCAGAAATTACACCCTTTGAGGACCTGCTTTTCAATCTGTTTGTAAGACCTCATCCCTCTGTCAACCTATATCATTGGTACCAATGTGAACCACGACCTCGGACTGTTCACCTTCCCTCTTCAGAATTCCTTATGCCCGTTCAGTAACATCCTTGTCCCTGGCACCAGGGAGACAATACACCATCTTGGAGTCACATCTGCGGCTGCAAAAACACCTGTTTGCACCCCTCACTATTGAGTCGCCTAGCACTATTGCTCTTTCAGTCTTAAACCTCCCTCCTAGTGCAGCTGAGCCATCCACAGTGCCGTGAATGTAGCTCTGGCTGCACTCCCCAGAGGAACTGTCACTCTTAGCGTTTTGAAAACCGAAAAACGGTTTGTGAGTTATGTGCACTCTGAGGCTTTCCTGACTGCTTGCCTGCATTGGAAATCTTGTGGTAGAAGGTTGATAGTAGGAGAGGTGAAGAGATACACCAGACAGACACTTACAACTCAATGGGAGCAGATTAATCATTGCCACATCAGCACACACTTCCAGCAACTTCCAGGACAAAAGAAGTTGAGCAGAAGGCGCAGGGAAAATTTCACCAGAGCACCCTTTAAGAAGCTTCACTTCAGCAAAATCTGAGCCATTATATTTGAAAATTTTGGAATATTTTGCACCTTAAAAAATATCCTTAACCATTTTCCCATCCCAGAATTGCGCTTCCCTTATAAAGGATAACAAATGGGCTAAAACATTTTACAAGACAGCAATGGATTCAAAGGTGTTAATCCTCAAGAAGATTTCAATTGAAGCCATGTAATCCGATCACAGGATCCTGCCACCTGTTGCTCTACTATAGAAAGTAATAATGCTGGAATGCATTTTCACGGGTCAAGCATAACTTCTCTTGAACTCCTTGATAAATTATATATACTTCAGCCTGTGTTCTGTGTAATAAATGCAAGTACAGTTTGCTGGGGTATTTTTAATATTGTGTTTTTCTTTGTCAGCGCCCTACACTAATGAACATAATCCAGTTTTGAGATGAGTTGAATTGCTGTTCTACCACATGATCTGAACTGAGCTGTTTTATCAGGTGGTCCAATTAATGTAATTGAACTACATGGCTGGAGTTAGTGATATCATTTTAAATTTACTGTGACTGGAAATTCATATTCTCCATCAAACAAAGATCTTTATTTTTTGAAATTACCAAAATTTAAATACCGCTGGTTATTACCAATTGGCTGGGCAAACAAGTGTGTAGTAACTGCTTATTATCATGCTAAGTATATCAATCTGTTGACATTCCTTTGAGCAGAACGGAATCCCTGCCTCCACAGTATCAAATGACATTCTCGCTTTATGTTATCAGTCCATTATACGCAAACAGATATAGTACATACATAAAACTCCCTAAATACACAGGACAGCCAAATTTAACCTACTTTTTAAAAACATTTCTAAAGTAGTATATTCTTTTTGACTGGAGGATGGAATTTCTCCAAGTTGGCCCAGTCATTTATAAGTCCTTCTTCAATTCTTATTCTTCATGGTCTTCTTCACAGAACAATATTGCACGTACACACAACATGTGTAATATTCATACTCTTTCTGGTCAAATTACACCCTTGAATTTACTTAGATCTTCTTCAGAAGGCATGGATTTAAAATGAACATTGCAGGACAATGGTGGCTCATCTGATTATTAAATTACACTTATGGTGCTGAGGCTTATAACCTAGTCAGTACCCAGTTAAATTTTGAGTTGAATTGATCTTAATTAATGAAGCAGAAGAAGCACTGCAGATGTCATAGTGTTAATAGGTTGCAGAAGGATCAATGAGGAATTCATTCCTGACTGGCTTTTTCTGCAAGTGTGCATAATAATAGTCTTTACTGTCACAAGTAGGCTTACATTAACACTGCAATGAAGTTACTGTGAAAAGCCCCAAGTTCAGGTGAGGAAACGATCTGCTCAACTGCAAATATAGTTCAGTGTGGGTCGATTTATGTTGTGGATGGCAGCAGAGTGGCATAAAAATAACATTACAGGGTGATTCACAGAAACAATAATGTAGGAAGATAGATGGAAAAATTCACTGTCTGAGGCCTAGGGGGGGAAATATAATTTTACATCAGTACAATGATAAACAATGCTGCTTAAAATGAACACCCAAAAAAATAAAACTTTCAAAAGTTGAACATGCTCACGGTGTAGGTTTGTTGGGATAGCTTAGATTTACTAGAATGATATCAGGAAAGAGGAATTTTAGATACAAGGAAAGATTGGAGAAATTGGGCTTGTTCTCCTTGGAGCAACGAAGATTGAGAGGTGACCTTATGGAGGTGTACAACATTATGAACAGCTTTGACAGGATATTCTTTCCACTAGTTGGTATGTCAGTGACTAGGAGTCACAATTTCAAGATGGACAGCAATGGGACTAGCTAGGATGCTCTTTTGGGAGCCGGTGCAGACACGATGGGCCAAAAGGCCTCCTTCTGTGCTGTAAATAACAAATAAACAAACTTCATGTGGAGCGGAATCAGATTTCCAATTCCCCCTGCAAAATTTTAAACACGCTTAACAATAGGGTGGCACAGAGCACTGTTGCTTCCCAATGCCAGGGACCCGGGTTTGATTTCCAGCTTGGTCTGCACGTACTCCCTGTGTCTGCATGGGTTTCCTCTGGGTGCTCCCGTTTCCTCCTACAAGTCCGGAAAGACATGCTGTTAGGTGATTTGGACGTTGAATTCTCCCTCAGTGTACCCAAACAGGCGCCAGAATGTGAGACTTCATTGCAGTACTTGTGACATTAATAAACTTACCTGCATATTTACTGTTAGCAAATAAAGTTATAGCCATTCACTGTCTGAAATTAACAACAAATTCAGATATGAAATTACCTAATACATTGTAAGATTACCACCCTACATCTCTCCAGTCACACCGCCAATAAATTTCTACTTCAGTTGTTTATAAATACATAGGCCAAAACAAAAACCTACCACTGTCCTCCTTTAATTAAAAGCTATAACCCAACTTGCACTGAACTGGAGAAATGCAAAATCTGAGAAAGGACAAAATTCCCAACAGCCCAGCACTGAATTGCTAATATTTTAAAGAATTAACAAGATCATTACCCAGAATACTACAGCCTGACCAGCTGCTCACCTGATGACTAGGCTTTGGTGAAGTAATCACACAAATAAGCCCAAACTCTTTATCTCCTAACCGTGCCAGATTGTTAACAAGTGTCTTAAATCTATACTTCATCCCAGGTTTAATCCCTCAATCATCATAACCACTAAAACAGATAATCTGGTCAGTTTTCTTTTTTCTATAAATTTAGAGTACCCAATTATTTTTTTCCAATTAAGGGGCAATTTAGTGTGGCCAATCCACCTACCCTGCACATTTTTGTGCTGTGGGGACGAAACCCACGCAAACACGGGGAGAATGTGCAAACTCCACACGGACAGTGACCCAGAGCCGGGATCGAACCTGGGACCTCAGCGTCGTGAGGCTGCAGGGCTAACCCAAAATCTGGTCAGTTTTCTTACTGTGAGTGAGACCTTGCTATGAATTTGGCTATTATGCAACAATGCTTATCTTTGAGAAGTACTGAATTGTCTGTGAAACAGTTTGCAGGTGTTTTGAGATCTAATAAGGCATCACTTCTTGAAATATATATTTTTAAGGATAATAACGTATTCTATGCAGGAATAAAAAATAGCAGACACTAACATGAGCTACCCTTTATTACTTACCCAGTTATTTCAAAGGCCTGGTATGACCATCGTAAGCAATTCATGTATAGCCTGGTTGATTTGCCATGGCATTGCACATTGGAAGTCAATTAAATGTAGTCTTTAGGCAAAACAAGATTAAAAGGCAGGGGAGAGTTTGACCACACCATATAGATAGCACAGTGGTTAGCACTATGGCTTCACAGCGTCAGGGTCCCAGTTTCAATTCCTGTCTTGGGTCACTGTCTGTGTGGAGTCTGCACATTCTCCCCGTGTCTGCGTGGGTTTCCTCCGGGTGCTCCGACTTCCTCCCATGAGTCCCAAAAGACATGCTGTTAGGTAATTTGGACATTCTGAATTCTCCGTGTGTACCCGAACAGGCGCCAAAATATGGCGACTTGGGACTTTTCACAGTAACTTAATTACAGTGTTAATAAAAGCCTACTTGTGACAATAAAGATATTTTTTAAATTATTGTAAACATAATTTCCGATAGGATTGTGGTAGTATGACTAGGGGTATTACAGTACCTTAGAAGTGAGCTGCTATTGGTGCAGAGGTCATGTGCCTCTCAGACGATTAGCTGAGAAGTTGGTAGCTCCGCCTACAAGGCGGGATATAAGAACCTGTGCTACCCGGCAGTCGGCCATTCTTCTGTACGTCTGCTGCCGGGCACACATCTTGTACATTAAAGCCTATCGTTTGGATCTCGTCTTCGTCTCGTGTCCAATTGATGGTGCATCAATTTAATGCACAAGTTTTAAAGGATGGAGCTTTGTATCAAGCCGGAGTGCCTTTGACTTGTTGCAGCAAATGCAACAGCAGCATTTAAACACTGGCTGGCGTGTCTCAATAGTACCGGGAGCACGGAAAGTTTCGTCCACCCCGCCACGGTAAGATGCTGCGCACTTCCCGTTCACCCGGTAAAACAAAGAATCGCTCTGGCCTCCGGTTCGCACTCGGTCCAGATCACAGGGTGCTGCATAGCGGACCTCACGGTCCGGGGAGGAAGTTTAAAAACTATAAGCTCTTCGTCCTTCCCCACCTCTGCGCGGCAGCACTCCTGGGGTTAGATTTCCAGTGCAACCTCCAGAGTTTAACGTTCAACTTCGGCGACCCTATGCCCCCCCTTACTGTCTGCAGCCTCGCGTCCCTAAAGGTCGATCGCCCATCCTTGTTTGCAAACCTCACCCCGGATTGCAAACCCGTCTCCACCAGCAGCAGACAGTACAGTGCCCAGGACCGGACCTTCATCAGGTCCGAAGTCCAAAGGCTACTGAAGGAAGGGGTTATCGAGGCTAGCCACAGCTAGCCAAGTGCTGGTGGTTAAGACCGGGGAGAAAAATCGGATGGTCATAGACTACAGTCAGACCATCAACAGGTTTACGCAGCTGGACACGTATCCTCTCTCACGTATCTCCGACCTGGTCAACAGGATCGCGCAGTACAAGGTTTTTTCCACGGTGGACCTTAAGTCCGCCTACCATCAGCTCCCCATCCGCGCGAGTGACCGAAAGTACACTGTGTTCGAAGCGGATGGGCGACTCTACCACTTTTTAAGGGTTCCTTTCGGTGTCACAAATGGGGTCTCTGTCTTCCAAAGGGAGATGGACCGAATGGTCGACCAACACGGTTTACGGGCAACCTTCCCGTATCTCGACAATGTCACCATCTGCGGCCACGACCAGCAGGACCACGACACCAACCTCCGCAAATTCCTCCGTACCGCAAAAGTCCTTAACCTGACCTACAATAAGGATAAGTGCGTGTTTAGCACCGACCGTCTAGCCATCCTCGGCTAAGTAGTGCGTAACGGAGTGATAGGCCCCGACCCCGAACGCATGCGCCCCCTGATGGAGCTCCCCCTCCCCCATTCCCTCAAAGCCCTCAAGCAATGTTCGGGCTTATTTTCATATTACGCCCAGTGGGTCCCCAATTACGCCGACAAAGCCCGCCCACTCATCCAGTCCACCACGTTTCCCCTGTCGATGGAGGCCCGCCAGGCCTTTAGCCGCATCAAAGCAGACATTGCAAAGGCCACGATGTGCGCTATCGACGAGTCCCCTCCCCTTTCAAGTCGCGAGCGACGCGTCAGATGTTGCTCTGGCGGCCACCCTCAACCAAGCGGGCAAACCCGTGGCCTTCTTCTCCCGCACCCTCCATGCTTTCGAAATCTTCCATTCCTCGGTCGAATAGGAAGCACAGGCCATTGTCGAAGCTGTGCGACATTGGAGGCAATATCTGGCCGGCAGGAGGTTTACCCTCCTCACAGACCAACGGTCAGTGACTTTCATGTTTGATAATGCACAGAGGGGCAAGATAAAGAACGATAAGATCTTGCGGTGGAGGATCGAGTTGTCCACGTACAACTACGACATCTTGTATCGTCCTGGGAAGCTCAACGAGCCTCCCGATGCTCTGTCCCACGGCACCTGTGCCAACGCACAAGTGGACCGTCTCCAAACCCTCCACGCGGACCTCTGCCACCCGGGGGGTCACCCGCTTTTTCCATTTCATAAAGACCCGCAACCTACCCTACTCTATCGAGGAGGTCAGGACAGTGACCAGGGAATGCCACATCTGCGCGGAGTGCAAGCCGCACTTCTACCGCTCTGAACAAGCGCATCTGATAAAGGCTTCCTGCCCCTTTGAACGTCTCAGCATGGACTTCAAAGGTCCCCTCCCCTCCAACAACTGCAACACGTACTTCCTCAACGTGACTGACGAGTACTCCCGTTTCCCTTTTGCCATCCCCTGCCCCGATATGACCACAACCACCATTATCAAAGCCCTGCACACCATCTTCTCCCTGTTCGGTTACCCCGCATACATTCATAGCGATCGGGGGTCCTCATTTATGAGTGACGAGCTGCGTCAATTCCTGCTCAGCAGGGGCATCGCCTCCAGCAGGACCACCGGTTACAACCCCCGGGGTAACGGACAGGTCAAGAGGGAGAATGGTACGGTCTGGAAGACCGTCCTGCTGGCCCTACGGTCCAGACATCTCCCAGTCTCCCACTGGCAAGAGGTCCTCCCAGAAGCCCTCCACTCAATCCGGTCACTTCTCTGTACCGCCACTAACCAAACGCCTCACGAACGTCTTCTGGTTTTTCTCAGGAAGTCTTCCTCAGGGACCCCGCCCCCGACCTGGCTGGCTAACCCTGGGCCTATTCTGCTCTGGAAACACGTGCAGGTGCACAAGTCGGACCCGTTGGTCGAAAGAGTTCAACTACTCCACGCGAATCTGCAATACTCGTATGTGGAGTATCCCGACGGCCGACAGGACATGGTCTCCCACTGGGACCTGGCACCCGCCGGATCTCGGCCACACCCCCCAACACCAGCACCCCCCGACCCCCACTGCCCCCAGCACCGACGCACCCACAGCTCAGCGGACAGGAACCCCCTCCCCCGGCCTGGCCCCCGCTAGCTCCGACCAGGGGTACGGACACAGGAACAAGACCGTCGCTCCCGGACGACCACCGCTCCGACGTCGCCGGCACCGCTCCGCAGGTCAAGCAGGACACCTTTACCTGTTCCCCCATTCCCCCCCCCCCCCCCCCACACCCCCAATTCAGCACACTACATAGTTGTTGTTTTTCCTTTTGCACATAGGTTACGGGTCAGTGGGCAGCCATCGATGCAACGGTACGACCTAGACATCTCTAGTCATACTGCCAGTCTCACGTACTCACGGGATACCACCCCCCCTCATGCCTGCGCTCCCCCCCCCCGTGCTTTTTTTTCAACAAGGGGTGAATGTGGTAGTATGACTAGGGGTATTATGGTACCTTAAAAGTGAGCTGCTATTGGTGCAGAGGACTTGCTGCCCATTGGCCCAGGTAAGTCGTGTGCCTCTCAGACGATTGGCTGAGAAGTAGGTAGCTCCGCCTACAAGGCGGGATATAAAAACCCGTGCTTCCCAGCAGTGGGCCATTCTTCTGTACGTCTGCTGCCGGGCACACATCTTGTGCATTAAAGCCTATTGTTTGGATCTCATCTTCGCCTCGTGTCCAATTGATGGTGCATCAAGGGTATAGTTTGGTAAATAATACATAAAAATGTTTATTTATCATTCCCCATACATTCTGTCTTTTAGATGAATAATTTAAAAAATATATAAATACAACCTCCCAACCTTTTCTTTATGAAATCGCAATGTGCAAAACAAGTTTATTAGCTGCAAGATGTAGAACGAAGACACCACAGTGTAAGCAACAGAGATGTGGAATGGGGAGTGGAGACAGCTGCAAGTATAAATTGACAGCCTTCTGCTTTGTGAAACAATGGTTTGTGCCTTGGTCATCTACTGTATATCAAAGATTGCTTGATGTGGTTTAGGACCTCCATTCATGGTAGTCTCTGTAGATGAACACAGTCGGCTGAAAGAGTGCAGGATTCATTGGCCTCTGTTTTCTCTGGTCTCTCTTTCCACCCAGCTGAGCTTTCTGTTTCTCGTCATCTCTTCCAACCCCTCTCCAAAACAGTCCGCAGTATTGCACATTCTTTTTCAGATACTTAAAAAAAAAAAATTTTTTAGAGTACCCAATTCATTTTTTCCAATTAAGGGGCAATTTAGCGTGGCCAATCTACCTACCCTGCACATCTTTGGGTTGTGGGGGCGAAACCCACGCAAACACGGGGAGAATGTGCAAACTCCACATGGACAGTGACCCAGAGCCGGGATCGAACCTGGGACCTCGGCGCCGTGAGGCAGCAGGGCTAACCCACTGTGCCACCGTGCTGCCCCTTTTTCAGCTACTTTTGAATACCTCAATCGAAGCTGCCCCCACCATGCTCCCAAAGTTCGTTTCAGAGGCCAACCACCCTCTGGGTGAACAAATATTTCTTCAAATCACTTTAACTCCTTTTGCCAATTATATTGAAACTGCGCCCTCTAGTTCTTGACGCTATTAAGTGGGAAACGTTTCTCACGATTTACCCTGTTCATATCCATCAAGATATTGAATACCTCTATCAAATCTCCTCTCAGCCTCTTTTCTCCAAGGAAAACATTGCCAGCCTTTCCAAACTATCTTCATAAAATCATAGAATCCAGAAAGAGGCCATTCAGCTTATCGAGTCTGCACAGACCCTTTAAAAGACCACAATACCTAGGCCCAATTCCCAACCCTATTCCTGCAACCCCACCCTAAGGGCCAATTTAGCTACCTAACCTGCACATCTTTGCCTGTGGGAGGAAACCGTAGCACCCGGAGACAAGTGGAGAATGCGCAAATTGCACATAGACAGTCACCAGAGATTGGATAGAACCCGGGTCCCTGGTGCTATGAGGCAGCAGTGCTAACCACTGTGACACAATGCTGCCCCATAGCTACAACTCTTTATCCCTGGAATCATTCTTGTGAATCTCTTCTGTACTCTCTCTACTCCAGAGGCCATGGCCATCAACAACTGTCTTCCAGTCGTCTCCCAGGTGCAAGTATAACATGACAAATGTTTAATGGTAATTTCCATTAGAAATGAAAATGTTGAATTTTCTAAATGAAAAAGTTTACAAAAGTGTGGTAAGAACATCACACCAGAAAGTAATGTTTTGTAGAAGTAAGTGCAGATCTAAAAAATCTAATATAGTATCAGAAATTATTTAAAAATGCATAGGATGGTGCAGCTATATCATAATAACCTCTGAAGTGTAACAGTTTCAAACTATTACTATACTTTTCAATCACCTTGTTACTAAATTTACAATTCTCTTCCCAATGTCAATGCACGCATCTAATCGCATTTCAGTGTTATTCCTAATATCCATCAATCTACATGAAAATAGATGTGCAGTATAAGTCAGGAGATAAGATCAAAGTAGAGAAAAAAGGGGCGCAAATCTCCGGTCGTGTTGGCTCTCGCTTGAGTGCAACGTGGCCGGAGAATGCCAGGAGAGGCCTCCAGTGAGCCTCCCGACAGCCTTCGCGCCTCGCGAGATTCTCCAAAGCCCCGCAAGACAGCGCCGTTGGACCCCACCCCAAATGGGCTGGACCAAATGACGCTCACGGAAGTAGGTCGTAAAACTACTCAAGCCCTACCTGCGCGAGATCCAGTTGCGTCCTTGATTCTTCGGCCTCCCCAGGGAGGTTGCAGCCAGGCGCCGAGCAGTGCTGGTCCACACAAATGTGGATCAGGCAGAATGATACCCAGGGGGTATCTCGAGCCACGGCAGACCCCAGATTGATCAGGGTAAATGCAGGGTCGCTCCTTGGCTCTCCCCCTGGAACACGAGCACCTTCGCTCTGCCCAGCAGGCACCTTGACATTGCCACCTGGGCACTGCCAAGCCAGCACGAGCACTGCCTGGGTGCCAGGGTGGCAATGCAAGGGTGGCACTGCCAAGGGTTAAGGGGCAAGGAGTGTCAAGCCCATGAAATGAGGGTGGCGGGGGGGTTTGAAGGGTGGGGGAGTGCACGGCAGGTAAGTAGGGGCCTCTGGGAGGTTAGGTGGGTGATGGGTGGGGTTCTAGAAGGAAGGGGGTGCTGTAAGGGAGCTTGGGGGGCCTGAAGTGTATGTGTAGAAGTGTTATGTATTAGTGTATGTACTAGTGCATTGGGCGAACATACTTTCAAGAATTCCAATCAAACAGTCAAATTACCTACAATAAAATTCTGACAAGCAGTGTATTAGCTAAGCTGTGACTTTTCAAAGTTAAGCAACAAACAAAATAATCTTGACATATTTCTTTATGACATTTTTCTATCTGTCTTTATCTTAAAAAAATTTAATGAAGGAGCCTCACCTGCTTCACTGGGCAAGGTAGTCCATAGATTCACAACTCTTTGGGTGAAGAAGTTCCTCCTAACTGAGTCCTAAATCTACTTCCCCTTATTTTGAGGCTATGCCCCCTAGTTCTGCTTTCAGCCGCCAGTGGAAACAACCTGCCGGCATCTATCCTATCTATTCCCTTCATAATTTTATATGTTTCTATAAGATCCCCCCGCATCCTTCTAAATTCCAACAAGAACAGTCCCAGTCTACTCAACCTCTCCTCGTAATCCAACCCCCTTAACTCTGGGATTAACCTATTGAATCTCCTCTGCATACCCTCCAGCGCCAGTACTTCCTTTCTCAGGTAAGGAGACACAAACTGAACACAATACTACAGGTGTGGCCTCACCAACACCTTATACAATTGCAGCATAACCTCCCTAGTCTTAAACTCCATCCCTCTAGCAATGGACAAAATTCCATTTGCCTTCTTAATCACCTGTTGCACCTGTAAAACAACTTTTTGAGACTCATCCACTAGCACACCCAGGTCTCTCTGCACAGTAGCATGTTTTAATATTTTATCATTTAAATAAAAATCCCGTTTGCTGTTATTCCTACCAAAATGGATAACCTCGCATTTGTCAACATTGTATTCCATCTGCCAGACCCTAGCACATTCACTTAACCTATCCAAATCCCTCTGCAGACTTCCAGTATCCTCTGCACTTTTACTTCACCACTCACCTTAGTGTCGTCTGCAGACTTGGATACATTGCACTTGGTCCCCAACTCCAAAACATTGATGTAAAGTGTGAACAACTGTGGGCCCAACACTGATCCCTGAGGGACACCACTAGCTACTGATTGCCAACCAGAGAAACACCCATTAATCCCCACTCTTTGCTTTCTATTAATTAATCAATCCTCTATCCATGCTACTACTTTAACCTTAATGCCATGCATCTTTATCTCATGCAGCAACCTTTTGTGTGGCACCTTGTCAAAAGCTTTCTGGAAATCCAGATATACCATATCCATTGGTTCCCCGTTATCTACCACACTGGTAATGTCCTCAAAAAATTCCACTAAATCAGTTAGGCACGACCTGCCCTTTATGAACCCATGCTGCGTCTGCCCAATGGGACAATTTCCATCCAGATGCCTCGCTATTTCTTTCTCGATGATAGATTCCAGCTTCTTCCCTACTACCGAAGTTAAGCAAACTGGCCTATAATTACCCGCTTTCTGCCTACCTCTTTTTTAAAAACATTTGTGTCATGTTTGCTAATTTCCAATCCACCAGGACCACCCCAGAGTCTAGTGAATTTTGGTAAATTATCACTACTGCATTTGCAATTTCCCTAGCCATCTCTTTTAGCAATCTGGGATGCATTCCGTCAGTGCCAGGAGACTTGTCTACCTTTAGCCCCATTAGCTTGCCCATCACTACCTCCATGGGGAGAACGTGCAAACTCCGCACAGATCGTGACCCAAGCCGGGAATCAAATCTGGTACCCTGGAGCTGTGAAGCAACTGTACTACCGTGCCACCCACACGTGACGCCTTGACTGAATGTCTAGATTCAATCAGCCATTGAGAACCTTAAATGTTTTTCAACACCAACAGTATTGGAATTGTTTAATTTTAAATTTATTAGTCAACAGTGACAACATATATCCTGAGGGGTCTTGATAAAGGTGGAAGCTGAAAGGATGTTCTCTGTCAGAGAGACTAGAACTCAGGGACACAATTTAAAAGATAAAGGGCGGAATTCTCTGTTAATGGGGCTATGTCCCCACGTCTGCGAGAAAACAGGCGCAAATCACTCTGGACTTTGCTGGATGAAGTCCAGAGTGATTCTCTATTTTGATGGGGGCTTGCAGGGTCCCGGAGTACTCCGCGCAGCCCTGGCTGCCAATACGGGGCCCTGTACTTCTGGCCGCGGGTCCTCGCATGCGCGTGGCGTATGCCTGTGGTGGCAGCCCCGCGCAACATGGCAGACCCACATCCTGGCCGTTGTGGAGCTCCCCCCCCCCCGGTGACGGATCCCCCCGCCGCCGCCACTCCGAGTTCCCACCGGTCCGCGGAGAATTGCGGGAAGGCGTCAGATCTGATCGCGGGTCTGACGCCGCATTCTCCACCCCCGCGCAGAGCTCAGAGAATTCCGCCCCTGAGGTCTCCCAGTGAAGAAAGAAATGAGGAGAAATTATTTCTGTCAGATGGTGGTGAGACTTTGCAACTCTTTCCAGAGCATGGTGGAAGCAGGATCATTGAATTTTTTAAAGACAGAGATAGACAGTCAAGAATCTAACAAGAGAATCAAAGGTTATTGGGAATAGGCGGAATGTGGAGTTAAGGCCACAATCAGATCAGCCGTGATCTTGCTGAATGGTGGAGCTGGCTTGAGGTGCCAAATGGCCGATTCCTGCTCCAATTCGTACGTTCATACATAGGACTGAATCCAACCATCCAGAAATTCAGAATGATCAGAATTTCAGACTGGGGCCTGCAACCACTTGTCTTACTGCTGTTCCAAATTAGTTACAGTAATAGTGTTGATTCAGCTACGTGTATGCTCAGAATTATGACAAGGTGAGATGGTGCCAGAAGTTCGATTCATTCTAACTTGCAAACTGAAATGAGTTAAATTACAAAACTCCCCAAATAATCTTCACGTCAATGATTAGACCTTTGTTTCACAGAAGAATATATATATATATTTTATTTTTTTTATTTTTAGGAGTACCCAATTCATTTTTTCCAATTAAGGGGCAATTTAGTGTAGCCAATCCACCTACCTTGCACATCTTTGGGTTGTGGGGGCGAAACCCACGCAAACACGGGGAGAATGTGCAAACTCCACACGGACAGTGACCCAGAGCCGGGATTGAACCTGGGACCTCGGCGCCGTGAGGCAGCAGGGCTAACCCACTGCGCCACCGTGCTGCCTGGAATATATTTGATCCTTATTAGAACTAATGATACCTAGACTCACACTTGTGTATTGCTGAAGTATGACATATTACTGAAGCATGAGGTATTAAACTAAGGTTGTCTGTTTGATCTGTGATTCAGCTGCACATAAGCATTCCATGGCATTACTTGAATAAGAGCAGAGGCTCTCCTAGTATGCTGCGCAATAATCCTCCCTCAAGCAACACCAAACAGATAAACTGATTGTTAATTTCATTGCTATTTGCAGAATCTTTTTGATCACAAAGTAGCTGCACCAACAACAACAGTAACAGTCACTGGATTTTGAAGTAATTAATGTTGCAGAGTGCTTTGAGGTGTTTCTACATTATGGTAAGAGCTGTAGAAACGGAAACTTTATTTATCCAACAAAAAAAATCACTGACGTTCCCAAACGCACTACTGTCCTACTGCATTCCAACTCACAAAAATAAACACATTTATTTTATTTCATAAAACTTTTAATTTGCCACTTTTTCATCTAATCTCTGAAGATGTGAATTTATATTGATGAGGGTCAAGTACTTGGTCACCCTCCAATAACTCACCAACTATGCAATCTTCAAGTTGAGCCTAGACAGAGAACAGCCTGTGGCAGATCTTATGCTCAAGCTGTGGATGAGCTTGGAGATGGAAAGGGCACATACTTTTTGGATGGTGGGGTATCGGAACCCTGATCCCTTCCCGCCTCTGACCGAATTAAGTTCTGGATCTTCCCGCCACAATACCAATTGAGTCATGTAAATGGTCAGTAAATGAGGTCATCCTGCCACCACTGATATTCAGTCAGCTACAGGCGGGCTCGTTGCCATGCAGCATGCATGATAGGTAAACCTTTGCAGGTTGCCCGTCACTTTTGCATTGGAGAGGGTGGTGGTCCCTCAATTAAATACACTCAGTGCCTGATCAAGGGACTGGACATCTGAGAGGTTTCCGAGAGACATAACCCCCTGACCTTGCTGCTCACCCGCCACACCCCTCTCATCATGACCCTCATCCTGTGAATCCCTCTCCCACATTAATTACTAGTGGCCTGGGTAGTTCTGTGATCGTGGGAGTGAGGTGCCTGTCCTTCTGGCAGCAGTCACTGCCTCCCCTGTGGTATTAGTGTACTCAGGAGCTGCCGGCCTCTGATTGTCCAGCATCTCTCAGTCAGCAAGAGTTCTGCCTCCGGGGTCTTGATTTCAGGGGAAGGCCCTCACTGTGCTGGCCTGGCCACAGCCTGATTGGTTTGTAGTTCAGTGGACCTTCCAGAAAAGAGGAAGTGCAGGTCTTTCTCTAACTCTCCAGCCAGTAGGCCAGACCCCTGACATCTCAACAAGATTCCACCCAACAGATGGAAAGCTTTGCTAATCTTCACCTTATTCGGAAGGGGCCAGTTCTGCGTCAGCACGAAAACCATCCATCATCGGCAAACAGAGTTAACCACTTGCAATGATGGTCAGCACAGTAGTACATAGAACATAGAACGATACAGCGCAGTACAGGCCCTTCGGCCCTCAATGTTGCACCGACATGGAAAAAAAAAACTAAAGGCCATCTAACCTACACTATGCCCTTATCATCCATATGCTTATCCAATAAATTTTTAAATGCCCTCAATGTTGGCGAGTTCACTACTGTTGCAGGTAGGGCATTCCACGGCCTCACCACTCTTTGCGTAAAAAACCCACCTCTGACCTCTGTCCTATATCTATTACCCCTCAATTTAAGGCTATGTCCCCTCGTGCTAGCCACCTCCATCCGCGGGAGAAGGCTCTCGCTGTCCACCCTATCTAACCCTCTGATCATTTTGTATGCCTCTATTAAGTCACCTCTTAACCTTCTTCTCTCTAACGAAAACAACCTCAAGTCCATCAGCCTTTCTTCATAAGATTTTCCCTCCATACCAGGCAACATCCTGGTAAATCTCTTCTGCACCCGTTCCAAAGCTTCCACGTCCTTCCTATAATGAGGCGACCAGAACTGTACGCAATACTCCAAATGCGGCCGTACTAGAGTTTTGTACAACTGCAACATGACCTCATGGCTCCGGAACTCAATAGTATAATGGTTAGCATAGTTGCTTCACAGCTCCAGGGTCCCAGGTTTGATTCTCGGCTGGGTCACTGTCTGTGCGGAGTCTGCACGTTCTCCCTGTGTTTACGTGGGTTTTCTCCGGGTGCTCCGGTTTCCTCCCACAGTCCAAAGATGTGCGAGCCATGCTAAATTGCCCTTAGTGTCCAAAAAATGTTAAGTGGGGGTTACTGGGGTACGTGGATAGGGTACATACATAGGCTTCAGTAGGGTGCTCTTTGTAAGGGCCGGTGCAGACTCGATGGGCCGAATGGCTTCCTTCTGCACTGTAAATTCTATGAATTTATGATTAAGATAATGGTCATGAGTGCTATCTGATTCATCCAGGCATCCAGTTTTTCATGGTAGACAGATCGGGTACTAGAAATACTAGAAAAAATGTTTTTCATGCAGCTTAGAGCCTGTTCGTATGCCAACACTAGGGCAGCTAACTGCCCTGCGCTCACCACACCCAGCAACCCAGGAACCCCTATGTCAGGTTACTTTTATTTTGAGAAGAGACTAGGGAACCTGCCTTCAATATAATGAAATTCTGCAAGGACCAATGAGTCAAGTCGTGAAAGGTAAAAGTTTGGTCACTGTTATATTACCTTACGTGGTACATATATTACTCTTTTGAACCAGCCGAGTTGTTGAAATGAGCAGTAGTCTTCTTGTAAATATAAACTAATTTATTGAGTAATATAAATAAATATTGTGAGTTCTTTTACTTACTGCTCAACTAGTAAAATAAAAAAACAATTGGAGAGACAACTAATTAAATTATACATTACAATGCTTTGATAACAAATAACTTCTTCTCTCTAGCTTTATTATGTCTGTTCTCTCTTCACTTCTGATACACACTCTCATCAGAAAGAGCGGGAAAACCATTAATATAGGTTCTGATAGTGAGACCCCTAGTGTTCAATTTCCTGTACTAGCATTACATATGTTGATCATGTCTACTAATATACAGAGATCACTACAGGTCACAACCCAAGCAATGAAGCCCATATGGTGGAAGGAAGACTTACGTCCGTGGGCGAAATCCTAGGCTTGGATTACAGCTGATTTCTTGACCATGTAAGTTATCACAGCCATCCTCAATCCTAATAACACTGGGCATGTAAATGTGCTCTTGTGCACTGTATTGCAAAGTAAAGAACCCTAGTTTTTGAGCAAATACCATATCAGCATATTTTCCAAAGTCAGTGGAAGAGTATATTTTTAAAAGTCCACAATGCACTGGCAATTGAAGCAATTCAACTGCTGACCAACTAACCTCGCACACATCCAGAACTGAACTGCTAACTTTTCGGTCTATTTGGCTTTGCAGCATGCAGGATAGGATTTTTATTCGCTGATCCATTAGGAGAATTATTTTATAAAGTTTGTGAATATCTTAATCAGCAGAATCAAATGAGTATTTTGTTTGGGGAGAAGAGAATGACCTTCAGGCTTATTTTAGAAAAAGAAAGTCACACAAGCGGCAATACATGGATTCCAGACAGTACTTGGCACATTTACAAACTCCATTTAAATCAGACTAACTATGAAAAAAGGCTGTTAATCCTTCGGAGGATCACTGTTGCCTTCACAGAAAGAGAAAAAAAGAACAATTAGAATATAGTGTAATGGGTTGAATGTGCCAGTTTTCAAACTGGTTTCTGCATGAGTTCGAGTCTCAAAGAAAGGCTGTCTCAGCATTTTCCATTCTTCAATACAAGAGGAAAATAAACTCTTGCTATTAAAATTAGCAGCGTCCCAGAACTAACAGAAGGACCTAACCTGCATCAACATTACTAAGGGTTTAGATCTCCAATTTTCACCCCATGTCATCCTAAGAGCTTTGTATGAAGAGCTGAATAAGAAAGGGAGAAGTAAGTGAGGGAAATCATATAAACAAAGAGGAAGAAGAGACAGCAACAGAGGAAGGGGTTGCAAGGAGAACCTGAGCCAGATAGGCAAAATACACCTATAAGATAGAGCTTCTTAAATGATGGATGACAACCCTCAGCGGATCTACGAGATGGGGTCATGAGCTTTGAGGCAGCTCTGGCTGTCGTGGAGCGTGGGCTGATTTCAGACAGCTGCAAGGCCCCTTTAAATGCTTGCAGTTTTCTTTTTCATGGCATAGAATCTACAGTGGAGAAGGAGGCCATTTGGCCCATCGTGTCTGCACCTGCACCCTGTGCAGTTTATTATTTTACAAGTGGGCAGCACGGTAGCATTGTGGATAGCACAATCGCTTCACAGCTCCAGGGTCCCAGGTTCGATTCTGGCTTGGGTCACTGTCTGTGCGGAGTCTGCACATCCTCCCCGTGTGTGCGTGGGTTTCCTCCGGGTGCTCCGGTTTCCTCCCACAGTCCAAAGATGTGCAGGTTAGGTGGATTGGCCATGATAAATTGCCCTTAGTGTTCAAAATTGCCTTTAGTGTTGGGTGGGGTTGCTGGGTTATGGGGTGGAGGTGTTGACCTTGGGTAGGGTGCTCTTTCCAAGAGCCAGTGCAGACTCGATGGGCCGAATGGCCTCCTTCTGCACTGTAAATTCTATGAAATTCTATCACCGTAGCCCAGTAACCCCACCTATGGCCAAATACACTGTTTACTGAGGCCCAAGACAACTGCAAAAAATGCCTGCACATAGAGAGCCATGAATGAATTTTAAAATGCCTAAGTATTATTAAAGTACTTAGTTGATCCCGTCACAATAACGACGCAGTCTAAGCTAGGGCGTGATTCTCCGCAAATGCGGAGAATCGTAAAGGCTGACGTGGGACAGGCCGTGACCCACGGCAGCCTTCACGCCCACTTCCGGGGCCGATTCTCCCCCCCCAGGCGGGGCTAGGAGCGTGGCCCCGTGCGTCACGGCGGTCGTCAAGGCCGCACATTAAGCATCACGCCGGCTGACGCGGCCAATGACGTCGGCTGCGCATGCGCAGGTTGGACAACGCCAACCCGCGCATGCGCAGTTGCCGTCTTTTCCCTCTGCCGCCCCGCAAGATGTGGCGGCTTGATCTCTGCGGGGCGGCGGAGGGAAAAAGGCGCGTCCGTTACGGACGCACGGCCCGCGATCGGTGGGCACCGATCGCGGGCCTATGCCCCCCTTGGCACGGCCGTGGTACCGCTATGCCAATCAGGCCCCCAGATGCCCCAAACCGGCCCGAATCTGGCGCCCGTTTCACGATGGTAGCGAGCAGGTGTGTTCGCTGCCGTGTTGAAACGGGCGTGAAGGCCCGGCCGCTCGGCCCATCGGCCTCGGAGAATCGCCGCTCGCCGTAAAAAACGGCGAGCAGCGATTCGTGGCGTGGGTCGGGCGTGGGGGAGAATAGCGGGAGGGCGTGAAAAATATCGGGAGGCCCTCCCGCTATTCTCCCACCCGGCGTGGGGGGCGGAGAATTGCGCCCATGAGTCTGGAGGAAATCATCAGTATGAGCCCATGTTCTACCATATCTAGCTTTGCTTTTTTAATATTTATGATGAAGTTTCAAGGGCCTCACGGTAGCATGGTGGTTAGCATCAATGCTTCACAGCTCCAGGGTCCCAGGTTCGATTCCCGGCTGGGTCACTGTCTGTGTGGAGTCTGCACGTCCTCCCCGTGTGTGCGTGGGTTTCCTCCGGGTGCTCCGGTTTCCTCCCACAGTCCAAAGATGTGCGGGTTAGGTGGATTGGCCATGCTAAATTGCCCATAGTGTAAGGTTAATGGGGGGATTGTTGGGTTACGGGTATACGGGTTACGTGGGTTTAGGTAGGGTGATCATTGCTCGGCACAACATCGAGGGCCGGAGGGCCTGTTCTGTGCTGTACTGTTCTATTCTATGTCTATAACTGTATAATACATGGGTTCATCAGCAAGAGTGTGATTGCCCATGTGCTTTTCAGGAAAAAAAAACATTTTATTTTGGGGTGGTGATCCCTTTAACGATTAAGTATCTGTGAAAGATGATTTATTGAAAAATAAACTTGCTTCCAGTAAATGATTACCTAACCAAGGTGCCTGTGAGACAAACAGTCGTTTTTAAAAAAAGGCAAACTGAAAATTATTTATGAGGGGAGTAGATTCTTGTGCGTGATTCTATTTTCAGGCAGTTTAGTAAAGAACAAGCTGGCTGCAGTGTTCATCTCATTCGATTGGAAATCAGTTGATATGATGGTTAAAAGAGTTTAAGATCTTTATAACTTGACTAACAATGAAGTGACTTGGACTTCTTCGATAGCCCAGCTGAGAAGAGCTATCGAGAAAGAGAACGATCGAGAAAGTGTGCACAAAAGAGACATTGAGAAAAGGGAGATAGAGAACTGCATATTATGGGGTTGCAGACAGCTCACACCACCAGCTGACTTGCTCCATGCCACCCCATCACACAGCCAGGTGGAGAGTGGGACTTCACTGTGGAGGAAGTCCCTCCCTTGTGAGTTGTTGGCTAATCCAACAGTCCCGACAGTGCCAAGATCCAACGTTATTATGACCTGGACTGCTCATTATGGGTGCAAATTGGCTTGTTAACAAGTTCAATTAACTATTTATTTAGATATGGCAGGCGGGTTTCTGATTTGTGAGACAGGTAGACACAGATGCAGCACGATTGAACGGCCTCATCGCGCCCGACTCGGTGACTCAAGTCTTGCCGCCAAGATCTGTTTTCCAGATCCTCCAATTTAGTTTGCAGGCCTTTGTTGGCCTCGACTATCCTCTACAGCTCCTCACCCATCAAGGCGAGCTGATCGCTGTGCTGAGACATGGCTTCATCCACCCCTTAATTTTCTCACCCTGCTCCCGCACCTCGGCCAATGCCTTCGACACAGCCACCTTCACCGGGCAATTGCTTCCTCCACCAGCCCCTTCAGGGCCGCCATCATCTCCCTCCTCATCACCTCCATGTGCTTTGCAAACTGTTTCTCCAGTTCCAAAGCTTGGTCACCTTTTCTGCTAAAAGCAGTGTGGCCACATCCGGCATCCGACATTTTTCCAGCAACCAAGCGGACCCTTTCGTTCGACTGCAAACCTTCACTCACTCCCTTCTTCATGGTGGCTTTATTTTGTTTTTTTGACATACCCCTCCTTCTTTATGCCTTCCTGTAGGCAATTGTCAAAATATTGCCCCTAGACCAGCCACTGAACTCTAAAAAATCTAGCCTCAAGCAGGAGCCACCCAACGTGCGACTTCCTCCTACAAAAGGCCACCAGAGGTCTTCCCATTTTCATAGTACTTCATTGCAGTGTTAATGTAAGCCTACTTGTGACACTAATAAAGATTATTATTATTATTAGAGGGAGAGAGAGATAGATAGATAGAAAGTGAAAGATATAGAAACAGAGCGCGAAATAGAGAAAATAGATATGGATAGCGAGAGTGATAGAGGGAGGGAGTGATAGAGGGAGAGAAAGAGGGGGAAAGAGAAAGAAGGGAGAGAGAAAAGAAGGGGAGAGAGAAAGTGGGGAAGAAAGAATGAGGGGGTGAGAGTGTAGAAGGAAATTTGTGTTCAGGAGTTTTTTTAAATTCACATAGCCACAAAATTAACAGAAGGTGAAGGTGGCTGTGTCGAAGGCCTTGGCCACGGTGCGGGAACAAGGTGAGAAAATTTGCAGGAGGCGGCCATTCGGCCCATCGAGTCTGCACTGGACCTTGGAAAGAGCAGCCCACGTAATCCCACACCTCCACCCTAAGCAAACCCCCCCAACCGCTTTGGACACAAAGAGCAATTTAGCATTGCCAATCCACCTAACTGGCATCTTTGGACTGTGGAAGGAAACCGGAGCGCCTGGAGGAAACCCACGCAGATACAAGGAGAATGTGCAGACTCCACACAGACAGTGACCAAAGCCGGAAATTGAACCTGGGACCTGGAGCTGTGAAGCAACAGTGCTAATCACTGTGTTACTGTGCCACCCATGTGGTTTGGCTGTCATTGTCTCGGCCAGCATTTATTGGCCATCCCTAATTGCCCTTAAGGTGATGGTGGTAAATCAATTTCTTGAACCGCTTCAGTCCCTATGGTGTAGGTACAGATGGGGAATTTTTGGATTTTGACTCAGGTTTAGGGTATAACTGTGTTTATTTTGCTTTTAATATCTTTAATGTAACTGGCTGCTGTGATAGCATGTTGTTAATATGTTAGCATTGATTTTGTATGGTAAAAGTATTTTGTTTAAAACAGTGTACTTTGTGGCTTTATTCTGTTAGTATCTGGGTTTTGGGACTTCCAAACAAAAATACTGATCTCTATTGAGATTTTAACAATAGTAATATAAAGCTTACCATCATGCTGCTGGAAATCGGCATTCTGAATGGAGTAGCTCGCAAACCAAATGTCAGCTCTGAGAAAAAGAGAGAAACAATTATTTTACATATTATCAGAGCTACCTGAACATTGATCAACTTATTCTTCTATAGATTCAAATTTTGAAATTTTTTGAAAACAGAGTATTGCAAAATATCTGATTTTTACTGGTGCTGTCTTCAGCCTACGGGGCTGGTTTAGCACATGGCTAAATAGCTGACTTTTAAAGCAGACCAAGGCAGGCTAGCAGCGCGGCACCAGCCTCCCTGAACAGGCGCCGGAATGTGGCGACTGGGGGCTTTGCACAGTAACTTCATTTGAAGCCTACTTGTGACAATAAGCCATTTTCATTTCATTTCATCATTGACTTGCAAGCTTTTACTTGCAGAGACATAGGGCGTGATTTATCGTGCAAAAAACAGAGTCAAGCAATGCAGGAAGAGATCAGGGCATCATTTCGACCACCCTCCGAATTCCCACGGCAGCCTACAGATCCCTCCATTGCCCCAACTTACCTCTTAGGGGGTCCTCGAGCCGCTGCCCCCATCACCACCCCACCTCTTAAAGGCCCACTCCCAGCATGGCCAACCTGGGATTCGGACACTAAGATACTGCCAGCCTGGGAGTGCTACCTGGGCACCCTAGCAATTCCTGGATGACAGTGTCAGGCTGGCAATGCCAAGGTGTCCAGTTAGCAGTGGGAGTGCCAGGATACCAGCATACCCAGAGCCTGACCACCCAGGGGCCTCCAATGGTTTGGGAGACTCTCCAGGTGCCGTTTTGCCTGATTTATGTTTGTGTGGACTGGTCTTAAACAGCGTCATGGTGAGGAGTCCCAACTGCAGGCATTAGTTCCCAGGCCTCGGTAGAATCAGGCGCAGACATATTTAAATGAGCCTAATGGCTCACTTAAATATGCTAATCTGGATCTCGGCTTCGTTGGGTGGGATCCAGATCGCGCCGTCACGTGAGATCTTAGTAGATCTCACGAAGCGTTTCAATCGTTACAAATCTCACAAGAGGCTTCTTGTGAGATTGAACAGCCTCATCACCAAGTAGGCAGCTTGGTAGCACAAGTGGATAGCACTGTGGCTTCACAGCGCCAGGATCCCAGGTTCGATTCCCTGCTGGGTCACTGTCTGTGCAGAGTCTGCGCGTTCTCCCCGTGTCTGCGTGGGTTTCCTCCCGGTGCTCCGGTTTCCTC
Source organism: Scyliorhinus canicula (assembly GCF_902713615.1). NCBI lineage: Eukaryota > Metazoa > Chordata > Chondrichthyes > Carcharhiniformes > Scyliorhinidae > Scyliorhinus > Scyliorhinus canicula. The sequence goes on along the minus strand of NC_052146.1, from coordinate 25,050,517 downwards.
CCACAGTCCAAAGACGAGCAGGTTAGGTGGATTGGCCATGATAAATTGCCCTTAGTGACCAAAAAGTTTAGGCGGGATTATTGGGTTACAGGGATAGGGTGGAAGTGGGGCTTAAGTGGGTCGGTGCAGACTCAATGGGCCGAATGGCCTCCTTCTGCACTGTATGTTCTATGTTCTAGGCTATATCGAGGTTATTCAATTGTGCACACCGTATACCTCCAGCAAAAAAACTTCAAACTTTCTTTCAGCCTACTAATTTTACGATCTATAATGTATCAATATCGGGAGATCCAGTGGTGGCATGCAGGAGGAAGTCATATGTTGGGTGCTCCTGCTCAAGGCTTGGTTTTTAAGAATTTAATGCCCAGTCCCAGGGACAATTTTGCAACAAATAAGTGCAGGAAGACATAAGGAAGGAGGGGGAATGTCCAAAAGCCAAAAGAAAGCCATCGTGAAGAAGGGGGCGAGTGAAGGTTGGCCATCAAGCAAAAGGGTCAGCTCGGCAACTGGATAGATGGTGGAGGCTGGCTCGCTGGGTGGGGCTGCAATGTTCACGGCAGAAAAGATGACCGAGGTGATGGTTGTGGAGTTTGAAAAGCAGTTTGCAAAACACATGGAGGTGATGGGGAAGGAGATGATGGCGGCATTGAAGGTGCTGGTGGAGGAGGTGATTGCCCCAGTGAAGGTGGCGGTGTCGAGGGTATCGGCCGAGGTGCGGGAGTAGGGTGAGAAACTGAAGGGAGTGGAAGAGGCCTTGTCACAACGCAGTGATCAGCTTACCTCGATGGGTGAGGAGCTGCAGAGGGTGGTGGAGGCCAACAAAGGTCTGCGAGCAAAGGTGGAGGACCTGGAAAGCAGATCTAGGTGGCAAAATCTGAGGATCGTGGGCCTGCCAAGATGCTGGCAGAGCTGTTGGGGAAGGGGGAAGATCCTTCCCAGTACAAACTGGATCAGGCTCATTGGTCATTGAGGCCTAAACTGAAAGTAAATGAGCCATCAAGAGCAGTGATTATTTGTTTCCATAGGTACCATGTGAAGGAGAAGGTCCTGAGTTGGGCAAAGCAGAAGCGGGACGTTCAGTGGGCTGGAGCTGGTATACGCATATACCAAGACTTAACCGTGGAGTTGGGCAGCAGACGGGCAGCCTTCGGCTGAGTGAAGACAGCACTGTATAACAGTGGTGTGTGGTTCCTTTACTTCGAGATGGTGGAAGCGGCGAAGACGTTTGTGAATGCAGAAAGGCTGGGCAGAAGTGAGAAATGGGACTGAGGATTGATGTTGGACTGAGGGTAGGGGGGATGGAAGATTATATATAGTTCTATTTTTTATTTCATGTTGTTATATTTGTTAAATAGGGTGAATTTATCTATTTGGGTAAGGTAGGAGCTGGGATTTTTTGTAACGATGGTTTTCTGGGGTTTGTATGTTTGCACAGGGTTTGTTTGTTTGAAGGGAATTTCTTTGTTTTCCTGTGGGGAGGGGATTGAAGGGGAGTGGTGCATGAGCAGGAACCTCCACACTAGCAAGCTCAAGCTGCCAGTGAATGGGAATGTGGTGGGGAGAGAGGCTGCGGTCATCAGAGCCTGTTTGAATAGGTTTTGATGGGCCTAGGTGGTGTGAAAAGTGTGTGTGTGTGTGTGGGGTGTGGGGGGGGGGGGGGGGGGGGGGGGGGGACACCAATACTGGGTGAGGTGTTTTTGGAGGAAGTGGATAGGCGGATTCTGGGAGGTGAAGGAGAGGTTCAATGACAACAAATAGACCGGGCGGGCCAGGCCCAGTGGGCAGGCCTGCAGTTATGATGGTGGCTGATAGGAGAGGTGGGGGGATTGAGGCACCCCCGGTCATTGGACTGGACATCGAGTATAAAAACTGCCAAGTCATGCTATAGTTATATAGAACCTTGGAAAGGTTGCACATGGAATGTTGCACACAATTCTGTCTCCACACTACCAGAAGGATGTGGAGGCTTTGGAGAGGGTGCAGAGGAGGTTTACCAGGATGTAGCCTGGTCTGGAGGGTGTTAGCTATGCGGAGAGGCAGAATAGACTCGGACTGTTTTCATTAGAACAACGGAGGTTAAGGGGTGACCTGATGGAGGTTTACAAGATTGAGGGGCATGGATAGAGTGAATGGACAGGTGCTCTCATTGTTTTTTTGATTATGCTGTTTTACTGATTGAATGTTAATTTTTTTACCTGGAACTCACAGATGGATCTTTTGGTCTTTATATTGAGGGAGGTACTGTTTTTGTTTGGGGGTTTGTTATTATGTTTTTTTTTTTCTTTGGTTGTTTATTTGATGAAAACGTTGAATATGAGGAGTAAAAAAGACTTAAAAGAATAATTCGATATCCATCACCTGAAAACAAAATAACACTCAATTGGTTTACAGTTAACAGTGCCTTCAGCCATCTAGGACCAAAGCTCTGAAATTATCTTTCTGCCTCTTCACCGTTCTCCTTCTTTGGGACCATTCTTAAAACCTGCATTTCCTGTCAAGCTTTGAGTCACCTTCTTAATGGCTCAATGTCCTTTTTTGTTTAATTACACTTCTTGAAATGCCTTGGAATGTTTTCCTACATTAAACGCACAATATAAATGGAACTTGTTACATAGAACATAGAACGATACAGCGCAGTACAGGCCCTTCGGCCCTCGATGTTGCACCGACATGGAAAAAAAAAACTAAAGGCCATCTAACCTACACTATGCCCTTGTCATCCATATGCTTATCCAATAAACTTTTAAATGCCCTCAATGTTGGCGAGTTCACTACTGTTGCAGGTAGGGCATTCCACGGCCTCACCACTCTTTGCGTAAAAAACCCACCTCTGACCTCTGTCCTATATCTATTACCCCTCAATTTAAGGCTATGTCCCCTCGTGCTAGCCACTCCCATCCGCGGGAGAAGGCTCTCGCTGTCGACCCTATCTAACCCTCTGATCATTTTGTATGCCTCTATTAAGTCACCTCTTAACCTTCTTCTCTCTAACGAAAACAACCTCAAGTCCATCAGCCTTTCCTCATAAGATTTTCCCTCCATACCAGGCAACATCCTGGTAAATCTCCTCTGCACCCGTTCCAAAGCTTCCACGTCCTTCCTATAATGAGGCGACCAGAACTGTACGCAATACTCCAAATGCGGCCGTACTAGAGTTTTGTACAACTGCAACATGACCTCATGGCTCCGGAACTCAATCCCTCTACCAATAAAGGCCAACACACCATAGGCCTTCTTCACAACCCTATCAACCTGGGTGGCAACTTTCAGGGATCTATGTACATGGACACCGAGATCCCTCTGCTCATCCACACTACCAAGAATTTTACCATTAGCCAAATATTCCGCATTCCTGTTATTCTTTCCAAAGTGAATCACCTCACACTTCTCCACATTAAACTCCATTTGCCACCTCTCAGCCCAGCTCTGCAGCTTATCTATGTCCCTCTGTAACCTGCAACATCCTTCCGCACTGTCTACAACTCCACCGACTTTAGTGTCGTCTGAAAATTTACTCACCCATCCTTCTGCGCCCTCCTCTAGGTCATTTATAAAAATGACAAACAGCAACGGCCCCAGAACAGATCCTTGTGGTACGCCACTCGTAACTGAACTCTATTCTGAACATTTCCCATCAACTACCACTCTCTGTCTTCTTTCAACTAGCCAATTTCTGATCCACATCTCTAAATCACCCACAATCCCCAGCCTCCGTATTTTCTGCAATAGCCGACCGTGGGGAACCTTATCAAACGCTTTACTGAAATCCATATACACCACATCAACTGCTCTACCTTCGTCTACCTGTTCAGTCACCTTCTCAAAGAACTCGATAAGGTTTGTGAGGCATGACCTACCCTTCACAAAACCATGCTGACTATCCCTAATCATATTATTCCTATCTAGATGATTATAAATCGTATCTTTTATAATCCTCTCCAAGACCTTACCCACCACAGACGTTAGGCTCACCGGCCTATAGTTACCGGGGTTATCTCTACTCCCCTTCTTGAACAAAGGGACCACATTTGCTATCCTCCAGTCCTCTGGCACTATTCCTGTAGCCAATGATGACCTAAAAATCAAAGCCAAAGGCTCAGCAATCTCTTCCCTGGCTTCCCAGAGAATCCTAGGATAAATCCCATCCGGCCCCGGGGATTTATCTATTTTCACCTTGTCCAGAATTGCCAACACTTCTTCCCTACGCACCTCAATGCCATCTATTCTAATAGCCTGGGTCTCAGCATTCTCCTCCACAATATTATCTTTTTCTTGAGTGAATACTGACGAAAAGTATTCATTTAGTATCTCGCTTATCTCCTCAGCCTCCACACACAACTTCCCACCACTGTCCTTGACTGGCCCTACTCTTACCCTAGTCATTCTTTTATTCCTGACATACCTATAGAAAGCTTTTGGGTTTTCCTTGATCCTACCTGCCAAAGACTTCTCATGTCCCCTCCTTGCTCATCTGAGCTCTCTCTTTAGATCCTTCCTCGCTTCCTTGTAACTATCAAGCGCCCCAACTGAAACTTCATGCCTCATCTTCACATAGGCCTCCTTCTTCCTCTTAACAAGAGATTCCACTTCTTTGGTAAACCACGGTTCCCTCGCTTGACCCCTTCCTCCCTGCCTGACTGGTACGTACTTATCAAGAACATGCAATAGCTGTTCCTTGAACAAGCTCCACATATCCAGTGTGCCCAACCCTTGCAGCCTACTTCTCCAACCAACACATCCTAAGTCATGTCTAATGGCATCATAATTGCCCTTCCCCCAGCTATAACTCTTGCCCTGCGGGGTATACTTATCACTTTCCATCACTAACGTAAAGGTCACCGAATTGTGGTCACTGTTTCCAAAGTGCTCACCTACCTCCAGATCTAACACCTGGCCTGGTTCATTACCCAAAACCAAATCCAATGTGGCCTCGCCTCTTGTTGGCCTGTCAACATTTTGTGTCAGGAAACCCTCCTGCACACATTGTACAAAGAACGACCCATCTAATGTACTCGAACTATATCTTTTCCAGTCAATATTTGGAAAGTTAAAGTCTCCCATAACAACTACCCTGTTACTTTCGCTCTTTTCCAGAATCATCTTCGCCATCCTTTCCTCTACATCCCTAGAACTATTAGGTGGCCTATAGAAAACTCCCAACAGGGTGACCTCTCCTTTCCTGTTTCTAACCTCAGCCCATACTACCTCAGAAGAAGAGTCCCCATCTAGCATCCTTTCCGCCACCGTAATACTGTCCTTGACTAGCAGCGCCACACCTCCCCCTCTTTTGCCCCCTTCTCTGAGCTTACTAAAACACCTGAACCCCGGAACCTGCAACAACCATTCCTGTCCCTGCTCTATCCATGTCTTTGAAATGGCCACAACGTCGAAGTCCCAGGTACCCACCCACGCTGCCAGTTCCCCTACCTTATTTCGTATACTCCTGGCATTGAAGTAGACACACTTCAAACCACCCACCTGAACACTGGCACCCTCCTGCAAAGTCAAATCTGTGCTCCTGACCTCTATACTCTCAATCTCCCGTACCCCAAAACTACAATCCAGGTTCCCATGCCCCTGCTGAATTAGTTTAAACCCCCCCAAAGAGCACTAACAAATCTCCCCCCCAGGCGGACGTGGCCATGCTACAGGAGATGCACTTAAAACCCGCTGACCAAACGAGGTTAAGGAGGGGATGGGTGGGCCAGGTGTTCCATTCGGGGCTAGACTCAAAGACTAGAGGGGTGGCAATTCTGGTTAGTAAACGAGGCAGGAAGTATTGTGACAGACAAGGGGCCAGGTATATAATGGTGAGTGGCAAGCTGCAGTGGGCCCGGGTGGTATTAGTGAATGTCTATGCCCCAAACTGGGATGATATGGAATTCATGAGGCGCATGTTGGGTAAAATCCCGGACTTGGAGTCAAGTAACTTGATCATGGGGGGGTGGGGGGGATTTTAACACTGTCCTGGACCCGGCACTGGACCGGTCTAAGTCCAGGTCAGGAAAGAGACCGGCGGCGGCCAGGGCCCAGTGGGAGTGCGTGGATCAGATGGGGGGCTATGGCCCATGGAGATTCGCGCGGCCAAGGGAGAAGGAGTTCTCCTTTTTCTCCCACATCCACAAAGACTACTCGTGGATTGACTTTTTTGTGTTGAGCAGGGCATTAATCCCGAGAGTGGATGGGGTCGAGTATTCAGCCATTGCGGTCTCGGACCATGCCCCGCACTGGGTGGACTTGCGACTGTGGGTGGAGCGAGGGCAGCGGCCTCTCTGGAGACTGGATGTGGGACTTCTAGCGGATGAAGAGGTGTGTGGGCGGATAAGGAGGAGCATCCAAAACTATGTGACAACAAATGACACAGGGGACGTAACAGCAACAACGGTTTGGGAGGCGATGAAGGCGGTTATCAGAGGGGAGTTAATTTCTATTAGGTCCCACAGAGAGAAGAGGGAGAGGGCCGAGAGGGAGAGGCTGGTGGGAGAGATACTTAGAGTATACAGGAAGTACGCGGAGACCCCCCGAGGAAGGGCTGCTCAAGGAGAGCCGGAGATTGCAGGTGGAGTTTGATTTGCTGACCACTGGGAAGGCGGAGGCACAGCTGAGGAAGGTGAAGGGGGCAGTCTATGAGTATGGGGAGAAAGCAGGTAGGATGCTGGCGCACCAACTTCGCAGGAGAAAGGCGGCCAGGGAGATCGGGGGAGTGAGGGATAAGGAAGGTAATACGGTCTTGGGCCCAGAGAAGATCAATGAAGTCTTGAAGGAGTTTTATTGTAAACTGTACGAGTCAGAACCCCTGAGGGGAGGGGAAGGGATGAAGCAATTTATGGATCAATTGAGGGTCCCAAGGGTGGACGAAGATCTGGTGGAGGGACTGGGGGCCCCGACTGAGTTGGAGGAGATAGTTAGTTAAGGGCCTAGCAAGTATGCAGTCGGGCAAGACCCCGGGTCCGGATGGCTTCCCTGTAGGATTTTATAAGAAATTCTTGGAGCTACTGAGCCCACTCCTGCCAAGAACCTTTAACGAGGCAAAGGAGAGAGGATCCCACCCCCCGACGATGTCGTAGGCATTGATCTCGCTCATTTTGAACAGGGAGAAGGATCCACTTCAATGTGGGTCCTACAGGCCGATATCGCTCCTGAATGTGGATGCCAAACTGCTGGCAAAACTTTTGGCTACCAGAATACAGGACTGCATCCCGGGAGTGATCGGGGAGGACCAAACGGGTTTCGTCAAGGGCAGGCAATTGAACACAAATGTGAGGAGGCTCCTGAATATCATTATGATGAGCTCGGAGGGAGAGGATACAGAAGTAGTGGCTGCAATGGAGGCAGAGAAAACCTTTGACAGGGTGGAATGGGAGTACCTGTGGGAAGTGTTGGGTAGGTTTGGATTTGGTGAGGGATTCATAGGGTGGGTCAAGCTACGGTATCAGGCCCCCGTAGCAAGTGTATCCACGAACCGACTGAGGTCGGAGTATTTTAGACTGCATCGAGGGACGAGGCAGGGGTGCCCCTATCCCCTCTACTATTTGCCCTGGCAAATGAGCTGTTGGCCATAGCGCTAAGGACTTCAAGGAACTGGAGGGGGCTGGGAGGGGGGTGGGGGGGAGGGGGGGACACCGGGTTTCCCTCTACGCAGACGACCTGCTATTGTATATTTCGGACCACATAGATGGGATGGGGGAGGTCATGCGGATCCTAAGATCTCGGACTTTGGGAGCTTCTCGGGATACAAGTTGAACGTGGGAAAAAGTGAGCTATTTGTAATCCATGCTAGGGGTCAGGAGGAGAGACTGGGGGCGCTCCCGCTCAAGATGGTGGAGAGAAGTTTTCGCTACCTAGGTATACACGTGGCTAGGAACTGGGATGCCTTACACAGGCTCAATCTATCTCGGCTTGCAGAGCAGATGGAGGGAGACTTTAAAAGGTGGGACATGTTCCCGCTTTCCCTGGTGGGAAGGGTGCAGACTTTGAAGATGATGGTTCTCCCCAGATTCCTGTTCGTTTTTCAGTGCCTTCCCATTTTCATCCCCAAATCCTTCTTCAAGCTGGTGAACAGGACTATCATGGGATTTGTGTGGGCAAACAAGACCCCGCATGTTAAAAGGCTGTTTTTGGAGTGCAGTCGGAGGGGGGGTGGGAGGGTTGGCACTGCCGAACCTCTGTAGCTACTATTGGGCGGCTAATGTGGCCATGATTAGGAAATGGGTAATGGAGGAGGGGTCGGCGTGGAGGAAGCCTCAGTGGAGGAACTGAAGGGCAAGTGGGAGGAGGAGATAAGTGAGGAGCTAGATGAGGGCCTGTGGGTGATGCCCTAGGCAGGGTGAATTCTTCCTCATCATGTGCCAGGCTCTGCTTAATTAAGTTAAAGGTGGTATACCGGGCTCACATGACGACAGCGAGAATGAGCAAGTTCTTTGGGGTGGAGGACAGGTGTACGAGGTGTTCAGGGAGTCCGTCGATACCCTGAGACTGAGGTGACTCACCTCCAACAACCACAAACATCATCCTCTTGTACTAGGAAAGACTCCAGCCGGTGGATTCACATTGACTCCAGTTTTGCTTGGGAGTCCTTGATGCCATACTCTGCCAAATGCTGTCTTAATGTCAAGAGCAGTCACTCTCACCTCACCTGTGGCGTTCAGCTCTTTTGTCCATGTTTCAACCAAGGCTGTAATGAGATCAGGAGCTGAGTGAATCTGACAGAACTAACACTGTTGATGACCCCTTCCATCACTTTGCCTTATTGGGGGAGCTCTTATTCTGCAAGATCCACAGAGTAGTTAATCATCCCAAACTCTTAAGATCTGTGGGTTATAACATCCCCCCACCCTCCAATGTCCAAAGACAGTGGTGAAGGAGGACGCAGGATCCTTTTGGCATCTGGTCGAGTGTCATGCACCCGAGGTGCTGGATCAGCAGCCCATGTGTACCTCGAAGGTGAACGCCAACATGAACGACAGCTTCAATTCTCGAGTTTGTGGATCTGAAGGTTTCCTATTTGAGACCTACTGCGTTTCCATCTCCGAGTCAACGACCTCAGTCATCTCAGCGTTCTTTTGTTACCTTACTATACTGTGTTTAGTAGCGCTACTGTATGTAACATGTGTTACTCAATCCAGTTGCGGCAGAGGATTTCTGCACCTTGATGAAGAAGGCTCGAAGTCTTCCAGAGGTATTGAAAGGTTTATTGAGCAACAGAATTTAACGATTGCATGAGTTCTTACTTTAAGATCAATACCAATAGAAAGGTTACAATGTTTATATACAATAGCTATGTTTGACCACACTAGTAGCCTTGAGCTAGATCTATGCTCCTCTCTCGACACCGTCTAATCACCAAGAGAGGCAGAGAGCCACTTGCGTCTGGCTTTTATACCTGCCAGTGCTGCACCCTAGTGATCTTTCAATTTCCCATTAACCCCTTATGTACATACCCATGTAAAGATCACTACAGGTTGGGCAGCACGGTGGCACAGTGGTTAGCATTGCTGCCTACGGCGCTGAGGACCCGGGTTCGAATCCCGGCCCTGGGTCACTGTCCGTGTGGAGTTTGCACATTCTCCCTGTGCTTGCGTGGGTTTCACCCCCACAACCCAAAGATGTGCAGGATAGGTGGATTGGCCACGCTAAATTGCCCCTTAATAAAAAAAAAGAAAAAAAGATCACTACAGGCATCTTCATCCCCTTTGGTGTTCCAAAGAAGCGGTCGCCTGGAATTAATATGATCACGGTGCTTTTTTTGCATAGTATGACCCTGGGCTTGCACCAGGCAAGTAACCGGCCCTGTCTCGTGAAGGATAACGCTGGAGATCCACTGGGCGACATCAGTGAAGTTTCAAACAAACACAGAGTTGCCTGATACAAAATGCCTCGAAGGTCGACGTTGAGTGGGGCAACGCCCTTGCTGCTCCTGGTTGTGGCGCACTTTTGCACCTATGTCTGGAAAAATCATGCTAAGGCAGGTAAGAAGCCTTTGGCCCATCAACAGTTCCACTGGGATCACCCCTGTCACTGCGTACGGAGTGGCCCTGTACCAAAACAAGCAACGAGCCAGCCTCGTACCATCGATCCTGAATACTGTTTCTTGAGGCCTGTTATGGACACCTCGTCCTCTCTCAACAGTGGCTAAGCGCTGAACCAGAGCCATAAGTTTTAAGATAGTGAGGAAAGATCGATTTGTTCCAGGACTGATAATATAAGAAATAGGGCTTGGTGATTTTACAAACAAACATTATTAAAAGAAAATAAAACAATATTTAAATGTGTAAACTTCAACCCTAACAATAACAGATTACATGCAGTTTCTTAACCTTAACACACTAGTTCCCATTAAATAACACTGCAATAAGACATGAAAATGAAAATCGCTTATTGTCACGAGTAGGCTTCAATGAAGTTACTGTGAAAAGCCCCTAGTCGCCACATTCTGGCGCCTGTCCGGGGAGGCTGGTACGGGAATCGAACCGTGCTGCTGGCCTGCTTGGTCTGCTTTAAAAGCCAGCGATTTAGCCGAGTGAGCTAAACCAGCCCCTGTGAGCTAAACCAGCCCCTACAGCTCTCATGCCACTTTCACAGGAACTCAAAAGCAATACTTGCATTTATGAAGCAATTTTGTTTCTGGTTTTTTGTTCTGAGACATTTGTTCTGAACCCCTTTTCCGAGGTCTGCCTCGATGGCAATTTTCATGACCTTTCTAGGTTGATTTCCAAAGCCTTCTTCCCTGTAACTGTTCAAAACAGCGTTCCTTCTCTCTCTCTTTAAGCTCCGCCCAGACCCTCATTTCAAAGGTTCTCTGGGGTTTCCAGACTTGAACATATCATCATTATCTTGGCTGATTTCCCACTCCTGTTTATACAAAAGAACAGCAATACCATTGATTTGGAACGAACCTCCCATTGACAGACAAATAGGCCATTAGACTCTGTAATGGGCCAATAGCTGGTCAAACAGGAAGAACAATGGATTTGGGGATATCCTGTGTATTCCCACCAACGTGCTCAAATCTGACTTGGACAATGCAACTCGGCAAAACGTGGGAGTAACCCTCAGGCTCTGTGCTAGCAGTTTTTTCCCCTTTGCCTGTTTAACCACTAAATTGTCTACTACACTGAGGTCTCATTTCTGGACCCAATCATGACAGGCCCCATTTAAATGTTTCCACCACTTGCTCCGCTAAACCATTGGAAGCCGGGTGGTATGAATATGCCACACCCCATTTGCCTTCAAAAACCCAGATAATTCCTCACTCGTGAAAGGAGTGCCGTTATCTTAAAGGAGGCCGTGTGGTGAAACAATTAACATAACTTCTCAAAGTTGTGCGGGACGTGGTTCCCGCCACCTTATGCACTACGAGCAATTAACAAGACGAACACGAACCTCTGAAACGGATTGGCAAAGTCGGCATATAAGCGCACTCATGGTCGGCCTGGGCATTCCCAATGATGCAAGGGTGTGGCTGGCTGGGGTTTCGGGGCTGCACGGTAGTACAGTGGTTAGCACAGTTGCTTCACAGCGCACGGGTTCCAGGTAATTTGGACATTCTGAATTCTCTCTCTGTGTACCCGAACAGACACAGGAGTGTGGCGACTGGACAATTTTCACAGTAACTTCATTGCAGTGTTAATGTAAGCCTACTTGTGACAATAAAGATTATTATTATTCTGCTGATCTTGGCATACAGATCATTGTTGGCCCATCTTAACATCCACATCGAAGCCCGGCCGCCATACATAACTGTGGCAGGATTTTCATCTTGGACGCACCTGGATGACTGTTATGGAGATCTTTAAAGATCAACTCCTGTCCTTTGCCTGTGACAAGTATTTGATTACCCCGCAGTAGGATACCATCTTTTACACCAGGCATTTTCAGGATGTCAGGAGGGTCGCGGAGCCAGCCATCGTGGTGTTCCCGATCGCGGGAAATGCTGCACAACAGCAGCAGGCGGCTTTTAATAATTCCGGCTGCGAGCGGCTTTAAAAATGCGGCCATAACCAGCTAACAAAATGTAGGAGCACTGTGCATGCGTGCCCGCTCA